>NW_024467137.1:974268-1460314 GCF_000820605.1 Sporothrix brasiliensis 5110 | reverse complement strand
TTTCTTTTCTTTCCTTCTCTCTCTCTCTCTCTCTCTCTCTCTCTCTCTCCCTTTTTTCCCCCTCTTTTTTTCTTTCTTTTTATAGCTCCGTGCTCGTTAGCTTTCAGCTTTGGAGCTTCTATGACACTTTGGGGCACAAGGCCGTGAGACATGCATCTGTCAAAGTGTTTACCGTCTTATGTCTAGAAACTGTCTTGTCTTTCCTTATTGTGTTTTGCTCAGCGACGTTCATCGGGACGGTGAGTGTAAGACGAGTCGGTCCCGTGAGGCTGGGACTACGGACCATGTATCGAAACAAGAAAAAGATATACAGTGCATAAAAAAGAATATGCGCGCAGATGGGGTTCTGGTACGTTTTAGCCATGAGCTGAAGAACGTACGAGAACTGAGAGGGCCGTTGGTGGATGGAAGGAAGGAAGCCGACGATCGTAGATGGCCCGAGAGGATGCATCCTGCGGTCCACGTTGTCTCGTTACAGCGAAAACGGCCGATCCTTTCTGGGTCTTGGAGGTCTGGACGCGTCGACTGATGGAGTCAAAAGACGGTGTACGAAGTAAAGGTAAACGAAAAACTTGGGTTTTCTCGCTTCTTTTTTTCTTGTTCCGTTGTCATTTTATTGATGGATTTTCTTTGATGTCTCTATTTGTGAGACACGCGCATGGTAAGTACCTTTTTGTATTCTTGATTTCCTGCTAATACATTGCCTGGCTGAGTTGCAGTCAAACCCTTGTCGATGGTTGAGGCCGGCCTGTAAAATGCGCATGTTGCAGGGCCCCGAATACGAACTGGGCACACGACAGGCCTGATATCCCGGCCGATTCGTCCTGTTTTGTTTTCTCATTGCTTTTCTGTACTTCAGCCTGGCACTGGGTTTCTCCCCTCGTTTGTTCATGTCACCTTGCCTTGCTTGTCCTGTTTGGTATGCGTCCCGATGAGTCCGTCGATGCAGTCCGATTTCTTTTGAAAGGCCTTTTGCATCGATCCAAACTCACTATGTGCAGGGGAAAGGAAAGCTCAAACCGAAGGTTTCCAATGCTATGTTTCTCCGTTTGATCAAGTTCGAGAAAATTAGAGAGTGTTTACTGAGTAAGGCCCTCCTCTACGGATTATTCTGCACAGACAGGGGACCCCGTCCTCATATCGTTTGCCATGAACAAGGCGGCACACAACTAACAGTGGCACAAAATCGACACTTCAGGTACTCTGTACCAATCCAGTAATTACTCAGTACAATGCGTATGGAGATGGAACCTTTAAGCTTTTGTCCGCCATAAAGTCAGTTCCTGCATTAGTGTCAAATGTGCACGCGATGTGGTGTGCACGAATGCTGGTGGCTTGTGCGTTGGTGGTCCCCAGCTGCCGGGGTGTTGGGCAGGCAAGAAAAGGAGGCAGTCATGACCCCACAAACAGCGTGGCTGAGTCCAAAACAGAAACACGCCAGGCCTCTTGTCTCCCACCTCGTTGGCTCAGGCTTCGTCGTTCGACGTAGGGTGGTAGGTTGATCGTTTGGTCGTCAGCGCTTCTGCACTGCGTTTTTTTTCGGGGCCGGGGACGCCACGGTTTCAGATGGTTGCTTTCCGCGAGCGATCTTGTCACCCAATGGGCTTCTCACACTCATTATCTGCAAGCCGACATTTTTCTCACCGTTTTGACTCGTCGGACTGGTCTAGTAACGACTTACTCAGATGCGTTCCAGAGATCTAGATGCATTCTTTCGCCTTCGTTTCCGACAACGATGCCCTGACATAGATATGCTCGTATCCTGTGTTCGGTGCGCCCAAATATGTAAGAACACATTCATGTACACGTGTGCTAATATGAGACGGTGTGCTGTCATTTTCCGTGGACTCGGTGTTGTCCAGGACGGATGCAGATTGTGTCTTTTCCGTATATTTTTGAGTTGTGCGTTGTTGCACTACATATATGTAAGCGTATGTCGACTCGTATTTTCCTTCATCCGATCTCTTTCTCCCGTGGTGTAAGTACAAAGTACGCATTTTCTTTTCTCTATTTCTTCGGGACACTCCCGAACGGAAACATGCTCCCCTTGTGCCAACCCGTGACTATGGATTCCCGACGAAATACGGCTCCGTCTCGGGGATTTTTATTTTTGTTACTGTTGGTTTATTTTTATCATCCTGGACAACGGACTCCGTCAAATACCTGGAAGGCCGTCCTGTCGCGCTTTCGTTCACGCTGTCCCATTCATCCACACCCCTTGTTGCCAGCGTCCCGTTGACCAGGTCGTCCCCGGCTCGCAATCTATTTTCTCCATCTGTGCGGTAGTGCCTGCCCCTCTCTTCCCAGGAGAAACTACGACGTACGGAGTACGAAGTAATACTGCGGAAATGAGAGTGTGAGGCCCGCCCGGAGAGGAAAACGAGCATAAAATCAAATAAATAAAAAGAGGAAAAAAAGGTGGCCCGCACCTGAGCCAACCTCCAACAGCTAAATGAGAGCGGTTCTCAGCAAAATAAAGTAGTGGAGTCAACTTTAGCAGGTGTCATGAGTCCTCCGTACGACGGAAGGACTACGATGTCCATGAAGCCCGTGAACGCGACGACCGAGGTGCGCCAAGGTGCCACGAAAGGGACAAAGCGCAGTGTATTTTCTGGCCTCTTTTACCTACCTGTGGAGTATATTGTACCCGACTTGTCTTCTGTGCGGCTTTCATCTGAATTCTTTTGGACCGTCCTGTGCAGCCGTTTTGTCTTTTCTTCTCCTTCTTCTCTCTCGTTTTTTTGAGACAGAGTTTTCTGTCTTCCGTCTTCTCGTCGATCCTCCCGTACGCAGATTTGTCTGGCCGCTTGACACAGCCACTTGACCTGGCTGGGCCTTTGTAACCGCCTTGGACAGCGCGTGCATTGCTGTTGAATAGAAATAAGAATGATAGGCAGACAGCTCTCCGTCGAGAAATGAACATTGGAGAATGGACAGGTAGTGTTTCTCGTACAGGCGGTGCCCGCCCATATCTTCCTCACCACCCCAGCGCATGAAACAAGGCCGTTCAAAATGCAGATGTGTTGTCGTCCGCACAATACATGCAAATGAGAACAAACGTGCCGTTTTGCCGGCTTCGGGCTTGCTCGTTGACATGGGGCGCTTTGGTGACCACTTCATTTTGAGGCCAACCGATTTTGTTGTTATGACATTAACCGAGACACGAACGACCGGGCATACACAAAAGGAGAAGGAGAGACCAAGAAAGCCTGCCATGTCGTTCTCGGCTCACTAAGCCTGTCTAGGACAAGGCAAGTGCGAAGGGAAATGAGTTTGGGGCGGTCTGTTCTCTGTGCAGAACAGCACTGACAGACGGAAGGTGACAACGTCCGCGGAAGGTTCGAGCGGCCACTACGACGCGATTGGTCGGCTGATGGAGTCATTCGCAAGGTCCGATCCCTGCCAATTTCGCATAGGACAAGCACGGATATACACAAAGGCAGGAACGAGCGTACTCAGTAAACGCAACGAGAAGGTGCTGCATGGTGTGGTAGTTGAATATTCTTTCCTCAAAGGTATTGTTTGTATCTCAACTTTGTCTGTGAACGGAAGGGAAAGAGGTATTGTTGATCTCCTTCTAGAAGCGGTACGAGCAGCGCCAGGAATAGAAGAGCAAAGCGGCGAGAGTCAAAGAAGGCACACCCAACAACAGGGCAAGGGCGCCCGACAAACAAAAGAAAGCCGTTTCTAAAAGAAGGAACACCCCAGACCGTTTTCATGGATAGAGAAAGAGCGAAAGGCCTAGGTGCCGCCCGTTTTCTTGCGCTAATCCCGAATTGGGAAATGAGCGACCGAGCACCTTCTATTTTCCTTCTCTCCTGGCGCCAGCGTGTTTCTGGCGGCTGTTTGATTTTGGGGCCTCTCGCGAATCGCTTGCCCCTTTTACTTTGGTCCCCTTTTCTCCCCTCACTTCCCAGCCAACGACCCCGAGCACTCTTCACTGCGAGCCAACCGTTTCGACTAATAATCTTGCCCGCTCCCAAAGCAGTGAAAGGAACCCAGCAAGATGCCAGCGAACGGAGACAGTGGTGTCTCGCCTCTTTGTCATTGGAAAATGGAGCCAGACATCGTTAATGGCAAGCCCCCAAGTATGCCAGAAAGTCCAAGTGATTCAGACGGAGGAAATGTGGAGCGCAAACAGATGAGTGCTGAGACAAAAAACGGTCGAACTACACGGAAGAAAAAGCAGGCGAAGCCCAGGAGACACGAAGAGAGGAGAGACGACCCGAAGGTCAAAATGGCTGGGCAACTTCACTGGGAGTCCACAAGAACATGAGAGACAGCAACATGGCTGAAAATAGACTTGAAAAGGACAAGCAGACGAGGTCGAAGCAGCGGACATAATATGCACGCGAAAACAAGGTATACTTGAAGAAACAAAATCTCCACTGACCGCTGTTGACGCGATGCGCTGGCAGGTGAGTTGACACCATTTGGCAACATGCTGTCTTACTCTTAGGGGCGCTTCGACTGTCTGGACTTGGCTACGGAAATATGCACCTACTTGGAGCAGTTTTGGCTACATTTGTTGGCTAAGCATATCGTGCAGAACCTGGCCGGCGGTTGATGGCAACGTTGGCGATGCCCTTGACAATGTCTTGCAAACCTGCAGGCCAGTTCAGCTCACAACGCATCTGCTGCTGCTGGATCCCTCACCGCTACCTGGTCGATCCAGTCCGATCCGAATGCCACGATGCATCTCGTGGCTCTACAACACCCAAGAAAGGCCTCCTGCCCGCTCTTTGCCTGCAGCACCGCTGCCGAACCGAGCTGCAACATGCCGACTTTCACTGTCTATTTTTTTTCTTTTTTTTTTCTTTTGTTGACTTTGTATCCTTTCGGAATTGTTATTTGTCAAAGTTCTTTTATGTGTCCCTTCCATGCATCTTTCACCAACGTCGTCCTTTGTGACCAATCCGGACAGCAGCACATTCCGAGAGCCACAAGCCAACACGAGACGGCATGGTGCGAGTCTGATGTTGCATGGCAGTGCAGCCCAGCTTTTCTATCAAAGAATACGGCTGTTGTGCAACAGAGCAATTGTTCATGCTTGGGTCACGCCCTGGCCGGATTCCGTCAAGACGGCCGACTGCCTAACAAAGAAAACGGCCATTCCGTGAAAGACCCAAAGAGATCAAGACGGAGCAGTTCTCGACTCGTATGGTGCCCAAAGCAGGTACCGTGACTATTCCGAACGGGCTAACACCGGGGGTCAAAGAGCGCCTGGGAAGGCTGTTCTTTGAATTCAAAGTCTCTGTGACTTCTTTCTGGTTGTCGTTTTCATTCCATTCACCATCGACAGTGCCTTTCTTTGTTGTGCTGCTGTTCTTCCACCTCTTGCCCTTGATCTCCGTTCTGAACGCTCCGGCACCGTGGGCCAGAATACCACATCCTTGTCGCCCAGGCAGCTTCGCGGAGTCGCTTTCTGCGAACGACCAGGAGCCACACCCCCTGTTCAACTGTTCTGTGGTGGGCCGCATCCATGTTGCCCATCTCAACTGACTCTTCTCTTCTCACACCCCCCTCCCCTGCCGCGCACCACACTCGCCGCAACGACCTCCCGACCCACCCCGTCTTCACTTACACCCACTTACACACGCTTTGTCCAGTCAACATCGGCCCTCTTTGTGTGCACCGTCCACGATGCCCTGCTCTGGTAGCCCTCCGCCTCTCCACCCCATCTTCCCGCTTCCCTTCCCCCTACCCTCCTTTGCTCTATGCCGATGGAGTATATGAATCCTCTTCCCCCGGCACTCATGACTTCTCTTTCTTCTCTTCCTTTCCTCTTCATCCCCTCGTGCTACCGCCAGAAAAGCATTGGTGTTCGATCTCGGCTTCTTTTCTTTCCTATTCTTCATTCTCTTCTTGGTTGTCAAAGTCATTCGCTTCTTTGCTTCCACCTCTCGTTTTCATATTTTCCTATTTCGGTTCTCGATCTTGATCAGTCCACCCACACTCGCTATCCATTCATCCATTCAACTACTTTTTATATCTTGCCTCCGTTGTTTTCTTGTCATCACCAATCAACTATCGCTCTTCGGCAGTCAATATGAAGGCCGCCACCGTTCTCTCCTTCGCCGCCGGCGTGGTCGCAACCAACGTACGTTAAGGGTCACTCTTCCCTGGATGTCAATAAAACACTCAACTAACAGCGTCTTAGAACCTCTTCCCCTTCAACCCCAAGAACTGCCCGGACAGGTGTACGCCGCACCAGCGCACCGGTTTCCACTTCGGCGACCTTGGCCATGGTGAATTCTCCAACTACAATGACTTCAACTGGAGCGGCTTCACCTGCAAGTCGGGCAACCGCGGCCGCTCTCGGGTCGACCGCCGCACCGGCTCCAACTACATCGGCGGTACTTGCCACTCCGAGCCGTCCAAGAGCCCGTCGTTCGACTGCGAGAACAGCCGTTCCATTGAAGGCTTCTCCGTGACCGAGTTCCACATCACCACCGAGTTCGACTGCGACCTCGAGTTCCACTACCGCATGCCCGACGGCTCCACCTGCAAGCAGACCAACGCCTGCTCCAGCAAGGGCTCCGTGATTAAGAACGATAAGTGCGGCGGTGCCAAGGCCTGCACGGTCGTCTACCCCTCGCAGGTCCGGAAGCCCCACACCACGTGCAGCATCAGCATCTCGACCATCTCCTTCGGCTGCTCGACCACCACCCCGAGCAGCTCGCCGTCGTCTGCCCCTAGCTCTGCCCCTTCGTCGGCCCCTTCGAACAGTCCCTCGTCTGCTCCCAGCTCGGCTCCCAGCTCAGCTCCCAGCTCTGCTCCTGTCAGCGCCCCCTCGGTCAGCCCTTCGAACTCGGTTCCTTGCGAGTCGGAGAGCAGCGGTGCCCCTAGCTCTGCTCCCTCGTCGGCCCCGTCCAACGGCCCTTCGTCGGCTCCTAGCTCTGCCCCTAGCTCCGCTCCGTCGTCGGCTCCCTCGAACGGTCCTAGCTCGGCCCCGTCCAGCGCTCCTTCGGGCCCATCTGGCTCCGCCTCTAGCTCTGTGCCCTGCGAGTCGGAGAGCAGCGGCGCCCCTAGCTCTGCTCCCTCGTCGGCCCCGTCTAACGGCCCTTCGTCGGCTCCCAGCTCCGCTCCCAGCTCTGCCCCCTCGTCGGCCCCGTCCAATGGCCCGTCGTCTGCTCCTAGCTCTGCTCCCAGCTCTGGCCCCAGCGGCTCTGCTTCGTCTTCGGCCTCTGCCCCCAGCTCTGCCCCCAGCTCTGCTCCTAGCTCTGGCCCCAGCGGCTCTGCTTCGTCTTCGGTCTCTGCTCCTAGCTCTGCTCCCAGCGGTTCGGCTTCCGTGTCTGCTCCCAGCTCTGCCCCTAGCTCTGGTCCCAGCGGCTCGGCTTCCGTTTCTGCTCCTAGCTCTGCTCCCAGCTCTGCTCCCAGCTCCGGCCCCAGCGGTTCTGCCTCTGCCTCGGTTTCTGCTCCCAGTGGTTCGGCTTCCGTCTCTGCTCCTAGCTCTGCGCCCTCTGGCCCTGCCAGCTCTGGTCCTAGCGGTGCCTCGTCCGGCGTTGGCCCCGTCCACTCCTCGAGCGCCAGTCCTGTCTCTTCGTCGTCTGTTCAGTTCACTACGTCGACCATCTTCTCGACCACAACCTCGACCGTTACTGACTGCGCCGCTACTGTGACGAACTGCCCGGCTCACTCCACACACCTGACGACTGTTGTCATTGCCGTGTCCACCACTATCTGCCCCGTCACCGAGACTGAGGGCAGCGCGACCAAGTCCCCCGCCGGCCCCACTGGTGCTTCCTCGCCGGCTGGCCAGCTCACCACGTCGACCATCTACTCGACCACGACCTCGACCGTCATTGACTGCGCCGCCACTGTGACCAACTGCCCGGCTCACTCTACCCACCTTACGACCATTGTCATTCCGGTGTCGACCACCGTCTGCCCTGTCACCGAGACCCAGACCTCTGCCAAGGCCACTGGCGTTCCTTCGGGCTCCGTGGGTGTTGAGGTCCCAGTGACGACTGTGACTATCTCGTCCGGTGCTGCCACCAGCAAGCCTGCTGGCGGTCAGCCCGCCGAGTCGCAACCCGCCGGCAACAAGCCCACCGGCACTGGTTCCGGTAATACCGCTCCTCCTTACCCGACCAATGGTGGCGGCTCCGCGTCCCCCACGGGCACTGGTACCGTCAAGCCGAACCCGTCGGGCATTGTCACCGTCAACGCCGGTGGTCGTACCCAGGCCTACGGTCTGGCTGGTGCTGCCGTCATGGCTCTTGTGGCTCTTCTGTAAATGACAGAAGCTGCCTGACCTTTCTTTATGTTTCCTTATTTTCTTGTACTTTCCCCACCCCTTTCTTTTCTTCATCGTCAGAAATGTACTAGACTACATTGCGTGTACAATTAATACCACCTTTGTTCCCTTCCTCACTGAGCCAAAAATATCGTCTTGATTTTCGTCATTCCTGTTTTATTTTGTGTTTCCTTCATTGTCTCTGTATGTATGCTTTTCGGTGACCATACTTTGGTTGTGTTTTTCTCGACAGGCCACGACATGGGATGTGAACCAAAGCATTACAAAAACCACCCAAATCATTTCCTTTCTTACGATCCTTTACGAACGGCATTTATATAAACAAGGTGGTCTTGGGCTTTTATACTTCACTATTATTTCACCATTATTTCACCATGTTCCCTTCTTCCTACGCTACTCGTCGCATTTCTCTTCCAATTTTGCTGTATCGTTCATTTTCTTTTCCCAATCTTCTGTATGGCCCTTTGTCTCTTCTCTTTACTTGATGTATTGCTTGGGGGAACGGAGTGTGTCATCAAAGATCTGGTCTCGGGAAAACAGAAAACTGGTTGGTGATTTTCTCTCCAACCAATCGTTGAAACGATGCGATTTTTTAACAACTTGGCCCCCTAACAAAGACACCCCCTGGCGGAGGCATATTCGCTTCGCATAGTAATAGTTAATGTATTTAGACCAGACCACCCTTTTTGAAAGGAAAATACAAAAAAAAAGTTACAAAAAACTGGATTCACCGTACGTAAAAGTCTACGCAGTAGAACAAGGACTCGTAGATGTGAAAGATTTAAATCGACTGTTGAGACGAGGCTGCGCATTCGCCTAAATGGCACGTGCCCCTTGGAGCCTTCTCTGGCAGAAAATTTTTAGTGCCTCGCCGACAGCTCATAGTGCTGTGCTACAGTGGGGGAGCCCAAGTACACACTTTATAAACCCTCAATTCAATTCGTCACAGCTTTACGACACCAGTTGAAGGAACAGTTGCGGACGCCGGCATATACGAATTTGCGCTCAAGGTATTCGATTGAACGGCTTCGTTAAATACTTTACTCGATCTGGGCCCACCTCTCGTGGTGTAGTGGTGGCATAAGGCCAGATCCACTGCATGTTTTGGACAGCGCTGGCTGGGAAGGGAAAGATATCACACACATCCACACACATACCACGATGACGACTTCCTTACGAATACCGACGGCGGCAGGCTTGGCCGCAGCAAGGGAAGCCTGCACGCGAGGGGAATGCATGTTTGGTGCCGTCAGAATGCGCAGATGCAACTCTGCCACCCTGCCGTTGCGACGGGCCTTTTCAGCTGCTGCCGGGCCACGGCGAACCAAAGATGAGGCCTCGTCGGCGCAGACAGACGAGCCTCCAGAACGAGCATCTTCGTCCGCTTTCCCTGACTTCAAACCGCGCACCGTCTACGAGCCCTCAACAGGCGTGCCGCGCTCCTATTTTATTGGCCACCACCGCGCCGCGCTCGACAACATGCGACGCGTGCTCGCCACGGTCGGTCTTGTCATTGAGTGCCGCGACATGCGCGTGCCCTTGACAGCCTGGAACCCGCTGCTCGAGTCGTCGTTGATGGGCACGGGCGTCTTTACCGAGACCGAGAGTGCGGGCAGTGGTGGAGGCAATGGTGGCGGCACGGGCGTCAGCAGCACGAGCTTGCCGGGGCTGTCTGGTCCTGTGCGCTCCGCTGGGCGTGCGCCTCTGCCGTCCGCCACGACGGAGCGCACACGCATCGTTGTGTATACGAAGCGCGACCTCGTTGTTGACGGCAAGCAGGCCTCGGACTCGCTCTCACCCTCACAGGCCGATCTTCGTCGCCTGGCCGCGTTCCACGGGCGTGACGCGGATGCCGTCTTGTTCATGGGCTCCGACAACAGCAACGACACCAAGGATGCAGCCTCTGCCAAGACGAGCCGCCGCGAGGCCTCCAAGCTCGTCGCTGCCGTGCGCGCAGCCGCCAAGCGCCATGGCGAGCAGTCCCTGACGGGCCTGCGCGCCCTCGTCGTCGGCATGCCCAACGCCGGCAAGTCCACGCTGCTCAACCGCCTGCGCGCCCGCGGCATGGTCGATGCCAGCCGCCGCTCCAAGGCCGCCGCCACGGGCGCCCAACCGGGCGTCACCCGCAAGCTCGGCACGCCCGTCCGCGTGCTGGACGACGCCGCCGAGTCCGACCCGGCACTGCGCGGCAACGGCGGCGGCGTGCTGGTCATGGATACCCCGGGTGTCTTTGTGCCGTACGTCGCCGACCCCGAGGCCATGCTGAAGCTGGCGCTCGTGGGCTGCGTGCGCGAGGGCCTGGTGCCGCCCGTCGCCCTCGCCGACTACCTGCTCTTCCAGCTGAACAAGCGCGACCCTGCGCTGTACACGACGCTCTTTCGCATGGACGCGCCCACCGACGACGTGCTGGCGCTGCTGGACACGGTGGCGCGGCGCATCGGCAAGCTGGGCCGCGGCGGCGTGCCCTCGCACGAGGCGGCTGCGCAGCATTTCGTGACGGCGTGGCGGCGGGGCAAGCTGGGCGCGTTCTGTCTGGACGACCTGGACGCGGCGTCCCTGGCGGCGGCGCAGGAGTCGGCACGGCAGGGACCGCCGTTGTCGATGAACCAGGCGCGGAAGCACGAAAAAGAGCGGCGGAAGGCACGGTCGGCAGCACGGCACAACGGCGACGCAGCAAGCGCGACTACGGGCACGGGCACCGGGGGCGACGGCGGCGTGTCGGCTGCCTGAACAGCTCGGCCCCTGTTCTCATCTCAGCTCATGTACATACATACGTATATATATACACTCACACTCGACAGCGCATGTCGACCATCTACGATACCACTTGTTCAGGATCTATACAGGATATATATTGACTCGAATTCGAAGCAGTAATGAGTGTCTTGATATTTTATATTTCACACATAAACGTACACAGTGGCAGGAAACCTGTCCATACAACCCAAACGCCAGAATCCTGAATGGCGGCTCCAACGTCATGGGCCAACGTCATCCAAATGAAATAAGATAAAAAGAAATGAGAAGAACGCCGTGTAGTCTTGTGTCTCCATATCGGGAGAAGGAGAGTACTGCACTCATAAGAGTGGAAAATGAAAAGAAAAACAAGAGGCAGATGCGGAAGGGAACGAAAGAAGACTGAAACAGAGGAAGCCTCCCGCCCTAGGTATTCTCAGAAGGCCATACTGTTTGAATGTAAAACGCCGCCAATACGATAACCAGTCGCGAACCGCGACAAGCGAGGAGTGGACTAGACCCGGAAATTGCAAAAGAACAAAGACACGCGTTCCATTCAATTTCCGTACTGGTTCTGCCAGTGTATGATGTTCCGAGTGAGCGTGTCCATCATCTCCAATAGCGGGAGCTGTTTAAAGTCCTTCTCGTGCGCAACATCCAACGACACGCCGTTGCTGGTGGCTGGCTGTTGTGATGCCGAGGTGGACGACGGTGTTGTCGCTGCGCTGTTCGGGTCCGTCGCTGCATGGACACTGCCGGCCTTGCCGCCGTCTGGTGTGGCCACCGCCGACGCCAGGTACTCGCCGCTGGCAATGTCAATCTGCGTCTTGCCAATAAAGTCCGACATGGCCGAGACGCGTCGCCGCATCTCGTTGAGGCTGACACGACTGTTGCTGCCGCCGCCGCCCTTGGAGCGCGACCCGGACTTGTTGTTCTGGTTGCTGTGCGAGCCACTGCCGCTGCTCGAGCCCGGCTTGCTCTGCCCGTTGTCTGGCACGTCCCTGGATCGTGACCGGGTCATCGAGTTGAGCTCCTCGCGCGCGTCCCGCTCCTTGGTGTATTGGTTGCGGCCCTTCTTCTTGTGCGTCGGCCGGCCGCCCTTGGACTTGGACTGTGCCATGGCAGGTGCGGAGGTCGGTGGTGGCGTTTCGGGTGACGGCTGGGAAGGTCGAGGTGGCACTGAGCGCGGCGCGGTGGCAGGCGCCGGCGTGGCGGACAGCGAGGGGGCATTGGTCGGTGTTGTGGAGGTATTTCCACTCGCCGACGCTGTTGCTGGTGTGGCTGCGGGAGGGGCGGGGGCAGACGATGTCCGCGTTGCGGCCGTCGCACGCGTTGTTGCTAATGGCGCTTCATCTGACGGATCGGAATCTGTTTCCGAGTTAGCGGCGTGCCCTTCACTACTTGCACAGGACTTTCTACCCTTTGTCGTGTCCTTACCGTCGACTCTGCGACGCTCTGCGCGTCCGTTGCGTTTGCTAGCGGCCTCGGCGCGCTGCCGTTCCTTTTCTTCCTTCTCGGCCCGCTCGCGCTGTGCCTGTGACCGTGCGAGCGCTGCACTGCGCGATGCCTTTTTGGACGACCCGTTGCGTGTGGCCATGGCGTCGTCCGAATCGTCGTCCATTGCCAGCTTGTCGCCCGCTGGGGATACGGACCGGGAGCTTGTGCGTTGTCGCTTCGTCATGTCCGCTTTTCTGTTTACGAAATGGCGTCAGCATTTGTTTTCTTCGCGACTGTCGATGCATTGTTTCAGGGCGGTGATTCTGCTTACTCTTCGCTGTCGCTTCGACTGCGCTTTGGCCGTCTGGGAGTGGGGTCTGCAGGATCGCTCGCATCTTCTCTGCTGGCAGCAAGGGCAATGAGCAATTGTTCCTCGTCGTACGCCGCGTCCCTGCTATTCATCGTCGAGCGACGCTTGGCCGCCGCAGCCGACGCCCGCGCACTCTTGGACTCCCGCACCCCATCAGGCCCAGTTTCTCTGTCTCCATCTTTGCTGTCTTTGCTCCTGTCGCGGTGTTGCGGCGAGCGATCGCGGTTTTTGTTGAATGAGCCCGTACGCGAGCGTCGGCGATTGAGGGCGAGGTAGATTGAACAGCGGTGGCTTAAAGGAAGAAGAAATCGTTAGCAAGAGAACGCGTACAAGGAAGGCAGCACGAGAAGGACGACACAACAAAAAAAAAACACACCTGTTGGGGCCAGGAAAGATCTTGTGCAGGTCTTTTCTGCACTCCTCGCAATAGTACTCTTCGGGTAGGCTCGCGTCGTTAACGAGACCGACGCACGCGCCGTGCTGCCAGACCTTGCAAATGTCGCATTGGACAAAGAAACCGGCTAGGTCGTCGGTCACGACGGCCGGGAAGATAGCCTCGATGTCGTAGCCATCCTTGGCCGCCTGCTCAACGTCCTCGGCCGCCGGCGGACCCGGGTAGTCCTCGGAGCCGCATATGCAGCGGACCGCCTCGTCGTCCTCCTGGAAGTCGTCCCCGTCGTTGGTCATTTCAATCTCGCTGACAACCACAGACGACTGGTCCTGGTCGTCGTCCTTGACGACGTTGGGGTGCGCGGCGCGTCGGCTGCGTGTAGGTGGCGGCGGAGTGTTGTCGTCAGTGCCTGCGGTATCGTCGGGCGGCTCGGACGCGAGCGATGCAGACGACGTGGATTTCTGGGGCGAGCCGGTCTTGACGAAATGTTTGGGGTGGCGTTCAATGCGGCCAGAAACGCTGGATGTGGTAGACGATGGTCGAGATACGGGTTGGTTTGTGCGAGCGCGAGAAGAGCGACGGGGATCAGTTCCAGCCATTACTCGCAACCGCGGCCAAGAAGGAAAAAGAGAGTGGAGAGAGAGTGCGCGAAGAGGAGGAGGGGGAAGGGCGAAGGACGGGGATAAATAGGGAACGCGAACGGAATGAATGGCACAGTCGCGTGTGGGAGGTTAAAAAGGAACCAATGCGTCTTTCTGTTGTCGGATGGAGAGAAGCAGGGCTGGAGCTGTCGTGGAAGGAGTAAGGCAATCGAGGAACGAGTTCGTTGTTTCTAGTGGCGCGCCCGGAGCGAGATTCGATTCTGTGCCGCAACAGCGACTGACTTCGGTGCTACGAAGAAGGAAGAAGGAAGAAGGAGAGTCGAGATAGGAGACAACCAAAGGTGTTTCGAGCTGCGAGACAAAGACAAGAGGCTACTTCAGGGAAGTCGGCGCTGGAGAGGGGGTGCCTGGATCACAGTCGCGAGGCAAGAGACGAGGCGAGAGACACGGAGCGACTGCGAAACATGGTTCGGGAGGCTAGCTGCACGGGGAGGCTGAAGCGACTGCAGGTCGAAGGCAACGTCGAATTGAGAGGTGAAGCTGGTGAAGAAGCAAAGAGAGAGGTCGAGGACGAAGGAGAAAACGAGCGGGGAGAAGTAGGACAGGTGACTGACGGGGAAGGGCAGGAACGAGGAGGAGAGAAAAGAAAGAGCGAGCGAGAAGGACGAGCGACGCAGAGGCAGGGACGGCCGAGACCACACCAGCGAGTGGGTAGGAAAAAAAGGCTACTAATTTTCTTTGAGCGCTGGTACCAAGAAACACGCGGCAACGCCTAGCATTGTCAAGTAGCGTCGCCAGGCTCAGAAGGAGCAACCCCAGCTGGCGGCGCTTCGGGGCAGGGGCGAGCGATGGAAAAGTGGGACTCGCAGGTGCGTCGCGCAAGAAGAAAGAGCCATTGAGGGGACCAGTCCCGTCCAGTGCTTGTGATGATACCTGCCGAAAGTATCGTTGTACCTTTTCGCGCGGACGTGAGCCAAAATATACTTATGTAATGCCGCTTCCGTTGCCGACACTCGCCAACACTCTCTTTTGGTCAACCCCCGCACCAAGGCTCGGAGAGGTAATCCGTCATGTTCTTGATCGCAGCGTTGACGCTTTGCTTTGTTGCATTGCATTGAGCCGTGGCCCGGTTTCCCCAATCGAACGCGGAGACACCATGACTGCTGCCGTTGTTCCTTTGGCTTTCGGCCTGGTTTTGTCTACTTGCAACTCGGTCCGGCATTGTTGTTCCTTCCGTGGCAGGAGCATCCAGTTTCGCCGAGGCTTACCGCGCCTTCCCGGCTGGAATTGTGACGCCGTCTACTTGCAAACGAGGCCTATCGCGTGGTGAAGTCAAGTGCCATTCGCGCTTTCTTATTTCTTGTTGCATCTTGGTCGTTCTTGCCTGGCCAGGACAATTGTCATGCCATCGTGGCCGTGTCTTCGTTGCCTCATTAAAGAAGGAGCGCACCAGCCGCCCCGTATTTCAAAGTCAAAACAGTTTCTGTGTCTCTTCCAAATTCGGACCCCACTGTGCCGGGCCAATCAGTGCCTGCTCTATTGGCAAACTCAAGGCCACAAGGCCACCCTGCCGGCCCATTGTTTTGCGTTTGTGTGCATTTTGTAGTGCTCGTGTTCAGCGTGCCCTGGGCCCGCTTAGGTAATTTTGGCCCCTAAATTGGAGCCCGGACCACTAATCGAAGATCGATACCAGGCCGTCTATCAAAGTCCGTGGCAGGCAATTAGCAATCAGACCGAAGTCCTGGCCACATCAGCGGCTTTTTGCTCCTTCCAGTTCTCCGTTTTACAACCTTTTCGACCTCAGGACCCAGAACGTTTGTTTGTTTTCTGTTTGCCTTCTCCCTGAAGCCCGTTCGCTCCAGAATTTGCATATCATTTGGCCTCCACTTACTCTTTCTTGGTCCCAACGTCCCTCGACGTAGAGGCCGTGCCAATCGCTGATTTCGCTGTCACCGGGCCGTTTCAGCAAAATCTCGAGACGAGGTAGGTGACGAGAACAACCAACCGACCGCTTTTCCGCCCTCTGCAACAGCTTCTCTCCCTTACCACCGTCCCATTGTGTCTTCACGGATCTCCTCGTCCCATTACCATACCACACATCCTCTCCTCGTCGTTCTTTCTCGTGCCTTCGGCATCCGGGCTACACCCCTTTATTTTGGCCGACGGACTCGAATGGTGATGCCAAAGGCTTCGTGAGAGCTCTCCAGTGACGGCTCCTCGACTCCTATGAGTGCATGGGAGTTTCGGGTTCTCCTTGCTATATGGGCTTGACATTTTGTATCCATTTGTGTTTGTTGTCCGAGTCTAACGCACTGTCCCGTTGGGCAGAAATCTAGGGTCCTTTGACGCACCATTTTGCCGCTCCATACCGCTCCGAACGACTTTCCACGTCCTACATACGACGATCGAGAACAACCACGAAGTGACCGCCCCCGTCGACCCGACTTGCCAACATATTTTGGAAATTCGATTCGATACGGTCGCACTTCAACGTGCTGGGTGCATGGAACGTACTTGTGGTAGCTGCGGAGAGAGAGAGAGAGAGCATGAGGCGATGTGATGGGTATGTGTTCCCCCCTCCCACCGACTTTTGCATTTTGACTTCGGCCGTCCTCTTTTTCAGCTTTTTACACCACGTACACATATGTCACCCCCCATTGCTTGTCTGTCTTTGTTCACTATTACACTTTTACGCACCTGCGCGAGGCTGCTGGCAGTCTTCTTGTTTCGCCGGTGTTTTGGCGGTTCTTGTCGGCGAGGCATGGCTTCTTGCTTCGAGAAGATCTTTGCATGGCTGTTTGGCGTTGGCCACTTCTCCTTCTCTCTGCCTGGCACATCTCCTGTTCTTCTTTGGCTAACCGGAGTTGTTCAACCGTTCCGCGATGTAGAACCAGCCCGCAAAATGTCTCCTGAAACTGCCTCGCCGGTCTACCCAGACCGACTGATTCATCCTCTGCCAAAACGACGCCTTCGTGAGCGCCTGTCGTCCGATGCCGCCGACTCGATCAAGTATCCTCCGGATCAGACGCCAGGAGCACCTCTGTTCTACTACCCGTACAGTTTGAAGCAGGATGCAGCATCTGTCGAAAGGCCGATATTTGTTGGCCAGGCAAGAGCTGCAACCTTGACGGCCAAACCGACAATCACGGCTCCGACTGCATCCACGCCCACAACCACGGCTGCGACAACTGTTCCGGCAGCCACAGGCCCAAATGCAAAACCAGGGTCGGCCCCCGGCCGAGCCGCCCATCTTCCTTCCCGACCACGACGTAGCAGCGGCGAAAACGAAGCAGCGTCCTCTTCGCGCACAACCCGTGCTGGAAACCGATCCGGGCGGTCTTCACAGGCACTCCACATGTCACCTGCACAGGGCTATTGGACCTTGCCGTCATCAACGCTGACTGCCGATGGATTTGACTCCTTTGAATACACGAGCAATACCAAAAAGAGAAAGATACCGTCTGCCGGTGACACATCGCATACCGGAAGCTATACCTCGACGAGCCTTCGATCCACCGCGTCTGAATCCTCGACGACAACCTCCAGCTACGACAGCCTAGCTGGGAGTCCACCATTACTAGCCAACGTCAAACCGACCGGTTTTGTTGCGGCGTCAGTGGGCATTTCAGGACCGGGGAGGGGCCGCTACGGCCGCTCGCAACGGCATCCTATTATAGCAGCGGGTAGGAGCATTCTGGGAGGCACGGGAAGCTGTACAATCCAAGAAGACCAGGGCAACCCGGTACTCTTGATTGGTTTTGAGGGCGGGCGCCTGCTTTGTGTATTGCTGCTAACATTTACTGCGAGGCCCAGAACATACCAATAATGCCGGTATCATTTCCAGCGCGATTGCCAATGCGGAGCGACAAGGACCAAGAGAGAGCACCGACTTGGCCTCACAATTCCAAGCTACAGAGGCATCCGCCCAGGGTTCTCTCCAGTTCACGTTTACCTGCTCCTCAAAGGTGCCGGGAAATCTTTTGTGGTCTGGCTCTGATTCGCGAACATCACCTAGCTCTGCCAACTGGCAGCAAGGGCAGCAGCAGGGGCGAATCCGCGGCGGTCAAGGTGCAACTCACGCTTCCGGTTCTCATTTAGCTGGATCTGTGGATACGAACGGATCTCCTTCGAGTGGAAAAGCATCTAAAGTAGCGGATGGCAGCCGGTCAAAGCAACAGCTCGAAAAGGAGGAGAACTTCAAGATTCGCCAAGAACTTCGGAAGCAAGCCAGAGATCGGAGACGCCGCCAGCAAGAACTGAACGTTATTCGGCCCACGCCTGAATCTGAAATCTATATCTGCCCCTTTTGCGAGTACGAGAATATCACGGGCCACAAACCCCGGTTGATTTACGAGTTCGAGATGAAAGAGCGCAAGAAGCGACTCGAACTGGAGCGGCGGCAACGCGAGCAGCGGAACCGAGAGAAGGCTAGACATCGCAACCGCAAAGGTCGCAAGGCTGCCAAAGCAGCGCCCACCACTGCCGGCTCAAGCACCCTGCAAGAAAGCCTTGATGACGATCAACAATATGACGACATTCCAGACGATACAGGTCAAGGAATTGTCGACGACGACGACTATGAAGACGATGACGACTATGACGATGACGACGGTGCCGGGGAAGCGGATGATTTCGTTGCTGAGCTCCGGCTTGGAATTGGCGACGCGAACAATCCTCTTTTGAGAGGCCGGGGCGGGGAAAACATGCAGCCGATACCAGCTGGAGGCTAGTTGCCAAGTATCAATGAAGTTGGCCGTTGTACGATATGGTAAGCTACAACTTTGGGCTGACCTTTATTCTCATTCATTGCCCGCCCCCGGATCACCCTTCCTGGCCGATTGTCGACCCACGCCACTTATTCTGAACCATGGATATGCATTTTCCAACACCTCATCAACATGATTGTTTACAAAGCATCTTTTGCAGCCCCTCCCAACACCACTTTTTGAGATTGTCATTGGCACTCAGCACTGAATTTGGATTTTTATTGGGTGCTGATTTTGGACGGCACCATGATTAGCAAGCATTCAAACATTCATGGCGTCTGCATGAGATTGTATATCTAGCACCACTGGCATTGTTTTGATATTGGAAGATGGCTTGCTTTAGTCTTTCGGCCCCAATTAGACCTGTCGAGGATGTGACTATAGGCAACGAGTCATGTAAGGCATACTGCATCTACGGTAGCCAGGCACACATCTGACATTGGCAATGTTTAATTCACAAAGCCAGTAACCAATAGAAGGCAATCGGTTTCTTGCGCCACCAATGTTGCCGTCAAAAATGCATATTTGGCTGGCCAAGTCCCTGAATGTTTGTTTACCGACTCCGACTCTAGACAATTACACTATCAGGGTCTCGATGAGGTGTACTTGTTGAAGAGATACTAGATGAGGCGGCTTTTCTGGAGAGCAAGCCCAATTCTTCCTGGCCATTATTTCCTTGACGAGTGTTAGTTTCGAACGACTTGTGGCGATGGATAGTAAAAATCTATATTGAAATAAATGGTGGGAATGAATCCACCATAGACATTTGTTTCTGTCTTGGATGCGTGTCTGGTATCGCTTAACGAAACGTTGATGGACACCCCTCCTTTGTTGTCTTTTTCGATGTAAACTGGCGATGTGCCGCGATGACGTAGCTGCCTGTTCTTGCAGTCGTGTTTTGTGTGTTGATTGCGTTGGGCTCGAAAAGAGTGGGGCACTGGTTTGAGACAACACGCAGAGACACACTAGGCCGAATCAAGAGGCAGGAACAGCAAAAATGTGGGCCTATTCGGTTCCTGTCAAACAGAGCACAGAGCAAAATGACGACAACGAACAAAATGGATATGATGATGTGGTTGATCAGGGTACGTCGAGGCGAAACTTTGGAGGGAAGTCTCATCGAGAGTGTAATCGATACGAAGATCCAGATAGGCTTCAGACTGTAGACGGTCTGCGGATATAGAAATAAATCGAGGTGCTGCGAAGCCTCATATGCTTTACACAATAACCTGAACCCCAGCTCTCCTTGGAATGGGAGAAAGGTCTGTGGCCCAGCAAGAGGGCGAGGAACAACGGCAACATCTTGCGTGGTCTAGTCAGTTAAGAACAGCCTGTCAGCATACCGTCAGCTACCACTGTGAATTTTGAGTTACAGTGATAGCATGCCGCGAATCTAGCTGATGTAAGATGCAAATATGAGCGACGGATGACAAGTTCAACGAGTTACCATTCAACACGTACAATTTCGACTCGACATACAATGTAGACTCAGGATTGCAATAGACCGCCACGAACCCTACTAACCACTGCCAAAATAGTGCTTCATTGCTAGTGCGCTGGCGGCCTCGACTCGGTAGTGGGTAGTCATGGCATCGAGGGGGCCGAATTGAGTTAGGGATGCCCTGTAGGGAATTGTAGGCACTCTGTAGAGCAATGGTAGCGACCTTGTGGCGCGTTGAATGGCCAGAGGCAGCCGAGAACTGGTTCCACCGCCCCACTGGGCCAACAGTCAGACGTCACGGAGCTTCAATTCCAGGTTGGCGGCGACGGCGACCAGTGACTGCAGACGAGATGTTTCTTGCATCGTCGTCAGGATCATCCGCCCCCAAAAATACCGTCGAAATCGTCCTAGCATTGACGCGGCCGATTCTTGTCTTCTACCAGAGCGAGGCACCGCAGCTGAGCTCTTGTCTTTCTTCGCTTGTTTTTCAGGACGCTCGGGTTATTGCTTCCAGCGATCTCCACCCCTGCAAATAAAGTCGTTAGCGGGCCTACTCGTCTCCACCTGGCCTTCTTCTGCCCACTTCTTGTGGCATTGTCCTGCAGTGTTTTGGGCGCTGATACCGAGTCTGGGACTGTGCTCAAAAAGCCTCTGGCCACTCACGCCTGTTGCGTATTCTGAGCTGCCCAGTATTGCCCTAATGATGCTGGCTCACACCTCCACCCACTCGCTACTTCCTCTTTCGTGGTTGATCCCAGCGCCGAGACTTTGCACCATCGCTCTTTCCTGGCGAGATGAAGCTGTGTCGTCACCTTCTTTTCCGTCGCTTTCGCTACGACCCTGTAGCTCTTGCTGCGCATTCCCGTAGTTCTAGTCTTTCCCGTTCCCACCTGCGCCCACTCCCCCGGTCGCACATCGCAAAAAATAGAATCTTACGTCTTCCTTGCTTCCTTCCGTCCCGCGAAACTTTTCTCACTTCCTTCCTTGCATTCTTCAATCTCCCATCAACCCCTTTTTACGCTGGTACATCTCGCCTCTTCATCCACCGGCACGCGTACTTTGGCTTTCTTTCGCATTGATTCGGGAAGCGATTGTCGACAATGTATTTTCGCCACGGCGCCCAACAAGCTCAGTTTGACAGGCAGGAAAGAAACTAAAAGCGGGCTTTTCAAAGAGCAAGGCCCTTGGTCAACAGTAAGGGCCCCCTTCAACAAACACGCCGAAAGTCCACGCGCAACACGACGGAGGATCCGGAAATCGACAAACGCGCAATACTAGAACACGCCGAAAGTGGGAAACAATCGGCGTGAAACAAAGGACTGACCGCAAACCTGCAAGGCCCTTTGTGAGAGCCACAAACACAGTTGACGACTGCTTAGAGCATCATCCACATCGGAGAGGCAAGGGGGACGAGGAAGACAGAGAGGACCGAAGCCGAACAGTAATAGGGGAAACCGACGGAGGTACACAGAGGGCGTTTCTGACATTCGGACCGTTGAAAGTCGAACCGGCGACCACCGGGGGATTGAAGACGGCCTCGGCCGCATCCCATCGCCATGTTCGGCTCGCGCAAGAAGGCCAAGAAGCAGTATACGGTATGTCGACATGTTTTCTTTCATCTCTCATCGTGAACGTTTCACCCCATTTGTTCTATACCCTCTTCCCCTTCGCCTCTGCCACCTGCGACTGCCAAGAGCAGCAACAGACGGCTAGAAGTAGCTCCCATTCCTCGCTCCGTTCCTTGTACCAGAAGAAAGGGTCATGCCGAAAGAAATGGCACATCCCACGAGGCCGGCCCTGTTTCTATTTTCATACCATTCTTCAAGCCTGTCCATTGGCCCCAAGAAAGCTGCCAGACATCTGGCTGCTTAATATCCCAACTTCTGGCGAACCTAGCGCGTTTCTGCTGCGTGTTTCGTCCTCTTGTCTCGAACGTCGCGCGCTCTCTCGCCCAGTTTTTCTTGAAGGCGGCCACAAGTCGAGAAATCGACTAATGCTGCACTTACTGGACATGAACCCATCCACCACCCACCAACAAAACCTAAAAGATCGCGGGTGCTTAGCCGCAGGGACGACCGATTCAAAAGGACGGGAGAGGTGGCCTAGACGCAAAAGGCCGTCCGTCGCACATCGCTGAGGAGCCTGACTGATCGCCTCGTCACTCATCTGCACTGCGTGTCTCTGATGTCTTGTGTCTCTTTCTTTGCGTTGCCTGGCCTTGTCTGGTCGACCCGACGGACTAGCCTAAGCTTAGCTCTTCAGCTCAAGAGAAGTCCTCGCCACATTTCTCCCTGCCTACCTTCCCTTGCTTTGCTTCCCATTTGTTTTATTTTGTCCAATCCAATCACTGTTTTATTTTCTTTCTTTTTTTGTCTGCTTTTTACCTTTCTCTTTTCGGCCTCGTCTTGTGGCATCCTTGGTCTTCCCCGTCAACAACATCAGCATTGGCGTGCGTCGCTCTGCGCAATGGCCTGTTGCTAACAATGAACAATGTCTTCCCAGCCGCCAACCGCCTCCTCTGTCAACCCGAGCGCGGCTACCGCCGCCGTCTCGGCCTACAACCTCTCCTCTGCCGCCGCCGCCGCCGCCCTACGCGCCCTCCCAGCCGCCCCTACCAATGTTGGCGCCGTCCAGACCAAGCGCACCATGCGCCGAAGCGCCTCGGTCTCATCCGAGGGCTCGCGCCGTGCACTCAGCCCGGTTCCGAGCATAAAACGTGCGATGGGTATCGGTGGTGGCAACAAGGACACAAGAGAAGCCTTAGTTATATCTCCAACTGGCGCGCCAACCGTCCGTCGTCGCGGCAGCTCGTCGTCGATAAAGTCGATGTCGTCCATGACTGAGCGCACCTTCCGGTCGCCCAGCCCACACAATCCACGCACGGCAGCACTCGCCGCCGCCACTCCGGCGTCGCCTAGTGGAAGCGTCAACAGCAACCGCAGCCTCTCTATGAATGCGGCTGGCACGGCAGCAGCTATGGCAGCCCGGAGCCGGTCGGCGCCTGCGCCGCCGCCCATGCCCACAATTCCCAAGCACGTTATCGACAACCAGGTGAAGCAGCAAATGTCAAAGCCGCAGAAGGAGCAACAGGCAGAAAAGAAGAACCGGCGCGCCACCAGCCTTGGTCTTGTCCAGCAGCCACTGCAGCTGGCCTCGCAAAAACAACAGGGGGCGCGCGCGTCCTGGTTCGGCTCCGCGACAGTCGGCAAGAAATCGGACATTCGCACGTCCGACACGGCAATGGACATCAACGGCTACGCCCAGCCAGAACGGCCAGGTAGTCGCAGCTCCTTGCAAAACTTTTCCTATCCCAGCCGGCAACGACTTGGCTCACCACCGCCAAGCCCGACACATACGAGATCTACCGCCACACCAGCAGCTGCTCCCGTGGCTCTACCCCTTGCCGGGAAGCTTCCCCGGTCGGCATCGACAGAGAGGGGCTCCTCACAACCACAGTCATCACAGCAAAAGACGGCCACGGGCTCTGCTCGGCGGTCGGCGTCCACAAGCCGTGTCACTGGTCGCTCCAATCTTGGACTGTCCGACCAGACTCTTGTGTACGATGCCAACTCACGCCGTATGGTCCCTCGCGGTGAGCTTCTTATGCTGGAGCAGTCCATCCTCGATGCAGCAGAGCGCCCGCTACAGCAACAGCGAAAGAAGAAGCAACAGCGAGGCACAGCCGCCGCTTCGCTTGCCGGCTCACACTTGTCTCAGGGCACCATGACACAAGCGCACGGTACCGCCGCGCCTTTGAATCGTGCTGAACTGCAACGCATACAAGAGCCTGCGCCGCAACAGACGGTTCCGGTACAAGCCCCCCAAGCCCCCAAATCGCCCCCGCCGGAACGCGAGCTACCTCCGATCGCGACGACTGCCCTCGAGCCTCCTGCTGCACCGCAACCAACCGCCAGCGAAAGGGATACCGATGACGCGGGCGGCCAACCTCTGCCGGCGCTGTCAACCTCGGCCTCTACGCCGTCCTCATCTGCCTCGTCGCTTACGGCTCTGGCTGCGTCCCAAGCGGCCACAAGCCCTGTGACCATTCAGAGCATGTCGTCACCCGAGGACGGCAGCTTTGACGGTACGCTCTTGACAGAGGATGGGCGTCCCGTTCTCGCAAAGCGCCCTTCCATCGTCCGTGAGGAGCCAGATCGGGAGGAGGAGGCGGAGACACAGCACCGGACGAGCGCGCAAACATCGCAGCCTCAACTCGCCACTGCCGCCGCTGTTCTTGCCGCTGCCGGCTCTAGCTCAGCCCGCGATGGTCTTGACGGTGTCCCTGCCAAACTACTACCCCATCACGACTCAAATGCTGAAGCGCAGCAAGAGCACGCTACGGCTCAGTCGGCCGCCGCTAAGCCGGGCGAGGCGGAGCGCACCCGGTCCAACAGCCCCGTGCGCACTGCCCACTTTTCCCCCATTGTCAGCACCAACCTGGCCGTGCGCCGCCACTCCCCGCCACCACGCTCCATCTCGCCGCGCAAGTCTGCGCTCAAGCATTCGAGCTCACCACGCGATGCATCCCCCTCCGACTCGGCTTCCGATGCCAACAACGCTCATCCTGGCGATCTGCAGATGCCCGCCCAGAACCGCAAGAAGGCCAACCGCGTGAGCTTTGACGATAAAGCCGTCGTTGTCACCCAGTCGCCGATGCCGCCCTCACCACCCGTCTCGCCGGCTCTGTCGTCCCTGCCGGGTGCAGCGGAAGCACCTCCTAATAGCAATGCCGCCCACCAGCCGCCTTCGCGCAGCCGGTCTTGGTTTGGAAACATTGGCAGGAACAAGAAGAAGTTGGACCATGCGGCCAATGGCGACGATGTAGTCATGAAGCCCCGCCCCGCCCTACCGTCCTTTGGCAGTGTTCGTGATAAGCCGCAACCATCCCAGTACCAAGAGGAGCGCGCCCTGGTGCGCCCAATCAACGACAACCAGTCGCCTCACCGAGCCGCGCAGACGCCGCCGCCGACCACGTCTACGGCTGCGGCTACTGCCGCGCCTCTTGAAACACACCACACCTCGAGCGACCACGCCATTGGCTTCATTATTGGCGCTGGTGCCGCAGCCGCAGCCGGA
Organism: Sporothrix brasiliensis 5110; assembly: GCF_000820605.1. Taxonomy (NCBI): domain Eukaryota; kingdom Fungi; phylum Ascomycota; class Sordariomycetes; order Ophiostomatales; family Ophiostomataceae; genus Sporothrix; species Sporothrix brasiliensis. The sequence goes on along the minus strand of NW_024467137.1, from coordinate 1,435,235 downwards.
GCCGCTGCGGGAGCTGCCGCCGACCGCCCGACGTCTGCGTCCACTAGCACACGCAACACCGCGAACACATCTCGCTATCGGGAGCCACTTCCGCCGGTTGTAACGTCCGTTGACGGGAGTGGCTATGTATCAGATAGCGGTGCCAGCAGTGACGGTGACGTCGAAGACGTTGATGAAGAGCATTCTCCCGTCCTTCGCTTCGATGAGGAACAGGACACCACTGTCCCAGGGAACCTGGAGGACGAACCAATTATTCCTCCTAGTCCTGTAGCAAACGATGCCGATCCAATTGTCGTCGTTCCTTCAGTTTCGTCTCCGACCCAGAAGACAGTACCTGCTATTTCCATCTCCCATCCCAGCCAAGAGAGCTTGACCGCGGTTCGGGGAACAGAGGACGACGACGGCGACGATGAGGAGAAGAAGGAGGGGGAGAAGGAGGTTGACACCGAGGACGAGATTGCAAAGGAGGACGAAACGGCAACGGCGGTCACACCAGGGACGGAGGCCACCCAGCCGGCTGTGAAAAACAGCCCGGCTCACGCCCCTTTTGACGTGCCAGGCATGTTCCCTACAGACACGGACTCGGACGGAACAGCTAAGAGCTCGCCGACCAAAGCTACGTTTGCAGCCAACAACTCTCCAGTCCCGATCCGGCAAAATGCATTCGAGCCCATCACCCAGGAGGACGACCATTCGTACTCGGCCCAGATGCCCGCCACCGTGTTCGCCACCCACATGCCGACGCTACACGAAGAAACGTCGCTACGCAGCGAGAAGGTAAACGACGATGACAGCGACAGCGAAGTCTTCAGCGACGCTTACGAGGATCTCTCGGACATTGAAGGCGACGGGTTCCTGTCCCTCGACGCCGTTGTCGATAGCCCCATTGTGCCCGACATGGTGAAGAGTCCCTTTGCTGCGTCGGCACTGGCTGGGTCGCCGTCGCGCAAGCCGGAGGTTCTGCAGCTTGGCCCGTCGCCATTGGCGAAAGAGACCGCGCCCTCCGCTCTTACAGGCGATTCGCCATCTGCCGGACCTACCGACCCCACCGCGTCTTCCTCGCCGACCGCAGTTGACGCTGGTGGTGCCGCGATTAGCATGGCCGCCTTGACGTCGGCTGCTATTCATAAGCATGGCAACAGCGACGGTTTCATCGGCTCTGGCGACGAGGAAGATTGGGAGAAGATCAAGGCTTTCTGGCGCGGGCTGACCACCGAGAAACGCGCCCAGCTCGAAAAGGAAGCCCTCCAAGATGCAGCGGATGAGGGTGATCTGGAGGATGAGTCAGCCGCTGAGAAGAAACCGAGACGCAAGAAGTCCGTCGAGACGCGTCTGGCAGAAAAGAAGGCGATCCAGGAGCTCACACCGGTCCAAAAGCCCAAGGCCGACCCGGCTCCTGCTGAGAGCCAACCCCAGAAGGCGGCTGCCACGCGTATCCGCCGGTCTATGCGTGACAACGCCCCCCGTGCCACGACTGCTGCTGCTTCTGCTGCTACTGCAGGCAGTGCTGCCGGTGCGGACAAGGAGCACTTCAAGTCTTCGCTGCGTCCCAACCCGCCGGCTCAGAAAGAGCGCGCTGCCTCCGCGTTCCCGCCTAAAGCGGCTGTTGGTGCAGTGACCCAACCCCGTGCGTTGGCCACTACTCTTCGCCGCCGAGGCTCAGACTCAAGCGAGAGCAGTTTTAAGCGCGTTCGATCCGACTCCCACGGTGCGAGCATCGGCGGTTTTGGTGCAGGTGCCGCTGCAGGCGCGGCCGGTGCTGCCGGATTCCGCATGTCCATGCGCAGTGATCCGAAGGGCGCGGCTCCCTCCAACAACGGCCTCAACAACCGCAGCAGCCGCTTCTCGCTCCGGTCCCTTTCGCCGACTGGATCGACCACGTTGCGAGGCTCGACTGAGTCGTCTCCCCAGTTCCGACGAAGCATGCGGGATGGCTCTCTGGGCTCCGGGTTTACGCCTGTGGACATGAAGCGTATGTCTTCTCCAGGCTCCATGGCCAGCTCTACCTTGAGAAGAGGCTCGGCCGACTCGGGCGGCGGGTTCTTCTCGTCGTTTGGCAAGAAGCGCGGCAGCAAGCTGCTTCAACGCAGTAAGAATCAAGGCGGCGGCAGTGGCAGCAAATCGGCGCGTAGCAGGTTCGGTGATTCAAGTGACGACGACGATGACATCTTTGGTCCTACGACCACAGCCTCTTCCGGAGGCCTGGCGGCCCACCGCCGCAGCGTCAGCACGGGCGGCGCATACACCTTCCGCAGCCGCTTTGTTGACTCGAGTGACGAGGACGAAGCCGTTCTGGATCGCCATCCGGTCGGCCGGAAAGACAAGGATCACGTTGTCCCCAAGACGCTGCGCACGGGCAGCAGCATGCGAAGCGCCAGCGCACGACCCGCGAGTTCGTCAATGCCCTTGAGCCCGCTGCAGCCCGAGGAGCTCGAGGAAGAGGAGGGCGAGCTGGAGGCCCGTCCCAAGACTGCTCCGAATGGGCTTCCTTCGTACGGGTTTGAGGGCGGCACGTCGTCTTTGGCCGGCAACGCCGCCAACAACAACCTTGGCACATCGACTCTGCGACGGTCACGGTCTGGCCGTGGCCAGATTGCGCCTGTCTCGCCCATGTACTCGCCGACCACGACGGGTACCGTGGGCCTCAATACGGACTCCAATGTGACACCCACACGTCGGTCGAGCGGCATCATGTCCGTGCTCCGGCGTAAGAAGAACAACGGGCCCAGCTCTCCAGGCAGCTTCACCAACGGCGGCAGCGCAAACAAGATTCAGCGGGCCGGTTTGGTGGACAGTGCAGCCCGCCGCGACACACAGCTCGAGCGTAGCACGGCCGAGCTCGCCGCCGTGCGCAGCAACAGCATCGGCAGCCAGAACCGGCGAATCCTCAATGGCGGCGCGTCTGGTGGCAGCACGCCGCGCTTTGTCCCGCAAAACGACGACAGCGACGACGACGATCTCGGTGACAGTGAGGACAGCCCCGGTGCTGCCCGGCGTGCCGGAGCTCCTGCGAGCGCGTCCCGGTCGGACAGCTGGCCCTTCCCCGGGCCCAACGGCCACGATGTCGACATCAGCGCCATAGACTTTAGCGAAAAGAGAAAGAAGAAGTTCTCGTCGTTGCGGCGCATGTTTCGGCTAGACGACTAGGTGTGGTGGTCTTGGTTGAAGCATTGTGCGCTAGAAAGAGGAGAGAAAGGAAATACAAGAGGAGGTAATGGATCGGAATCGGGGTTGGAATAGGATTGGGAAGGACAAAGTCTGGGATATTTCGGTCATTTATCAGTCATTTCGGTTTTTGAATTTTTTTCTTTTGTCAAGGACTACTTTTGGCGGACTCCCTCTCCAGCCATTGCACACACTCTGTCATTTCGTTTCTTTGTTTTGTCTTATATTGTACTTTTGTGTTCTTTTTATTCGTCACAGGTATACGATAGCTAAAGGCCGGAAACTAACACAGGCCTGGGAATGGAGGAGATACCAATATTTTGGACACATATATATACATTAGGATTCATGGCAACAAGGAAATCAGGAAACAATACCATCTACAAGTTAATTCGACACAGCAGCAAGGTGAAGTTGTCCCTGACTTGTGGTATAAAATATGTTTATTATAATATTGCACGTTTGTTGATGTTTTCAATGGAAATAAGAGGAATTCGATAAATACTGTGCAAAATAATACGTAAAATTCTATTGAGAAATTTTCGCTTTTCTTTTCTTTTCTTTTCTTTTCTTTTGCCGGTCAACACAAACACTTTGTTACGCACAATTCATTAATTTATATTTTCCAAATCAAATTCTATAGGCAGCGCTAGGATAACAAAAAAAATAAAATAAAATAGATGTCGTCAAACATTACATCCACTAGACGCCCTGATTCCTTTCTGAATGATGCTGTCGTTTCTCATCCTATATTAAATGATGGTGTACCCGCCGTCGACGCGCAGATCAGCGCCCGTTATGTACTGCGCGGCATCGGACAACAGGAACACAACGGGGCCCGCCAGATCCTGTGGCACACCCAGGCGGCCCTGGGGCACGCCGTTTGTCCACTGCTGGCGCAGGGCGGGCTGTTTGGCGAGGATGGCCTGCGTCAGCGGGGTCTGCATGTAGCCGGGGGAGAGGCAGTTGACGCGGATGCCGGAGGGGGCCCATTCGACGGCGAGGGACGCGGCGAGCTGGCGGACGGCAGCCTTGGAGGCGTTGTAGGGGCTGGCGGGGCGTTAGCAATGCGCGAACAGCGCGAGCGATGCGAGCAACGAACGGAGTGAGGCGACAAACAAGGAGAAACATAAGGAGAAACAGGGGCAAAACGAGCGACACGAGGAACCAACGAAAACAACCGTGGACGTACGCTTGCGGCTGAGGCACATTGACAATAGCACCGCTCATGCTGCCGATCAAGACCATGCTGGCCGGCGGGGTGGTGGCAAGCTCGGCGATGGCGCTGGCGGAGGCGTCGGCCGATGCGGCCGAGGCACGCTGCTGTTCCTGACGGGACTGGAGATGACGGGCGACAGCCGTGGCAAAGAGATAGGTGCCGTCGACGTTGACGGCCCAGAGGGCACGGAGGCGGGCGGGCGGGTAGTCGACGGCGGGCACGTTTTCGACGAAGCCGGCCGAGGTGACGAGGCCGTTGATGGTGATGTGGTTGGGGGAGACGGCGCCGGCCTCGGCCTGAGCGGCCAGGACTTCTTGGATGCAGGCGTCGACGGAGGAATCGTCGGCGACGTTGGCGTAGTGGGCGGTGACACGGGGGATCCTGTGGTGGCGGTGAGTCAGAACCGAGCAGCGGTCCAGCGGGCGAGGATGGTGAGAAGAAAAACGAACCGTTGGTCAGGGTACCTGGCCTTGAACGTCTCGACCATAATCTTGGCTTGGGTCTCCGTCTCCTCCTCTAGTCTGTCAGCGAGAGGACTGAAGCACGGGTTCAACAGAAAACGGAAACAAAAAACAAAAAGAAAACAGGAAATAGGAAGAGGGAAAAGGCGCACTGTTCAGATCGACCATGGCGAGGTCGGCACCGCTGGCGACAATGGCCTGGCCCATGACGAGGCCAAGACCGCGCGCGGCACCGGTCAGGAGAACCAGCTTGCCGGCGAGCGAGAAGACGGGTTGCGACATGGTGGGTGCAGGCGCCGGGGGCGTCGGGGCGGCTTGGGACGTTGTCGCGTAGCCGCGCGCCGTGGGAGAGGCCAAAGAGGCTGACGATGTCAGAGAAGTGACGATGAAGGGGCGGCTGGCGACGGCGCGGACGCCAGCAGACAGCGCTGCCTTGCGCAGGGCAGTGCCGACGGCAGGCATGGTGACGTTGAGCGAATGCGAATGGCAACGCAATGGACAAAAGAAAGAACAAGTGCAAACGACGACGCGACGTCGATGCGATGCGGCGCGATGCGGCGACAGTGAGAGGAAATGTTGAATTCCCCGCCTTTTTGACAAGATGCTCCGATGGCGCTCGGCCTAGCACCTTCCGGAGGGATACGCAGCAACGCAAATAGGGGTTACCGCCAAGCCGTCTCCCGTTCGCGCTCTTTCCTCAAGACGGACGTTTGGACGGCTGCGATGTTGGGACAGAAACGGAAAGCGCGCAGCGAATGAAAGTGGAAAGTGCGTCCGAAACTGCAATACGTCTAAAGCATCTGCACAGGAAGCTACGATGGAACATTACGGCATTCTCTTCTCCTCTTCTTTTCACGGGTTTCAAAGCCCTCCCTTTCTAGCCTGCCGACTTTTGAGGAGGATCACACGGAATTATCTCAGTGTCGTCCGTCTCCTCATCTCACTCATGTCACGCTCTCACTCACCCTTGGCGTGCCATAGCCATGAAGACGGTCTTTTGCGGGGCCCGGTGGAGTTTATCCTGCGTGGTGCGCTTGAAATGACAGCTTAGGTTTTTGGGAAACCATTGAAGAAACGGGTCTAGAACGCCCTTGAGACGCGGAGTGTAGAGGAGACGCCGGTCTGGGCTTTTCTCTGTTTGAGTGGTTTATTTGCTGGCGCTGTTATTTCCATTGAATTTCCAGACTGGTGCAGCGCGGATTTGCTGGCATTTCTTGGGATTCTCCATCTATGGTCTACATGGATCCAAAGTAAGGAGACAGTAAAGAGAAAATGAAAGACGAAAATAGACCGTGAAACATAAAACATAATGCATAATGCATAACGAGATGTTGGCCTTTCTCACCAAACCAGCTGTTGATTAATTGGCTGCAAGCTATTGACTGATGGGTAAGGTACTGTGCGTTTTGTCCGTCGGTCAATTCTGGAACTGTCTGCTGCAATGGAACACAATGACGGCAGTCTCGAGCCGCCACGGGCATGTTTATAAAAAGAAAAGACGTCGAAGAAACAAACGAGAGCGCTTGCACCCTCAAAAACGTCAGAAAGACAAAAAAATCGACCCCCCTGGGACTCGAACCCAGAATCTTTGCCACCGGAAAGCAACGCCTTACCATTAGGCCAAGGGGCCGGGATTGGTCGATGAATTAATTCTTGCCCGGCGCAGAGTCTAAGAAGTGGGCGTGTTCCGGCGGCCAGGGTGTGCGAAGCTGTATCCACCCAAACGCACAGCAAGCCCCACATCGTTGTGTAAGTCGCTTTCTCTCATACTTTGTGACCACAGCATCGACAACTGTTTTAGTAGCAACTCATGTCGATATTCCATACGAATGTAAATCATAAATAAAAGAACAGTTCAATTGCCATCCTCGCTCGCTGCCAGACGCGTTTTCCTATCCCATCCGAGTCCCGCTGTCATCTAATCGTACTCGATCAGCACCTTGAGCGCCTTGTGTTTGGCGGCCGCACCGAACGTCTCATACGCCTTCTCCATGTCGGCAAACTTGAAACGATGCGTAATCAGCAGGGACGGGTCGATGCGCTTGGCGGCCACAAGCTTGAGGAGCATCGGCAGCGTCACCGTGTCGACCAGGCGCGTGGTGATGCTTATGTTGCGGTCCCACAGCTGGTCGAGCAGCAGCGGCGCGCTCGACCCGTGCACGCCAATGTTGGCCAGCGTGCCGCCCGGCGCCAGGATGCGCTGGCACAGCTCGAAGCTGGCGGGCACGCCGACGGCCTCGAGGACCGCGTCGCAGCCCACGCCGCCGGTGAGCGCCATGATCTCGTCGACGGCCGCCTGCATGCCGCGGCCGTTGTTGACGGTGTGGGTGGCGCCGAGGCCCAGCGACACGGCGAGGCGGTTGTCGTCAAAGTCGACCATGATGATCTGGGCGGGCGAGTAGAGCTGCGACGTGATGAGGGCGGCCAGACCGACGGGGCCGGCGCCGACAATGGCGACCACGCTGCCCGGCGCCACTTTGCCGTTCTGCACACCACACTCAAAGCCCGTCGGGAAGATGTCGCTGAGCATGACCAGCGTGGACTCGTCGACGCCCGCGGGCAGGGCGTACAGCGACGAGTCGGCGTGGGGGATGCGCACGTACTCGGCCTGGGTGCCGCCCGTGGTGTTGCCGAGGATCCAGCCGCCCCCGTGGCAGTGCGAGTGCATGCCGCGGCGGCAGTAGTCGCAGGACGCGCACGACGTAATGGCCGGGATCAGCACACGGTCCCCCTTCTTGAACTTCTTGACCGACGGGCCGGCCTCTGCCACGATCCCAACACCCTCGTGGCCAAGGATCTGGCCGACAGGCACGGACGCAACGTTGCCGTGCCGAATGTGCAAGTCGGTGCCGCAGATGGTTGACCATTTCATCTTGATAATAGCATCGCCGGCGTTGACCAGCTGCGGTGCCGGCACCTCCTCGAGCCTGACGGTGCCCTTGCCCTTGTAAACGAGGCCCTTCATTGTGGCTCTGGGGTTGGCTGGCGATGAAGGCAGAGTAAATGTTGGATTGAAGTTTGATGGTTCGGCTTTGACAGCGTGATAGCTTGATAGCTTGATAGGGATGGTGACTGCTGGGCACTGGGCACGTCGATGGATGCTGCGACTGGGGAAAGCTACCGTATTTATAAAGACAAGCAAACAGTAGAAGTCACGCAACAGCTTGCCACCAACGCCCGTATGTAGGGCGCAAGACGGCCTTTCTCCATTGCGTCTCCATCCCAATTGCATTTTGCTCCCCACAATCACTCGACCGGTCCAAGGGACGGTGGATCTTTACCCCTCCGCAAACAGCCCCTGATAGTGTGTTGGTCTGGGGCTCGACAGGATAGCTCCAAAGGATGGCTCAGAGGTACGGACGTGAGGCTGGACTGGGCCCATGATCTTGAAGCCTTGTTGGTGGACAGAGACAGGAGCATCCCTACTTCAGGGGAGGAAAGGGATGATATGACAATGTGGACTTTGGAAGATGGAAGGAGGAACGAGAAAGAACGGAAAGAACGGAAAGAACGGAAAGAACGGCAAGAACTAGAGACCGACATTACAATCCGTGAGCAGACGAGATGCAGTTGCCTGTTACGGAACTGTCGCAATGCGCTTCTCGGTCATTGGCCCAAGATATGAGTATTGGAAGGAACGACCGCTGGCAACTCTCATGCGCGGTTCCGTCGTTGCGGCAGCTGCGCAATGGTGTTGGTACTGCGCATGGAAACCTCAAAATGCAGAGACGTCCAGGTAGCACATATTCATTCGCCTGGAGATAATCTTATCCGCGTCTTGCTGATGTCGTCGGAGAAACTGGATAAAGGACGCACTCCTCTCCTCAAAACACGCGAGTCACCTGAAGGCCTTCGCACTTTCCCCGCATGCGGCTATCCGCTGATGTTTGCAAGTGGCTCCTTCCCCACAGGCCGAGAGTCTCATGCGCTGGCCAGAGTCGATAAAATCACGGAAGGCACTTGGGCCAACACGAGGCAGGCGCGCAACAGAAGCACCGCAAGAGCGCAAAAGCGGAAGCCGGGCACCAAATCGGGCGCACAGGCGGACCCGCAATCTGGTGCTTAACGTTCGAGCTCACCAGGGAACATCGCCTCACCTTCTGACCCGTCGTCCGTTTGTCAACTTTCCGAGCTTGTAGCGTCACTTACGACTTTTTGTTTCTATATTTATTTCTTTTTTATTATTTTATTTTTATTTTTTGATTCTCTTCGTTTTGGGCTGTCTCCATAGGGCCTGCAAGTGGGCATGCCGTGCGTTGCCTCTGCGATATTTTGCTGGAATATCTTCGCTTTGACAATCCGCAGCTACGCCGTCCAGCCCAGCTCCAGGTCAGATCCAGATCCCGTGTTTATGCCTCATCAACCCCTATCCCATTTGGCTGGTCACATGCCATCATACTCCACCGTAGTACCTCCGTACTTGAAAAGCGGAGGCTCCAAATCCTGCACGTCAATCGTTTGTTGATCGTCTACGACAAGGTGTACGACGTATGTGAGCGAATTCTATGCGGAGCGTGTGGCCTTGCTTCTATTTCCTTCGTACTGCCGCTCTCGTTTATTGAGCATACTCTTTGTTGAATGCCCGGCCAATCACCATCCGCCGCACCTCACTCGTGCCGGCACCAATCTCATATAGCTTTGCACTGTTGGGTGTTAGTACGTGACATAAACCATGACAATGTGAGTGTGAACAAAATGAAAGGGCGCGGCTGTGTCTTACTCTCTCAGAATCCGGCTTGCAGGCATCTCCTCCATGTAGCCCATGCCGCCGAGCAGCTGGATGCTGTCCAGTGCACACTCTGTCGCCCGCTCCGCCGCGTACAGGATCGCGCCCGCACAGTCCTGCGTCCGGATCACGCCGGTCTCGTCTACCTGCCGTGCCGTTGCGTACGTGTACGTCTGCGACGCCCGCATCTTGGTGTACATGTCGGCCAGCTTGCCCTGCACGAGCTGGAAGTGCGCCACGGGCACGCCAAACTGCTTGCGCTGGTGCACGTACGGCAGCGTCACGTCGAGCGCCGCCTGCATCAGGCCCAGCGGGCCGGCGCTCAGCACCAGCCGCTCGAGGTCCAGGCCGCTCATGAGCACGCGCGCGCCGCCGTGCAGCGCGCCCAGCACGCGGTCGGCCGGCACAAACACATTGTCAAACATGAGCTCGCCCGTCGGGCTGCCGCGCATGCCCATCTTGTCCAGCTTGCGCGCGCACGAGAAGCCGGGCGACGTGGCCGTCTCGACCAAAAAGGCCGTGATGCCCTTGGACCCGGCGTCCGGCTTCGTCTTGGCGTACACCACCACGACGTCCGCGTACGGTCCGTTGGTGATCCACATCTTGCTGCCGTTGAGCACGTAGCCCGGGCGGCCCTGGTCGTCCGTCGCCTCCTTGGCCGTCGTCCGCATGCTGACCACGTCGCTGCCGGCGCCGCTCTCCGACATGGCCAGCGCGCCCACAAACGCGCCCGACGTCAGCTTCGGCAGGTACGCCGCCTTCTGCTCGGGCGTGCCGTGCAGCTGCAGCTGGTTCACGCACAGCTGCGAGTGCGCCGCGTAGCTCAGCGCAATCGACCCGCTCGCCCGCGACAGCTCCTCCATGACGATGCAGTGTGCCTGGTAGCCGAGGCCCAGGCCGCCCACGTCCTCGTCGGCCGTGATGCCCAGAAAGCCTGCCTCGCCCAGCTTGGGCCACAGCGCCGCCGGGAAGTCGTTGTCCTTGTCGGCCGCCGCCGCCACCTCCTCGGAGACCTCGCGCCGCGCAAACTCCTGGACGCGCTCGCGCAGCTCTTCGAGATCCTCGGGCGTCGGCGGGACAAAGCCCTTGGGGTGCTTGGACGACGCCAGGCGCGCCTGTTGGAAGGTCATGGCCGACGCGGCGGCAGCGGCGAAGGGGAGTGGTGCCGTGCCGCGACGCTGGGCGACACGACGGCAAGACGACGCGGCGGTCCGTGCCAACGGCCGGAGAGACTGCAGACTGGCCATTTGGTCGTGGTTGTGGTTGTGATTGTTTGTTGTTTTGCTATTGGAGAAGCTTCTGTAGTTGGATGGATTCTGTGGTGAGTATTTCGTGCAGTCGATTCGACACGTGCGTTCAATCAGGAACGACGTGGAAAAGGATGCCAAAGGTCGATTGACGACGCAGGCAGAGAGTAGTTGTACCGAGAGATGCGAAAACGATGAGAAATTTCCAAGAGACACAAAATGCCAAAAGTACCAGAACAGGCGAAGTATGAAATCTCCAGTAAATTTGAAAGTGTCGACGTACTTGCCCTCGATGTGTTTGTGTGGCATGTGTACACCTCGGCTTTAGGAAAGTACGAGTGGACAAGTGGGGGATAGTTAGGGAAGGTGCTGTCAGGCTGGGAAGCGGTCGTTCTGAAGACACGCTACAACCAACGGCTTACGACGGCTTTTCTCGGCAAAGTGCGCTGTTGGCAGCAAACTACATCAGCTGCTCCCCAGATTGCTCTGGGCCAAGACGTCACTCGCACCTCCCCAAACCGTCCAGCCAAGTAATTGGCGGCACCCAACGGCACTGAACGGCACTAGGAAAGGGCGACTCCCCCTCGAAGCCCGCAGTGCCTTGCACCTGCCAGGAACGGAATTGTTTTTACTTCTCAAAATTCGGTGTTTCTCACGATAGCTACCTTTGATCTCCTATTTACCTCCTTTCTCCCTTTTTACTGTTCTTTGCCATCCCTTCCCACCGACGCCTCAGCACACACCCCGCCCACCATGACGTTCTCCAGGAACGCGCGCGGCGCGCTTCGGCTCACACCGCAGCTGTGCAACACCTGCCGGCGGACGACGGCCACGACAGCGCCGGCGGCGACAGCGGCGCGAGCTCTGAGCACACAACTCAGCCCCGTCAGACCCGTGCAGAGATCATTGGCCCGGACAACCAATGCCCCCGTCGTGCCATCGTCACGCGGCATTGCTGCCTTTGCCGCGGCTGGCCCCTCCGACGCCACGCTCTCCCGCATTCCCTCGACCGTCGACACCACATCGGACATCTACCAGGAGAACCTGGGCCTCATGAAGGAGGCCATGGAGCGTCTCGACCGCCTGACGCGAGCGGCCCAGCTTGGCGGCTCCGAAAAGGCGCGTGCCAAGCACGTGGGCCGTGGCAAGATGCTGCCGCGCGACCGCGTGGCTGCCCTCGTCGACCCGGGCACCAGCTTTATGGAGCTGTCTACGCTCGCTGGCGAGAACCTCTACGAAGAGGACGGCGGCAAGCCCCTGGCGCTGCCCTCGGGTGGCATCATCACGGGCATCGGTGTCGTGGAAGGCGTCACCTGCATGATCGTGGCCAACGACAGCACCGTCAAGGGCGGCACCTACTACCCCATCACCATCAAGAAGCACCTGCGCGCCCAGGAGATTGCTGCCCAGAACCGGCTGCCCTGCTTGTATCTCGTGGACTCGGGCGGCGCCAACCTGCCGCACCAGGCCGACGTGTTCCCCGACCGCGACCACTTTGGTCGCATCTTCTACAACCAGGCGCGCATGTCTGCCCAGGGCATCCCGCAGCTGGCCGTCGTCATGGGGCCCTGCACGGCCGGTGGTGCCTACGTGCCGGCCATGTCCGACGAGAGCATTATCGTCCAGAACCAGGGCCATATTTTCCTGGCCGGTCCCCCGCTCGTCAAGGCCGCCACCGGCGAGGAGGTGACGCCCGAGGAGCTCGGCGGTGGTCTGATGCACTCGTCTGTGTCGGGAGTCACCGACTACCTGGCGGTCGACGATGCCCACGCCATTGCCCTGGCGCGTCGCAGCGTCGCCAACCTCAACTACCCGCAGCAGACGCCGAGCCTGGAGAAGACCACCGCCGCCGGCGCTGCCGCCACGTTTGCCGAGCCCGTTTCGGATCCCGAGGAGCTGCTCGGCATTGCCTCCACCAACCTGCGCCGGCCCATCTCGGCCCATGAGGTCATTTCGCGCATCGTCGACGGCTCTGCCTTTGCCGAGTTCAAAAAGGACTACGGAACCACGCTCGTCACCGGCTTTGCCCGCATCTACGGCCAGCGTGTCGGCATCGTGGCCAACAACGGTGTCCTGTTGTCGACGGCCGCCGTCAAGGGCGCCCACTTTATTGAGCTGTGCTCCCAGCGCGGCATCCCGCTGGTGTTCTTGCAAAACATTTCGGGCTTCATGGTGGGCAAGGAGGCCGAGCGCGAGGGCATTGCCAAGCACGGCGCCAAGCTCGTCAACGCCGTCGCCTGTGCCGACGTGCCCAAGCTGACCGTCGTCGTCGGCGGCAGCTACGGCGCCGGCAACTACGGCATGTGCGGCCGCGCCTACAGCCCGCGCTTCCTCTGGATGTGGCCCAATGCGCGCATTGCCGTCATGGGCAGCGAGCAGCTGGCCACGGTCATGGAGACGGTCGGCCGGGCCGATCCCGAGCTGCGCAACCGCATTGAGCGCGAGAGCGACGCCGTCTACTCGAGTGCACGACTTTGGGTAGGTCGAACACACGTTTCCCTCCGCATTCCCCCCCTCTTCCTTTCAAGTCCAACCGCTAACTGTCCAGGATGACGGCATTATTCCGCCGCAGCACACTCGCCGGTACCTTGGCCTCGGCCTGCGGGCCGCTATGGGCGGGCGCAACGAGGTCGAGCCGAATGCGACCAAGTTTGGTGTTTTTAGGATGTAAATGGTAGGAGAGAAAAGATCCTCGGAGAGATTTTATCATTGAACTGCGTTCTTCTTTTTTTCGTTTGATTTCTTAGAGCGTAGATGTGACCGGTTGTACACATTGAACTGATTTACTTGGTTTCTCGTCATGTTTGGTGGAATTAATACCAAAAAAAACTGTGCAAATGAATGGCTTATTTCGAACGCAAGGTTTTTCGTCGACAAATATACGAATGTGTATGTCGTACTAAAAGAACCAGACACTGCTTATGCTACAAAACGAAATACAACATCGAAGTGACAGAAGTACAAAATGACACGCTGCTCAACCTTATTGCCGCTGGACATTCCCTTAGGCGATAGCAGAAGACCCGTATCCCTGGGCCTCCTTTCAGAACGGTAGCGAACGCCTGAACGCCATACATGCCGAAATGATGTTTCTTTATTATTGTTCAATGCTGGAGGAAATCGATGCTGCTCGGTGAAAAAATGAGGTCGCTAAGATAAAAAAAATCTTGAAAATAAAAGAAAATAAAACAAAGTAATTAGAAATCGAATAGAAAAGACAAAGAACCGTGCTCAAGTGCCGCTCAAGAGTTGCGGTGCTCTCGGTCGCCGGTCTCGTGCTGGTCGCGTGTGCGGGACTCTTGCCATGACGCATAGCTGCCCTCGCCCAGGCGTTCCTTCTCGCGGTCCAATATGACATTGAGCTGGCTGCGGGTGCGCGCAAACGGGATGCGCGGTGTCTGTGCCGGCCGCGTCGGCGTGAAGAGCGGTCGGGGCAGTGCGGGCTGTGTGTCTTGGAAACTGGAAGAGGCGGCATTCTGGAAGCTCGACGGGGCCTGGAAGCTCGAACTAAAGCTTCCCGTTTCCGACATGTACGCCGGCAGTTCGCTGCCGTCTTCCTTGTCGTCGTCGTCGGGCTCTTCGGGCGGCTCTTCCAGTCCCGTCTTTGCGTACAACTCAAATGTGTCAGGGCCTTCGGCGTCCATAAATACACCCTTTGCCGCGACCATGGAGGCTGCAGTCACCGTGGACGACCGCATCGGCCCCAGAATGGGGGACTGGTAGCCGGGGACAAGTCGTGGGCGTGTTCCATAGCTATCTTGCGACATGGACCGACCCATCATGGGGGCCGCCGGCGCTGCCGCCGATAGACCGGGTGCTGCTGCTGAGCCAGGGCCCACGTAGGCGGAGGTAGGTGGTAAAGCATGTGCGGTGCCTCTGCTAGACGACATTGTCGTAGTTAAACCAATACGGCTCAGTTGCTGTCTGTGGCTCTGCCCGGGCTCGTATGGCATTGTGGATTGCCGTATTAATCCGCCGCCTGGACGAGGTATTGCCTCTGGCCCGCCGGGAATCTTAATCTTTGGCCGCTGTGTTGACTGCCTATTGCGAAAAGCAACGGGCACCTCGAGTCCACCTGATGAACCGCCCGAGGATGCCAGGCTCACAGGCCCTCCCGATGCGCCCGTCACATACTGGGCAAACGAGGACCGCTTTCGTGAGGCAGTTGCTAGTGTTGGTGCAGGTGCAGCAGTGGTTCCTGTGGCGGAACCCGCTACTGATCCCGATAACGAAGAAACTGCAGTCGATTCGGAAGCTGGCGAGGATGTCCGTTCCGGATCTGCAAGAGGCTGATGCCCGGCGGGTTGCTTCCCGGCTGACTTTTCTGTCATGGCGGCTAATTTCGGTGACCGCCGTTGTTGCTCTAAGACCCGTGACTTGGATGGCATCGGATTCGGGCTTTGTGGTGAAGACAATGCAGGAGGAAGAATGGCGTCCTCCAATTCTTCCTCTTCAACGCCAACAAGCGACTCGCCGGAATGGCGCGGAGGAAAATACGACGGGGTCTCGCGGGACCCTGGCCCTTCGGAGGCACCGGACGACTGTGAGCCGTGTGAACCGGATCGTTTAGATACCACAGTCCGTCGTTTGGAGGCGGATGAGTTGACGACAAACTTCTTCTTAGCTGCTTTGCCTTTACCGGACTTGGTGACTGCTTCGCGCTTGCTGGATGCCGGTTTTCTGCCGCTATTGTTGCTGCTATTGCTCGAATGTTTTATTGGCTTGCTCTCGCGATGGTCTGAGTGGTTCGTGTCGGTGCTTCCGTTGCCATTGCCAATGCTACTTGCACTCGTGACTGCATCTTCGTTGGCCTCACTGCTGCCTCCCAATTGAACGTTTTGTTCGTCCTCTTCTGCCTCGGAAGGCTCACTAGACGGTAGGGCGAACCGTGGCGTTGGGCGGGGACCCGACAACGACGGCCGAGGTTTCCGGAGAATCGATTGCGCCGGGGCTGGCCTTGTCGAGGAAGATGAGAGCAGCTTGACATGCGCATCCTGCTGAGCTTGCTTGTGATCAAGCGTGCCGGTATCTGCTCGCTCGCCCTCGGTAGTAGAGTCTGCGTTGTTCACTCGTTTGGGTGCCACAGCCGCGGCGTGCGAGGACGCTCCTGGCACAGGTGCATCCTGGCTTGGTCTTTGATCCTCACTCGCACTCTGTTTACTTGATCTCGGAGGATTCGATGTCCCCGTTGCCGTCGTTGCTGTTATAGATGGAGGTAGGAGCATGAAATTGATCTTTGAAAGAGAGGGACAGTCAGTGAGAGACTCAAAACGAAACAAAATAGTCTAAGTCGCGGGGCATTACCGTTGGTCCGTCGTATCGACTGGCAGGTGTCCGCAAAGGGACAAATGTCGGGCCCGTCGAGATGTTTTCGTACAGCTTTGCAACGATCTTGCCACTAAGACCACGGCGCTTGCTGCCCCAAACATGCCACCAGAAATTTTCCAAGCGGTTGGCGGTTGGATCGTACAACTTGCGATGCGTGATTGTGTACACTAGAGACCGTCTTGTTAGCTGTCCTATGCAGCCAGAAATTCAAGGCGGTGGGACGAGGGTACGCACCGCGCCAGTACTCTCGCAGCTTCTCTGGAGGGATGACATCAAAGCTAGCCACCTCGGCGTAGATTTCGGCCGTGTTTTCGACAAAGCCTCTTGGGAGAATGGGGAGAGCCGCCTCGATGGAATCCTGTTCGGCATTGTGAAGGGCCAAGGCGGCTGCATCCAGTGGAACGTGTGTCGGAGGATCGGTCTTGGACGCTGCCGCCGTCGCTTGTTTCACCAGGCCGGCCACTTGAATAGAGATGTCGTTGCTGCTGCTGGTCGGTTTCTCGCTCTCGCACAAACGATCGGCTTTCGTCGCTTTTAAACTCCCACGGTCGCTACCTGGTATGACGGGTGTCGCCATTTTGGAAGAGAGAACAAGCAGCTCTTGTTTCCTCTTTCAACCCAACAGCTCACAAAGACAGTCTGTTGACAAGAAACATATCCAGGACTTGCGACGTGTGTGTTGTTTGGGTGATTCGTCAACTTTGCGCTGGTTTAAGCCGTACGCATACAATAGTCGCAGAAATTGACCTTGATGCTTCACAGAAAGCTTATGAGCTCATATAATCAGAAATGTAGAAATGATGTGGCAAAGTGACAGCCGTAGCAAGGGCGAGGAGCGAGGGGTGCGGAGTGAAGATTTGCACGGAGGTCGCCAGGCGACTTGGACGGGCTGTGGAAAGGTCGATGCGAAAGAAGTCGGTCGGGATGAAGCGAGGGCGAAGGTGACAGCCCCTTTTCTTGGCCCCCCCTCTCAAAAATAAATAAACCAAATAAAAATAAAGAGAAGGAGGGGCTGTTCGTTTGACGACAAACGACTAAGATGGGAGCGGTGTGAATAATGGCAAAAGCCCGGGGGCGCTGCTACCCGCGACGAACGTAAACACAAAAAAATAAGTGACAGGGGCTTTGGGCAGAGCCTTGAGTTATTTGGTTCGAGTTCAGGCAGCGACCCGTCAATAAGTCTCCGTGCTCAGTACTTTGACTCGACAGAATTTGCAAACGAAATTAGAGTGAATGTGGAAGTACGGTGTTTGGGGTTTGGTGGACTAACAGGTCCCTCAACAAGGGACGTCGAATGGTGGAAAGTTATCGTGCCACTGGTTTCCGTTTGTTAGTTTCTAAAGGCGAGACGGGTTAAAGAATCATTTGCAAGCTGATGATCAGAATAAAATAGAAACGAGTCAATTTTCGAAAACACAAGGGGCCGCGAGAGCGAAGGAAACAAATAGGCGGTACGGTTTCCGGTCATGGGAAAGAAGGGTTCTCCATTTTGTCTGGAAGATGAAGGGTCCCCACAAATCAGAAACCGGGGAAAGACGAAATATATTATGGGAAAGTGAACGTCAGGTAGCCAGGAGTGTATGGAGAAATAGGCATCATAGTATTTAGGGCAGATGAGGGGCATTACTGAGGCGCAAAGAAGGACGGCGAAAAAAAAAAAAAAAAAAAAAAAAAAAAAAAAAAAAGAAGAAAGCAAGGTGAGCAGCAGGGAGAAAGATATGCCGGAGAGGTCTAATGCATGTTGCCCGCAGAAGTTTCGAGACTAACGAATGTGCCTGGTTGTACGGTGTACTGCGAGGTGAGCCTCGTCGCATCGCACGAGCACGGGCATCGTATGTGGGGAGACGAGACCAGGGAACGGGGGTAGAGGAAAAGGGGTTGGCACCAGAGAAATAGAGGTCAAACGTCTCGTGACTGGGCCTTATTTTGTTTGCACCGCGATCGTGTTCACTTTGATTCCCTTAAAAGAGAGAGACAGAGAGAAGACGTTGTTTGAATATGGACCTGGGACTGGTGGCGATGAGGTGCAGCCGGCCAACAGTTTTGGATGCAGTAATAAGAACTAGAAGCATCAGGTGGTGCCAGGTGCATGGGAGAGGTTACAGGATGCGCTAGGCGTGCGTGACACAGGCGGGGGACTTGAGGTGGCAAAGCGTGGTTCATATTGAGAACAGATGAAGAAACACTCATACAAAGACGGAAAAAAAGAAGAGATTAAAGTGCTTCACTCACAATTGCGCGGAGGCGGAGAGACCGGCGAGGCGGCTCTGTTGATCTTGGCGGGGAAGGTCGATCTAGTCGCGCTCTGAGATTGTAAATGTCGATATTAGGACTTGGCCTCTTGGCTGTGGAGTTGTGAGAGCGAGCTGGCAAGTAAGCTCAGAGCTGTGTATCCGGGCCCCGTTGAGCTAACAAGATCGTCAGAAGGATGCTGGCCAGTCGTGGCGGCGGCTGGCGGCGGTGAGAAAGAAGCGTCTTGAGAACTTGTGACGTTGCCGGGGTTTCGTCGACTCCGGGCACTGTAGAATAGCTTCGTGAACGACGGCCAAAAGGTGCCAAGTGGCCAGAAAGAGATATAAATAATAACTATCAGACAAACAGGCAAACAGGCAAGCGAGTGGTGCGGACTCAGATGTAGCGATTGTCGAGATCCGCGTTGGAATAAACAAAGGGCAATGAAGGAATTGGGATGCAGTTGGAATCCCGGACTTGGATTGAAAGCCGGGGCCTAGTGGTGACGATTCAGACCGGTCAGACGTTGTCGTCGCGGGCCGTGGTCGTAAGAGGAAGATTAAGGACGATACACCGGAAAAACAGAAGACATGAGGTCTTCTAGCGACAACTCGTATCGCACAAGGAAGAAGGGCAAACGATGTCGATGCCGGGATGTGGAGGCGGAGATGAGTCAGGTGGAGGTTTGCGTGTAGTGGCGCATATCCTACTCAAATAAGGGAGAACCAACGACTGCGCATATTGTAGAGATGTGGGACAGGTGCGGTGTTCGTGATCGGCGACAGTAAGCGTTGGAGTGCACACGGTCAACACGTCGATGGCGACGAAGCGAAAATAGTTGAAGGTAATGGAGGAGGAGAAAGTGGTTTGAAATTAAGAAAAAAGGAGAGAGCAGGAAGAAGATGGACGGAGAAGGGGAAGATGGGAAAAGGGGGCAGCCGTGGAAGGGGAGAAGGAAGAAGGCGCGATATGGATTAGCGATAGAGGGAAAGAGCTAGGTGCCTCGTGATCTTCGCCGGACAAAGAGGGAAAGAGCAGATGGGCAAGGGAAGAAAGAAGGCAGTCGCGAATCGCAAAAGCAAGAGAGAAAGAGACAAAAGAGACAAAAGAGGAAGGACGGCAGAAGAGCAGAGGAAGGCGCCGTCACCGAGATTCAGGGGAAGCGCAATTCAAGCTATCCATATGTCGTGTATCTTACCGTCCCAAAATCACAATATTGATCCCAAAAAGAAAATAAGGCCGGCTCCATTCTAGTTATCAGGCTCCTGTCTCAGATGCCAATGCAAGATAAAAATAAAATAACACAGGGAGGACGAAGACATGGACTGAAAAGGATGGGCCTAAGGGAGTAATACGGAGTATGCCACACTCCATAGAGTAAGGAAAGCACGATCCCTCGTTCCTTTCCCAGACCTCCCAGGTGACGGAGCTGGCCCCAGTTCCCAAAGAGGAAAGACGAAGCACCGCCAGAACATAAAAACGTGGGCGCTGCTAGTTGGAAGTTTAGGGATCTGGACAGGCGGCGCCCTGGCACTACTGGAGACTAGTGCTGTGACTTGGCCAGGCCAGGCCTCATTAACTGATGCTTAGGGGCCGTTACAGTCCCAGGGGAACACAGCAGGCGGCGCGACCGGTGTTCGGTGCGCTAAGTCCAAGAACCGACGGGCTGAAGTGGCCAATCGGTTTCGAGGGTGCGTTCCTCGTTCCTCGTTCCTCGTTCTGCGTCATTCGTTGTCCGTTGTCCGAATTTGTTATATTCATGTCCCACCCACATCAACGAAATGCAAAAAGCAAGTAATGTATGACGGCAAAGGCCCACGTTTCTGACATGAAAAGCAAGTTATGGAGCCTGTGAGACCAGTTTTGGTTTTGAGACAAAAAGTCGGCTTTATTATTTGTTATTTGTGGTCCCATGGCGTAATAACAGTCGAGAAAATGCCTGCCGGCGAGCTTTTGGAGACCGCACGGTTGGGAAGGTGCTGGTAACAAAAGACGACCCAGTGACGACGTACATGCGTATGGCAGTTCTGGGAGGGACCTTGAACAGAAAGGGTTTTACTTGGAAGAGGTGCACCTGCTGCGGGCCAGGAAAGCTTGACCTTGGAGCTGCCAGGGAGCCAGGCAGGAGTCAAATCTGAATCAGGGGACAAGGAGACGGGGCAAAGTGGGCCCGGCCTATTGCTGCCCTGTCACGCTGTCAATATTTCCATCTTGCCACCTTCCAGCTACAATAGCCCCCGTCGAGCCGTCCCAAGCCAGCCAACTGGGACAGCGAACATGGGAACGACCGTTCCTTTCTGTGGAGAAGAACGATTTTATGGAACCCGGTGATGTCCTATCCTCAGGGGGTTTCAGTACCGCTGTGAAGGAGTAGTCAACGTAGTTCTTCCGCTTGAGCTCTCGGGCACTCAAGGCGATGTACTCATGCAGGGGAGAGGGGGAAGGGGAGCATGAGACGGAAGGTTTTTATTTTATTGATGAGATAAAATAATAGGACCAGGAACAGGAAATCGACAGTCAACACTTGAAAGGTACCTCCACCTGGCCAAAAAACGCGTACACACAAAAGCTTTTTGGTGGAGTTCTCCGCACTGTTACCGTTCTAAATTAAAGATTTCTTGCACTGAAAGGCTGCTAGAACATTTTGTGCGAACGCCTTTTTTTGTCCAGGGGGAGAGTACGTGGCAGACATCAGAGGTGGCATCAGAAGCAGGCTCGGCATCGAAAACAAGTCACTTGACTTGCCACAATGGAGCCGTGCGGCAGCAAAAACAGGGGGAAACAGAAAAAGGAGGGAATGACCTCGGGACGAAAGCGGGACGATGAGAACAGAAAAGCCCTGCATGGGACAGGAAGCTTTAAGGGTCCAAACGAAGTCAAACCTGGGGTAAAAGTACGGAGTGGGCCAAGATTGTCGAGCTGCACCTGACCCACGAGCTGTCGGGCCACTATTACGGAGTACGTATCGCGCCTGGTCCGGTACTACGAACTGTTTCGAGTCCACGAGTTGGAATACACAGCGTAATTGTTCGCTCATAGCTTTACGTACAAACCGTAGATAGAGGCAGAACGAAAGAGACGAGAAATGGGACGGGCTCGTGAGATATGACAACAAAGCATGTAGGCGTGGGGAAGCTTGGAGAAAAGGACCGACGACAGCGTTTGACGCGGTTTAGAGGAATAGAGAATAGAAAATGCATAGAAATAGCAAACGGAAAACAAGAGAAATGCGACATTGCAGACAAACATAACACCATCGGATGGGGTGCATAGAGGAGATGTCGGAAAAGGAGTGTCGTTTCCGCTAGAGGCAGACATAGTTGGACAAAGGATGTAAATTGTATGCTAAGGAAGCATGGGAAACAGCAAACAGGGTCTGAGAAAGGGCCGTTAGTGCGGGATGTCCCGTGTCACATGTTGCGTCAGAAAAGGAAGGAAAGGAAGGAAAGGAAGAAAACGTAAGGAACAGGAAGAAGGGAAGGAGCTTCCAAGCTGTCGTTGTACTGGTGTCTTCCCTGAACGACCTTCTCTTTCCAGCCTTGCCCCCCATGGAGGCCGACAGCACAGTTCTGCGCCCTTTACCAACGACATTTCCCAATCGTTCGGTTGATTTGGGGGCGCATGGTCGCGAGGTGCTCGGCTCCAGCAAAGAAATAGGGTGTGTGGAGACCCTGGTCGCTCTCTGGGGGACCATCGCGACGCTGCGCGTGGGATGACGGTGGGGGTTCGTCCTTCCCTGGACGAAAAAGGTTGTTGCAACAAATTGTTGCAACGAATCTCCTTTGCACATGTTCGACGGCAGCACATTTCTGACTCGTCACGGGCATGAAGCAGAGGGGAAAAGCGCTCCATGGAGCTCGGTATTCTTGGGGTTGTCCAATTTTAGTTGCTCAACGTATTGCAAACAGCTCACTCGCTTCATTCTTCGGAGTTTTGAGACGGGGCTTACGGAGTACGGTGTACGGAGAGACTACAGAGTAATTACGGAATACATTGTAATGGAGACGTGTCTACGGTCTGCCACTTGCACCTGCCCTCTGCGGCGTTCTTTCCACAACAGGAGCTCTCCTTTGGGGCGGTTGTACCCTCCGCTGGTCTGCTTAGTGATCAAGCGGCAACAACGCCAACGCCAAATCCACATCCACCCATCAGCCCCAACGTCGAGCGATCACGTCGTAATTACTTCTGCTCTATTTCGAGAACGGATGACCTGGTTTCAAAGGCAAGGTATCTCGTGGTCGGCGCCCATTGTGGTACCAAGTCGCTGCAAGCAATATGAGGTGCAGATACGGACATCTAATTACAGAAAAGGGAAAAGGCAGTTGCAGCGTGTCGTACAAAAGACATGGCGTGGCCTGTTATGCTCGCACCTGGCTACCGATCCCATTTTCGTCTGCATGAGCCGGAATCACCGTTTGGCTTTAAATACAACCGCATATAAACTCATTCGTTTACAACACGATGCAATTTAAAGTATTATTTAATAATATTCAACCAGTGTGAATTACTACAAGCAACGCCTCCATCATAGTCTCTCTCTTTTCCCTTTCAATTTCCTGTATTCTTATCAGACACACACATCTCTCACCCTGGAGCACCTACCGGAGGTCCCTTGCAACAGCCGTCTCGTCATGCCAATGTCGTAGTGGACACCCCGTCTAGACGGTCTCGGCGGTGTTGACCATGCAGTAGTCGAGGTTGTGCAGCGAGCTGTCCGGGTTGCCGGCCCAGATGGGGAAGGGGCGGGTGGTGCCGCTGCCGCCAAAGACGGCAAAGGTCAGGATGAAGACCATGACCTGGGTGCCGCCGTCGAGGGCGGCCGAGGTGATGTAGTTGTACTTGACGAAGAAGGACGGGTACTTGCGCCGCAGGTACCACTGGGCAATGAAGCCGAGGCCAAAGAACATGGTGATGGCGGCGTTGATGCCGACAAACAGGTAGCCCATCTGCCAGAGAATGATGGACGTGTTGAGGTAGCGGAAGGCCTTGTGGGGATAGAACTTGTTGGCGATCCAGAGCGGGAAGGGCGCCAGGAAGCCGAGCAGGTAGGCAATGGTGACCCACTCGTACTTGGCGCCGATGGAATACATGTCGGAGGCCATGCTCCAGGAGATGGCGAGCGTGTTGAACTGCTGGACGTTCTGGCCGGACCAGATGTTGGAGCCGACGATGCCCGTCAGGATGGGGGCCTGGTTCTGGACAATGGTCAGCATCATGACCCAGTTGAGGATGGCGCCCACGACGCAGCCAATGACCTGGATGGTGAAGGTGTGGCGCGGCGGCAGGTGGACGTATTGTGCCAGCTTGAGGTCGCGGGCGAGCAGCTGCGCCTGCTGCATGGAGTTGAAGGTGAAGCAGGTAAAGTACATGTTGGCGAGGGGGCGGCCGGGGAACATGTAGCCGGCCAGGGTCTGGCAGATGGGCTGGATGTTGTACTGGAAGCCCGTGATGCCGTACTGGGCGCCGAAGAAGAGCAGGAAGATGGTCAGCATGATGGTGCTGACCAGGAAGCCCCACCAGGGCAGCGTCGACTTGAGCGAGTACAGACAGCCGAGGCCGACGGCCCAGCAGATGACGAGCACGGCGCCCCACCACCACAGCGGCACCTCCTGGTACAAGTTGGACAGCATCAGCTTGTAGTGGGGGTCGAGCTTGGGGTCGTTGGCCTTGCGGTCGAAGCGCTCCTCGGGGGTCTCCTTGGGCACCCAGAACTTCCAGGTGTCGGCGCGCAGCAGCTTCTTGAGGTTGGCCGGCTTGGCCCAGGACCAGCCGGACTTGATGTCGTCAAAGTTCCAGAGCAGCATGTGCACAAACGTGGCGGTGAAGCCCATGTTGGAGGTGATGAGGTAGCCCAGGTACGAGCCCGTGAGCCACGGCGTGCCCTGCTGGGCGACCAGCGCCGGGTCAATCTCAAACTTGTCGTTGAGAATCGTCGTCTGGTCGTACACCTGGTAGACGGTGCCGTTGGACGAGCTGTTGAACAAGGCCTGCGCGAGGAAGGGGAAGTCCTGCGAGCGGTAGGTGTTGCTGTAGTACAGGCCCATGAAGAAGACGATGCAGCCCATGTATCCAATGTATTCGTTGACGAGCGTCTGCAGCGGCAGCCAGAGCGGGCTGCCAAAGGGCGCAATGTAGTTCCAGTCGAAGCTCAGCGCCAGGAGGCCCATGCCCTCGTTGCCACTGGCGCCGCCAAACAGGTTGGTGAAGACGAGGCTGTCCTGCTTGGCCAGGCAGAAAATGGAGACGCCCTCGAGCACGGTAAAGATGTACTCGGGGAAGATCTCCCAGACCAAAAAGAAAAAGAAGATGATGTAGAAGATCTTGAGGCGCTGCTTGGCAATGGCCTTGTCGCCGTGCAGCGACTCGAGCAGCGACGTGATGGGCAGGTTCATGGGCCACAGCATGTGCGTCGGGTAGACGAGCACCTCGCGCAGCAGGCCGGCCAGGCCGAAGCCGATGAGCTGCGACGTGATGACGATGAAAATGCCAGCGGCCTTGTTGGGGTAGCCGCCGTAGAACAGCTCCTGGGCGGCCAGGGCCTCGGTGGCGAGCGCGGACTGCGACGCGGCCGAGGCCATGAGCGTAATGGACGCGTGCTCCTTCATGTGGAAGGGGAACGGGTTGAGGAAGCGGCCAATGGCGCCCTTGCGCGGGATGGCGTAGGACATGGCCTCGCCCAGGATGTAGGCCAGCACCGTCAGGAAAATGACCGACACGTAAATGGTCTGCGGCTTGAAGTAGAAGATCTCCTGCAGCACGGCGCCGAATGTGGAGAGACCGATGCCTGGCAAAGGAGATTAGGTTAGCTGGGCGCTCACAAGCGTACTCGTTGCGACAATCCGTCCCCGGTTCCATCCCCGGTTCCGTCCCCCTGCGGCCTTACCTAGGAAAAACACGCGAAAGGTCCAGGGGTTCTGGGTCGGGTCGTCCTCGAGGTCAATGACACGCGTGACGAGATCCTCGGCCGTCGCCACGACGCCGGTGCCAACATCGTCCGACGACGACTCGCCCAGCCGCTTGCGAGCATCTGCCTCGTACGACGGCAGATCGGCGCCCGTCGACAGAGCGAAGTCATGGCCGGCCTTCTCGGACTTGACATCGGCACTGGCCGGGTGCTTCTCGTCGACGGTGATGCCATGGTCGTCGGCACCGCCGCTGGTGCTCTCAATATCGCCCACTGTCGAAAATGCTGTGCGTTTTGTGGCCATGATGGGCAAGAGAGATGATGAACATAGAAAAGAGGGGGAAAAAGAAAGGGAAAGGGAAAGGAAAAACAAAGGAGAAAGAAGTGGAAAGGGGACGGGGGCCTATGGGGTTAAAAGCGTCGTCCCGTGTCACCCATACCGCCCGTGTCTCCTTTGTGGGTGATCCTTGCGATGCATGTCGCCTCGAGTTCGCGTGTAGACCTATGAGCTTCACTCTGGGTCTCGGTCAAACAACTGCATGTACTGAACAAACAAAACCCCGCAAATTACAGTCGCGAATCGGAACGCTACGCCCGACATCCTGTGCAGCTGTGGCGACAGTCTTATCAAGGTCAGATGGGGACAATGGAGACAAGCAGAAGAGGGCATCAAGCGGGCATGCATTGGGAACGGAAAACACGCAAAACAGTCACAGAAAAGGGCGTAATGACATACGGTCATAGCATGCCCTCTTACACACTCAAACTCCTATCGCCATATCGCATGCCTATTATCGTTAGGACGAACACACGACACAAGCACGACGTGCACCTTCCTAAACAAGAGGCAGGCCCGTCTGAGTCTCACCAGTAAGCAGACGAGTGCGGAGTACGGAGGACCAGCACTCTGCGAAAAGACTCGAAGAGGGCAAGGAATATCAGCGGAATAGCAGCCCTGGGAGACAAGGCGGGCGCTATGTGGGTGATGTGGACTCCTGCCAGGTGGCGAGGAGCGATATCAACCACATGATAAAGCGGAGCAGGAATGCGAAATTACTGGAGTAAGAGTCCAAAGTGTAGTGAAACGCAAAAATCTAGGGAAACACAAAAAGAGGGCGCCGACACGGGACACGGCACAGGCCGGCAGTGGTGGTGGTAGGCCACCTTCTTAAACAAGGTTGGCTGTCGTCGATGTAGTTGGAGACGGCATACAGAGCGGAGACCTTGGATGGGTCTTGAATAGATACTCGATGGGTACTCTTGGGTCGTTGTTAGCCTGTAGTTATAAAAAATAAATAAAAAATAAAACACAGCGTAGTCTCGTCTGACCTCGCTATTAAGACAAGACTGCAAGGCAACGCAAGGAGTCCAGCAAGGAATACAGGTTTTGTTTTGGGGAGCCAAACTGGACAGGCGGAGGCAAACAGGGATCTAAGCACCTTCCTAAACGAGGGACTATATCCAGACTCCAGCGTCCAGCCTCCAATCTCTACCATCAAACGACTATATCTGGACTATCCAATGATTCATCTCGGATAGTTTGCTTGCAGTATGGGGGAGTGCAACATATTAACGCGAAGGCATGGCGTGAGATCAGACGGGAAATGCGGCGCAGCTGACTCCTATCAGCACCCAAACAGAACGTCGCAATTTATCGGCCAAGTACTACAGCACCAAACGAGATGGACGATCTTGCATGCGTTGGCAAGTGCGCCAATATTCACCGAGCTGAAAGAGCTGCCCGAAAAGACAAAGCGTGAAGAAAACAGACCATTCTGTACATTTGTTGTAGACGAGAAACGAGAACATAGGCAGTAAAGAGTTCAAAAAGCCAATATTTCCGGAGGGGAAGAAGGATGAACTGGGGCATGTATGCCGTTGTATCTTGGGGTATTGTGACCAATGAAATGAGGACGTATCAATGAACCCAGGGTTTGCTGTAGAATGTGACACTGTCAGAAATACATGACGTCTTGAGTACGAATGTACTGCGCATTGTCAAAAGCTGTTCGAACATCATAAGATCCGACAGATGACTTCACATTCCTTAGGTTCGATGCGCGACGGACACATTCCGCATGCTTTTTCGGCGTACCTGTTTTGTTTTATCAAGTAACTTACAGAAGTACTCGCACGCGCCGATGCCGCGGAGACGGCGATTTCTTTTTCATTTTACGGCCGACTCCCTCTCAGACCTGCCTAAAATGGACGAATACGAGCGGACAGAGGTGGATCTTGCTCTCTTTTTCGTATTTTTTTTTTTTTTTTTTTTTTTTTTTTTTTTTTTGGGCTACCTCGCTGTCGGGCCAGTGGAGAAGTGGCACAAGACAGAGCGACAACGGACCAATCGCGTCGATAGGCCGAATCTTGTCCGGGGTCCCAGAGTATGAGCGCACATGAAGGCCGATCTGAAGGGAAGACACCTTCCTTTCATCTGCCATGCGATGCAATCCGGAGAGAAATGGTCACAAGTTTGATGGCGATGTTCGACATTGGACGTTCGACGTTCGACGTTCGACGTTCGACTTGAGACGTTGCATCCGCCAAGAAACTCCCGATGTACGGTGGCGTCCAGCCAAGGAGCCAAGCACAGCCAAGGAAAGCTTAACTTTCCTGAAATATTCCATGAAACAAAATGAAAACACCGCACTGCTTGTCGTTAAAATTTGCCGGTAATTCAAGCCCAGGATGAAATATATCCTCGCCTTCCTGTTCCGCGAAATGGACTTATATTGTTCACATCCCCGCCCAGATTAGCGTTCGTTATCTTTGCGGCATCTGTCGCCTTTGTTGCCGTGTCCCCCCTTTTGCCCCTTTTTTACGTCTTCGCTTTGGTACTTCAAACACATTTCATTCGATTGGCTTTCGTCCATGTAAAATCCGGTTACATTCCTAATTCAGTCTAGTCTAGCCTACTCCTCCATGACCCTAAGGGCCACTCTTGCCGACCCTCTGATGTTGGGGAACACACTGGACAAAAGCGTGTCGAAGGAAGTGAGATACGCCTACTTCGGCGTAAACGCCCGGATCGCTCCTTCCTATTGCTACTTCGATTTAGAACTGGATCCTTTTGGGAAGGTGCATCCATTGTTGCCCCAGGAAAGTGCCATTGAAGAAATGACCAACGACGTGTAAATGAAGTTTCGTAGAACATTGGCGAGGGTCCCGACGATTGCGCCGACCAAACGGGCCCAGATTGCAATTTGCATGTGTAAAATATTGCCAAGGTCCCAGCTCTCTCTTGTCTCTCCTGCCAAGCAAGCAACGGCAACAGCGGGATACGTTAGGAACGTGCCGATGGCCCGCGCGAGGGGGATACAAATGACTGAAGACATAAAAAAAGCGGAAGGCGCGATGGGGGAAGGGATGGGCAGTCCATAAAGCGCCTTGGCACCAGCATCTGTTAAATGGAGATACTTGAAGCAAGTGTAGAAAGTAAATGTGCAACACGCATCACTTCTTGGCAAATGGCTCTTCAACATTCACATCGCAAATGTACAACATCTCTTGGATTTCTGCATTCCTCGTATTCGCCGAATCTCCTCGATCTCCTTGATTTCTGGGATCTCTTCGGCACAACTATGCCTATTTAAGTCTAAAAAAGCAGAGCCGCGTCCACACCATTCCACCAAAAATAAATGATTATCTCATCATCCTTCGGTCCATCCAATGACGATACGATTCCTCTCCCGGGATGACTCACATAGCGAGTCCGTGTCTACAACGATCATTGCAGCCTTATATTTTGCATGACATGGAAATGAATGTCCGTCCAGTCTATAACAACATTCCGCCAGCCTGGTAACTGGAAGGATCGGCTCCATCATGTCGTTACCCTTGCTACGGGCTGATCTGCAAGAAGACCGTCCCGCCATCGTCCCGGAAACTTTAAAACGCCAAGAGGACCAAGGTTATGAAATGATCTTGCGTGCATGCCACGCGATACAATGCAGCCTAATATGAACCCTGGATTTTATCTACACCAGCCGCGGCTACACTGCCGAGCGAGCGCACAGATGCGCCTAGTGGTGTACACGACTGCGTTGCAGCCTTTCCCGCACCTGGGGCAGTATACAGACTGAAGTGGTCTCGCATAACAAGCGAGGTGATGCCGCAGACATAAAGCCTGCCACTATATTTCTATTTCATTTACTATAAAGGTTGCTGTCACTCCCTGACCTAACGGTCGCACTGCCTTTCTTGCCATCCATATCTTCTGCACACGCCGACGGCCACGTATACGTCTTCACTCCAGACACACAAAGCTCATTCGTAACTCTCGTGGGCTTGATGACTATATATGGAAAGTCAGACCTATTGTCGTGTTTCGTCTTCTGTTTGATTAACATAGGAAGGATCATACAGCAACGTGACGCCCTCATTCGTTCGAATCATCCTTTCCACCATCCACTTGTCCTTTTGCCGTTGAAGCGTCGTGTGTTTCCTCTTCACTCTTTTCACCAGGTTGGCGCTGTTTTCTTCTTTTGTCGCTCATTGCTTCCCCCCGTTTTCCTCTGATGCCCGTTATGCAGCCTCCTTTTCTGCAGCATCTTTTATCGCCTCATCACGAAATTGGTCCATAAAAGGGACCAGCTCGTAAAACACGTCCACAGTGTGCTTGTACTCGCACTTCCAGCACTTGTAGATGATGTCACGAATCAGCAAGTCGTCGGCGTCGGCCGGATACTCGCCGCGCTCAAACGAGGCCGTGATGTCGTCCTGAGGCGCGCGGTCCTGGTGCGGCCGATGGCCCGTCAGGATGTGGTAGAAGGTGCTGCCCAGAGCAAAGCGGTCGGTGTCGGGGGTGCACGGCCAGGGCGCGGGCCGTGGCAAGAAGTAGCCCTCGGCCTCGGCGGCCAGGTTGGTCTCGCCGTCAATGGAGCTGCCGCCAAAGTCGATGATGCGCAGGCGGTCGTCGTCGCCGATCAGTAGATTGTCCGGGCGCAGGTCACAGTGAAGGACACCGTGGCGGTGGAGGTGGGCAAGGCCTTGGGTGGCGTCCACGCACCAGAGCATGCGCCACATCAGCTTCGTATCGGGGTTCTTTTCGAGGTGGTCGTACAGGTTTCCTTTTTTGCAGTAACCGAGCGTGATGGACACTGACTCCGGCGTGGCCGTGCTGCCGTAAAACGGTAAGAGACGCTCATGCGGCGGCAAGTACAAGTACACCGAAGCCTCGCGTAGAATCGTCCGCATGCTGAACTTGTGATTATGCGGCGATCCCCCCTCGCGAGCCGTCTTGACAATGCGTGTACCACAGGGCATCACTGTGACAGAGCCGAATCCACCGCGGCCGATCGACTTTTGGAGATGGAATACCGGCAGTGTTAGCGCAAGAACAGGTATAGTTTCGTGAAGGATAGTGTGATGACGAACCCGGCGCGACGTGGACAATTCTGTCGGTTTCTGCACTTTGCCCTCGCCGGTAGCGCCTGCACCGTCGGCATTCTGAGCATCGCCACCTTTGGGCGAGAGTAA
Organism: Sporothrix brasiliensis 5110; assembly: GCF_000820605.1. Classification (NCBI taxonomy): domain Eukaryota; kingdom Fungi; phylum Ascomycota; class Sordariomycetes; order Ophiostomatales; family Ophiostomataceae; genus Sporothrix; species Sporothrix brasiliensis. The sequence continues at coordinate 1,404,475 of NW_024467137.1, read as the reverse complement.
ATCGTGTTCGGGATTCATTGTTTGTTCTATGCGAGCGCAAACATGAATGGCGTGTCGTGAAGGTGCCGCATAGTCGTGGAGTTCGCCGTAGATGTGCGAAACATGAGTTTGATCTGATGCAGGGCAAAATGCGGTAAGTGGCTGGGCAGTTTCAGGTGACATAAGCAAACCATGGGCTGCAACTGTAAATCTTGACGTCCATTTTGCGTTTGCACATGGTAAAATATCGGACAGAATTGGCGAAATATTTCTAACTGTATAATAAAATCGTAGTATGAAAATGCACACGCGCTGGCCAGATCGCGATATACTTACCTCCGTTTTGATGGACGAGAAAGGTGCTGAGAAACTGGAAACCAGTATGTTGTCTCGTAATGCTTGCACGATGTATTACTCTCCACATCTTTGCGGCACTGGACTGCAGGAACGGGCCGCCCCTGGATGCGGTTTTAGGGCGTCGCCTGAATGTTGACGGATGCACGACATACTGTGAATGAAAAGTAGTAAAAAGAGGCACTTTCTTCGCGCACGCCAGTGACCTTCACGTGTGAAAGAGCAGCCTAATGTACCACATGCTCGAGTGCTTTGCTTCTTGAAATGAAGTAGTGATGCGATGTGGTGCGTTCTTTTTCTCTCATTCGATGCTTTTCGACCTCCTTTACCGACGTTGCCACTGCAAGAAAGGCCCGAACAGACATCATGAGCTGCACATTGGTCGTCTCGACGAGCCATTCCATAAATGACATCTGTAAAGAGGACGGTTAATATAATCACGTCAATCACAGCACCCAAAGACACAAGGAGAAGCCTACGAGGCAAGAGGACTGCCGGCGTGAAGATTGGCATTCCATGTACATTCTGAATAGGCTGCGTATTTGTACAAAGGCTTTCACACACACCAACATACAGCCATACCCGAGGAGACGAGTCGCCAGCCCATCTTTCTAGTCGGCAAAAAGAAAACAAGGAAGCAGACGGTTGGGCATACATCGATGTGGATGCGTCGCCATTCGAAATTGGCGAGATGTTGCATACATCATACCGGTTTGATATTGGAGTGTTCATTTGCATTATAGCGTATTCTTCAGCCCGCTGACATATTCACCAAAGAGCTTACCTGTTCGACATTTACATAGAGTCGACAAACGACCAAAAAATAAAAAGAAACGTACAGCAGCGGGTATTCGCTGGTCGTCACCGACCCAACTACTAATCCGCCGATTATATGTTTGACTAGGGGAGAGCGGACGGGATCCCGTATTTCCATGTATCTGTGGCCGTACGTAAAAGAAGTGAGTTTTGAGAGTGGTTATATAATGTTAACGTAGGAAAACATTATTAATAAAATAAAAATAATTATAATTACGACGCATCTGCTCTGCACATTGTGCCATACATGGGTCAGTCAACCTTTACGTCGCTTTCTACCCTCATGCCCATCCTGGAACCACGGATCCTGGAGAAGCTCTTCCGCCGTCGGCCGTTCCTTGGGATCGTACTGCAGCATCCGGCGGATCAGCTGTTGGACCTGGCGTGCTTGGGCGTTCGTCATGTCCATTGGTGCCAAGCGGACAAGTTTCTCTTCCATGGTCTGCAATGCCCAGGGATGCATGTCCTCGGGGCGCATAATATCGTCGTCGTCCTCGCCCTCACCCTCGTCCTCGCTCTCGTCCTCGCTTTCGCCGACTCTCATATTAAACAGAGTCCGTTGTCCTTCCTTGTCGGCACGAAAGTAGTGCGAGGACCGCGTCCAGCGCGCCCAGTCGGCCGCGCGTAGCGGCCCGAGTCGAAGCACCATCTGCATGAGATGCTCGTCGTCCTCCTCCTCGTCGGTTTGGCCGGGCATCCACGGGAGGAGAAAGAGAGATTCGCCGGTGACGAACTCAAACACGAGGCAGCCGAGGCTCCAAATGTCGAGAGCGCGGCCGTCCAGTATATCAGTGGAGGATTTCAACACCAGTTCGGGGGCTCGCAGTCCAGTGGGCGTGACAATTTTGGGTGGTGGGTTGTTCAGCGGGTAGGCTGGTAGTGTTAGTGGTCTATATAGAGAGGGTGGACGAATACAGTGAATACAGAACGCAACAGAAACGCACCTCCACCCAAGTCGGAGAGTTTCACAGAAAAGCCGCGGCCGTAGTTGGCCCAGTCTGCCAACGGCTGGGGAACGTACAGCCGCCTCGGTGCCCAGGGGTCCACTTTCCCGTCCAACCGCTCGAGAGGCTTCGAAGTAGTTAAACCGCTTTTGGGGGGGGGTTGGTTGCCTGGGTGCAGCAGCTCGGCTTCAGGCACACTGTCCAGATTGATTTTTAGATTGAACAGAAAGTTTCCGGGCTGCACGTCGCCGTGGGCCACGCCGTGGTGGTGAACAAAGGACAGCGCTTCCAGGGCGCCGCGTACGATCTGCTTGGCCATCCAGAGCGGATAGCGAGCTTTCACGAACAGTGGCCGGCGCACAAACTGCGGCAGCTGCCCGACCATGCTGCTCACGGTCGGCCCCATGGGCTCAAACACGAGGCAAGCATGCGTGCCGTTGGGACCGGAGATGTCAAACGTATCGAGCAGCTTCGTGACGTGTCGATCGAGGTCGGCCCTCTGGGACACGGACGCCAAATGTTTGTAGAGCTTCACTTCCGGGAGATCAGCTGACCGACCGGCTTTGGCAATCACAACCTTGAGGGCGACAAAGCGGTTCTCGGCGCCGCCGTCCTCCTTACTCAAGTCGCGGGCTAGCCACACAGTCGAAAACGCCCCGTAGCCTAGCTTGCGGAGGACTTTGTATCGCTCACCATCGCCCAGAATGTCGCCAACGTCAATCGGGTGCAAGTTGCCTGGGTAGTAACTCTCCGACCACTCGCATGCTGGTCCAACACTAGGAAACCGACCTTCATCCGATCGCGGCAGACGCGAAGGAGGCGTCGGGGGTCGAGAGGTGCTCATCGCGCGGCCAAACTGGTGCTCCGCCACACTTGCAAAGAGTTGGATCCATACGTAAGGAGAATGGACCCAAATGCGACCGGCAGAGACGGTGGTAACTGAAATAGCTGGGGATGTTGAAGGCACAAAGAACCGGACGCGACTTTATCGTTGCTAGGTTCATAAACGGGCTCCTTATCCTATATTTAGTTTTTGGTACTGGTAGTCGCACTGATTCCTGACGGTATCTCAGACTCACCACAAGCGATGCAAAGCAGGTGTCGTCTGGTTTAACCTTTGAGGTTGCACGGAGTGTGCTTCAAGCTGCTTCTTTTTGCGCTTTTTGAGCCGTCCGTGAAGTGCGGGAAACGGCCTTGCGGTGACGCTCGGTTGGAAGACTCTCATGTTGGTCTGTATGCAGGACGCCTCACATCACCTTCAATAAGCCAGTGAGTGAAAATGTGGGTATGATTACCTAATTTACATGCAGCGGGAGACTTAGGCTCTCATCATTGGCTGGATGCACACTGAATTGTGGGGCTTTTACGCCTATGGAGACCACCAACACAAATTAAGTTCAAATAAAACAAGGCTGACAAGACTGACAACACATTCCCACAACCTAGGACCACCCTATGTGGAAACGGACAAAAAAAAAAGAAGAAAAAAGAAAAAGAAAACGGTCCGAGACAAATATACCCGACAACAAAACAGCATTCGAAGCAGAGCGCAAAGAGGGCCACCAAAATGGACGCGGCGAGGTCGGAGCCGATGCCCTGGCTTTCTTTCTGGTCTCCCGGGCAAGCCCACCATTCATGAAAAATAAATCGCAGACAGGGACGAAGGTGATATTTTCACTTAGGCTGAATCATTTTGCGCGCGTTGTAATAGTCGACGGTACAGTGAATTCGATGATCACTGCGCCTGGTATGTCAGCCGTTCCTAGTGAGTAGATGAGCAAAATGTTGACCATTTGGTCTGCAGTACCAATAAAGGAAAACTGAATAGACCTACACTACAGTTGCGCGAGTAGCGTTTGCAGGAGCTTCTTCGACCACGGGCCAAATGATATTGGCACGTATATCCGGATCACTTTCATACAAGTTGCGTGGCTTGAAGGAGACGTTTTCGGCTTCCATGCTGTCGAGGATTTTGGTATGTGAAGCAAAGGTTAAAAAGGAGAAGATGGCGGCGTGCTAGGCTGCGGGGCACCAAAGGCTTTATGATGTATATAAATTTCCCTCGGACTCGCTCACATCAGAATATGGCAAAAACAGAACATGATGCTCTTTCTCAGGAAACAAAGGGCCTCGATGAAAGGTCAAACATCAAATTTGCGAGACGCTCAACAACTACGTGAATTGCCTCGCGCCACCATGCCAAGAAAGTAAAAAGAAAGTGCAATACCTCCGGGGCCGTAGTCCTCATCAGCAATTCCTTTCGCGTCGACCTTGTTCTTCCCGACACATTGACCCGCCGCATTTTATATTCTGCTTTCTTTGTAGCAGAAAACTCTGGGCAAGCAGACAACAAAAATGGGAATAGAATGCACCAGCGTCGACGAGGCCAACTGCAAGAGTGCCGCGCCGCCACTATCCACATCGACGGCATCCCCGTGGGCGAAGAGCAGGTGGCATCCCAACGAAGCCACACAGGCGTGTGGCGCACGACATTGACATACATCGTAATATGAAATGTGTGCAGCTTCTGCTAGCTTTAAATGTACTTTTTATATTATAATATATCCAACGCCACAAGTACGCCAATTCCTATCAAATTGGTTAGCACCTCGGTGCATTCACCGCTTTACTCCGGTCATTTTAAATATATCTAAAAAGCATTATATTCAAGAATAACAAGACGCATTCTATCACGCATTCATTATATACATCCTCCGCTCTCTATACACACCCATTGCTGCCCCCCCCCCCAAAACACCTAGTACTTAATCTCAAAGCTGTAGGCGTCCTGGTAGTGCATCGCCCAGTACTCGTCCCAGATGGCCTTGGTGATGGGGCCCACCTTGCCGTCGGCCACCGGCTTGCCGTCCAGCGTCGTGATGGGCATAATGCCGCCCGCCGTCGTGCACATGAGGATCTCGTCCGCCTGGTACACGCTCTCGATCGGCACGAACTCGAGGCGGAACTCGTAGCCGAGCGTCTTGGCCGCGTCGATGACACTGCGGCGGGTCACGCCCTCGAGCACGCCGCGCGCCGGCGAGTAGAGCACGCCGTCCTTGATGAGCACGACGTTGAAGCCGGAGCCCTCGGTCAGGTGGCTGTCGCCGTCGGTCAAAAAGGGGTAGGTGGCGCCGCGGTCCTGGGCCTCGAGCATGGCGCGCGTCAGGTCGCCCCACTGCAGGTTCTTGATGGTGGGGTCAAAGGAGCCCGGGGAGATGCGGCGCACGGTGCGCGCGACGACGGCGGAGCCGGAGCCGTCCATCTGCACGGCGGGGTCCATGACCCAGACGTACGGCTGGATGAACATGTAGAGGCGGTTGACAATGTCCTTGGGGTCGGTGCCGCGCACGCCCTTGAGGCCGCGCGTCACGATGATCTCGACAAAGACGTCGCGGATGCCGCTCTGCGCAATCATGTCGACGAGCGTGGCCTTGACCTGCTCGCGCGGCATCGGCATCGTCAGGCGCATCTTGCCGCAGCTGGCAATGAAGCGGTCCAGGTGGTCGTCCAGCCGGAAGAAGCGGCCGTCCCACACCGACGGCACGTCGTACGTCAGGTCGCTGTGCATGAAGCCCTCGTCGAGCAGCGGGATGCGCGCCTCGTGCAGCGGCACCAGCTCGCCCTCGATCCACGCCACGCCGCGCGCGTACTTGTTGTCGCTCTTCTGGAGCGCCGCCGCACGCTCCTCGTAGGCGTCAAAGATCTTCTTCATAGTCGCCATTGTGATGGTTGGGGGGTTGTGTTGGGTGTGGGAGTGTTGGTAGTGGAAGTGTCGAGAGTGGAGGAGGAGAGGATGATGAGGGTTGGAATACAAAGCTGAATATGAACTGAAAGGGAACAGGATTGACACGGTATCGTCAAGATAAATAGTGTTTAGGAAATATATGGGTGGATACGTCACGGCTCGTCCTTCTTATTCAAGCAGTGGTGTTTTATGTCCTTTTCAAAAGAATAAAACAAAAAATAACTGCCTGCCGTGCCCCTCGCCGACCGCGTTCACGCGTTCATTACAGTGAGAGCTGATTTCCATTTTTGGAAGAAGTGCGTCGAGGGGCAATACAAAATGCGATATCCGACATCCGATATGTGAAGCCATAAAATTGCCACGGCGTTAGTTGGTGAGAATAGTGTCGTTGGTGCTTTCCGCGGGGTGTCATTGGAGGTCGCATATCTCCTATTAGGGTAATTCCTATTTGGACTAGCGTAAAGTGGCCAACACACTCCAAAGGCAGGAACCACGAGGCACACTCGCACAGTTGGACTGCCACCCATCCACTAACATACACTAAATCCACTGAAGCCACTAAGCAAACTACGCCCCACGTTCCCTGGCTAAATGACCATAGTTTCCGACGTGGTCGGCATTGTCCACTTCTCCAATAAGCTGCAGCAGTCTCCAAAAATACCACGTCACAGGGACAGCTCGAATCATGTCGACAGCTTATCGGCCGTATCAACTCCACGTGCATGTGAGCAGAGGGCGTAATCAAAAAGGAAGAAAATGCATGGCATGACAGATCTATGAGTAAAAGCAAAGCCAGCTACAAAGCAGCAACCCCAGCGGTTCTTGCACACCCTACAGAGACGCCGTCACAGTCTGCGCCGTCGGCAGCAGCGCCTCAATCGTCCGCACCGCGTCCAGCGCCATGCCGTAGCCCGCCTGGTAGCCCGTGCCGCCGGCGCCGTAGTTGTGCACGAGCGCCCGCGCCCGGCCGCCCACCACCAGCTCGACACGCTCCACGCGTGCACCGCCCTCGCGCGAGGGCCGCAGACCCGACGCCACAGCCAGCACCTCGGGGCCCTTGCCGCCGTTGCTGCCGCGCAGCTCGGCCGACAGCGCCGTCGTCCGCGCCAGAATGTCCTGGGTCTCGTGGCCGTAGGTGGCGTGGTCGCCGACGTGTTTCTGCAGGTAGCCGCCCAAAATCACCTGGTCGTTGGACAGCGGCCGCGGGATGACGTAGGTGATGTAGCCATCGCCGTAGCGCATCATGTTGCGGGTGACGCCAGGGGCGCGCACGACGAGCACCTGGCCGCGTGTCGGGTAGCACTTGGGGTCCTGGACGCCCGTGAACGTGGTGGCGGCGTTGCCGATGCAGTTGAAGACGATCTCGGTGTGGGGGCCGACGACGGACGGCAGGTCGGCCACGCTGCGGCGGACAAATGTGACGCCGGCGGCTTGCAGCGTGGCGTGCAGCCACAGCAGGTGCTTGGGCGCATGGATCGTCACGGTGTTGAAGGTGACGCCAAACGCGGCGCCCTCGGGGAGCTGGGCCGGGGTAAGCACCGCAAACTGCCAGGTTCACGGTCAGCATGGAAGGTGTGCACATTTGCCGAGGCACGCCTGGGACACTCACGTTCTCCAAGTACTCCGACATAATCTTAATCTTGTCGTTGGGAACGACGTCGTCCCAAATCTCCGTCGACGGCGTGCGCGTCACGAACGCCTCGTCCGCGTGGTGTGTCGCCAGCTGCAGCAGGTGCCGGTACCCGAGGCGGTCCCACCGCAGCGCGTTGGCGTCGCTGCCCGAGATGGACGAGTAGTTGCAGCCCGCCCACGGCGATGTGTAGTCGGGCGCCGTGTCGCCCGGCATATACTCGGCGACGATCGTCACAAGGTGGCCGAGGCCCTTGCGCGCCAGCACGAGGGCAACATCGAGGCCGATGATGCCGGCGCTGCCGTCGTGTTAGCTGTGGTGTTGTGTGTCATATTTTGGAATGGGAATGAATGCGGACATACCCGAGGATGACAATGCTGTCTTTGGCTGTCCAGGTAGCCATGGCGATGGCAAGAGAGTGTGTGTGGGAGCGTGGTTGAGAGGATCACTGTCGAGGTGAAGGGATGCTGATGTGGTGGAAGAGAGTGGAAGCTCGGAAAAGTTAAGAGGTCTTGTGGGCCAGACAGGGGGCGGGGTCTTTGAAGAAAAGGGAAGGAGAGAAGCAGTGCAGCCGAAGAGGGTTTCTTTCCTTTTGGGAAGTATGGAGTTTTGTTTATTTCGGTATCACTCTAAAAGTTCTTTGCAACGTCTTGCGATGTTTCTGGGACTCAGCAATGCGGAGGACCCTCAGGCATTTTGAATGGGCAAGGCGCACCGTACCCACAAGACTACGGCGGACTTTAGAGCCTGGAAACGGACTGACCCAACACGACGCAGAGATACATCGTCAGATGGTTCCTTTCCGATTGGAGAAATGAAGCAAAAATAATAAACAAAAAAATTAGACAAAAAATAAACCGATAGCTATTGAGCCTTCCTAGACAGGAAGTTCCTTGCGTGGTTTTCGTTTTACACAAACCGACAGTCACCGACCGCTGAGAAGAAGGCGACGCAGTAGAAGACAGCCGACTTGAGACCGTATCGGCGCTAGTCCCAAACAGGAGATGTTGATACGGAATGTGGGGCAGAAGAACTAGTTGAGAAGGCGGGCAAGTGCTGGGCAAGCTGGCTGGCAGGCGCGATTCAGGGCAGGCGGGTCTGGGATGGGTCCTCTTGCCCGATAGGATGGCCATGACGGAGAAGGTGCGATCGGATCCTCGACACAACGACCTTCTTCCTGTTTGGGTATATCATCCAGGGGGCACTCCATGCGGACGGTCGTGCCTGCGTGTGCTGACATCTGAGAGATCCGATCGCCATTCTCCTTTCCCGGTCATATCAAAAGCTCCCGCAACGGATGAGATGCCAGCGACGAGGGAGACGGCCCATGTCCAGATCGGTTCATCACCGCATCTGTTGATATCCATGATCCACTTCGCCGTCGCAATTCCCTCTCCAGGCAGCTTCCACCGCTGAGACAATTCCCTTCTTTGGCAATCAACACTGCGAAGAAGCAACGAACTGCCCTTTTGTCTGGAGCCTCAGATCGTCGCCACCATGGCACAGGTCCAGACCCCCCGCGAGTTCAAGTTTGTTGGCGGTCCCAGCCGCAAGAGGCGCCGCAACGGCACCGCACCCGCTGCCGCGTCGAGCCATGCTGCCTCGACGTCATCGCCGTCGCCCACATCCTCGTCCAAGCAAGCAAAGCGATCACGCGGACCCTCTGCTGCTGGCCCTGTCCCGTCTCCGCGGGCCGCGCCACAGGATGCCCCTGCTGTCCACCGTCCGCTGCCGTCCAGTCCGCTCCCTCTGTACGATGTCGATCTGCTGTCAGGGTCGCCGCGGTCCGTCTTTGCGCGGATGCCAATGGCCGGCGACGGCGGTGAGGGCGTCCATCCAGACATCACCAACACCATTGCCGCGACTCTGGCCGGGCTTGCATCGTCGGGCCACACTGCACACGGCCTCCGGCAGACCCAGACTTCGCCGGTCCCGCACTACTCGTCGTCGCCTGCAAGCACGGACAGTGGCTGCGCAAGCATCCACAGCTCCGCTCCAACCAATGCGGAGCCGATTGGCTCGGCTGGAAATAGAAACAACCTCCACACAGCCAACAACAGCAACAACAGCAACAACAACAGCAGCAGCAGCAACAACAGCATCCGCTATGGCAATCATACACCCACTCCCGGCCTCGATGGCATGCTTGACTGGCCTGCGGAAGAGTTCATGAACCCCTTCTTCCCTGCTGTCACTCTGGATGCCGCCATGTTCGGCGGGAACAATGTCAACAACGCCAACAACGATAACAATGCCGCCGCTGCCATGCAGTCGACGCCGGCTATGATGCTGCCGCTGCCGTCGCCGTCGCCGCCCCAGATGTCGTCTCTCCCTGCCCTTGCTCCTCCCCCCCACACTACCAACACACTCGCCGACGATGTCGAGGAGCTGCCCTCACATCTCGACACGCTCTCGGCCATCCAGCTGCCGTCGCCGTTGTCCGCCTTTTGCTTTGACGCGAGCGCAAACAATGGCAAGCAGGTGCAGCTGCACCAACAACACCAGCAACACCAGCAACACAATCAAAACATGACCATCCCTGCCGATGCTCTACTCATGGCCACCTCGCCGCGTATGTATGCACAGCCATCCGCGCTCTACGACGCCATCTCGCGCATCTTCTTTCAATGTATGTCTTTTCATTACTTGCCGCACGTCTCCCATGCTCTCTCACCGTCCTCCTCTGACCATACAGATGACCAAGAGTTCTGCATCCTCCCGCTCACTTGCGACTTTGCCGCCAACCCGTTCCGCTACAACATGCAGGCCATGCAGCAGTCCAGCCTGCTGCGTCACTGTATTCTGGCTCTTTCCTACCGCCACGTCGACCACGACACCGGCGCCTGTACCAGTGAGGCCACTGCCTACAAACGCCGCGCCACCCAGATGCTGCAAGACAGGATCCACACCGAGGCCGCCGGCGAGAGCCCGCCCGATGCGTCGCTGCTGGATGCCTCTATTATCCTAATGACCCTGGATGTGCGTTGCCTCCACCGCATATGTCTCCTTCTCGCCTAGTTCTCGCCTCCCTACTAACCCTCTTCTCACGTCCCAGTGCGCCACGTCTGCTCTCGGTCCATGGCAATCTCATTTGCGACGCGCCAAACGCCTTATCCAGAGTGCGCGTCCAAACCACACTGCTGCCGGCGCCACGTCCGCCTCATCGCCAACGCCTTCGAATGCGTCGTCCGCCTCATCCCCGTCTTCAGCGTCCTCGACCTCCTCAGACGCTCCGCCACGACACAGCTCTCAGCGCTTGGCCCAGCTGGGTCTGCTCGTCTGGTTCGACGTCACCCTCGCTCTCACCAGCCGCAAAGGCTGCATCTTTTCCGAGCGTACCATTATGAGCATCTTTGATCCCCCCGAGCCCACGCCGGGACAGGAGAAGCGGCCCGCTTCCGCTGCTGGCGCTGCAAGCTCCCCCGCTCTTGATTTTTATGCCATCTCGGGCTGCCCCCGCGAACTCTTTGAGTGCATGATCCGCCTCGCTGCCTATGCGCGCGAGATGCAGATTGCGTCCACGCTCTCCTGCGTCCGCTTCGACATGGGGCCCGTCCTTCGCCTCGAGCGCCGCATCGCCCAGTGGCGGTCGCCTGCCTTTGATGATCCCGCCGGCCACCACCTGCGTGAGAGCAACGGCGGCATGGGTGGACAGGTCCACAACCCCGGTTTTGGGGGTTCTGCCGACGACGCCGAGTCGGCGGCGGCCGAGCATTTGTGGCGCACCCGTAACATTGCTGTCGAGGGCCAGGACGACGGTGGCAGCGTGCTCGACTACCGCCTTGACCTCTACCACTGTGCCGAGGCCTGGCGGTATGCCTTGCTGATCTACATTGAGCGTGTTTTCAAGTGGCAGGACCGCAAGGCCGCCCAGAGACGGGCCGATGAGGCGGGAGACGATGCGGCAGACGGCAACGCAACCCGAAAGCCCACCGCCACCGCCGGCAACGGCGACCTCCTCCAGTTTTTGGCCCGCCGCACGCTCAACCACGTCACGAGCTGCCGCCGCACCACGTTTGTCCAGAAACAGCTGATGCTCCCCGTCTTTCTCGCGGGCGCCGAGCTCCGCGACGCCGGCCTGCGCAACGACGCGCGCGACTACTGCGCGTGGTGGGGCACCAAGACCCGCTACAACATGTTCATCACGGCACGGGCCCTGCTCGAAGACGTGTGGCGCCGCCGCGCGGCGGCCGGCGAAGACGTGGATGTGTGGTGGGGCGAGCTCTTTGATCAAAAGGGCCAACGGGGCGACAAGGAGTACTTGCTGGGTTGAAGCCGACGGTGAGACCAAGTATTAATGACGTGACGCAAAAATATCATGATGAATGCATAGAAAGAAACTAGCCTCTATAGACTGAATAAAGGGAAGAGACGCTGGCTTGTGCATGTGTGTGTTTGTGTGTACATATACAATCTGGAAAGACAAGGCTAAGCAAAACAACTAATAATATACAATGTACGGAAAAGTACACGTTCAGTCTCTCACTCCACGACTCATCATTGCTCACGGTCCGTTACACTCCCCAAGCTGCTCCCTACAGCCGACGCGGCTTCCGTCGAGATCCCGCCGACCGCCTTGCCGTTACCGATTCGGATGCTGCCACCCTTGCCGCCACGGCGCGAGTCGATGCTGAACTTTTGCGATGACGTCTTGCGTACCGAGTGCGAGGACGATGGGCGGTCGCCTGCACCATCACCACCTACTGGCGTGTTTGTCCGAGTCGGCACTCTGGACGATGACGCGGATCCCGATGCTGACGCAGACGCATCGACCGGGCTGGATACGGATCGACCGGCAACGTTGTGCGGTCGGTCGGCAGCTGGGAGGGAAGCTGGGAGGGAAGCTGGGAGGGAAGCTGGAGCGGCCGCATCGAGAGCAGAAGACAGGGCGCGCGTTGCAGACTTGCGGCCACCGCTCGCTCCGACCAGAATGGCTGGCTCGGACTGCGGCGGGGTACCAGGCTGGCTCCATGTGGTATCATCGTCGAGCAAAAGATCGTCTTCGGATCGTTGTGGCCGCGGCTCGAGCTCGACGGTGGTGGCCAGAGCCTGCGTAGACGGCAAGCGGGACGAAGCGGCCGGGTTGGTGCTCTGGCTCTGGCTCTGGCTCTGGCTCTGGCCAAAATCGTGGCTGTGGACCAGGTTATCGCTATCAGAAGTGACATCGCTGGCGTGCTGGGCATGATGCGACTGGGTCTGCTGCCCTTGCGACGGATTGTTGCTGCTGGCTTTCGGGACGTGGAACGAGTTGGCCGCGCTGAGGCTTGTGTGCCGCGCGCTGCGGAACCGCGCATACTCTTCCTTGGTGTGCTCAGCGCCCGTGAAGCTGTCCAATGCATCAAAGACGTGGCGGAACACCTGGGTGTCAACGTCGCGCGCCCACAGGAAGTCAAGATGCTCGTAATGTGGGATCTCGGTGGCAACGGTCTGCGCAGGCAGTTCGCGCATCATGGCCTTGATGTCCACCAAGGAGTCACTGCCGCCGTAGACCAGGATCACGGGCGTCTTGATATTGCGCGTGGGGTACTTGGCTACCTTGGTGTGTTTGGAGTGCGTCGCCAGCAGCGGGTGCACGTCGTCGTCGTACATCTGGAACGACTTGGTGCGGATGATCTGGAACCAGTGGACGACAGACTTGGTGCTCGTGTACGAGTACAGGTGTGCATAGGCCGCAAGCTTCTGTGAGATGGCAATGTTCTTCGTCTTCCAGCCAAACAGAAACGAGAGTCCGATATCGATCGTGCGCACAAACACCGGCGGATACAAGATGGACTGCCACATCGTCGCCGAGCTCAGGATCGAGCGGCGGCCAAAGAGCAGGTACAGCACCTGCGGTGAGGCTTTGACCAGGGCGTCCACGATGCCGTTTGACAGACCGGCCGGCGACATGGCTGGTGCCAGCGCAATGAAGACATTGACCTGGTCGTTGAGCTTGGGGTGGATAGCCAGTGAGGCGAAGGCCTGCGCCGTGCCCTGCGAAAAACCAATGTAGGAGAGCGACTTTTGGCCTGTCGTCTCGAGGATGTAGGCGATGCTGTTGGGGATGTCGTGGAAGGCGAACTCGTCGATGGAGAAGTTCCAAAAGTCGATGCTCTTGGACGACGCCTTGACAGACTTCTTGGAGTACTTGTTGCCACGGTTGTTGCCGAACCAGACGTCGAAGCCGCGCTCGACAAGGACAAAGGGCAGGCAGCGCTCAACATCGGTCGCACAGACCCAGACTTCGCTGTTCATGAGCAGGCCGTGGTGCATGTAGATAACGCGCTTCTGCAGGCTGCGGGGCCCCGCGTTGACCTTTTGATCCTCCTCGCCACGACGCCATGCAAGTCGGTGCAGGCCAAGGAGGTAGCCGTCCTTGGTCTGGAAGACATGCTCTTCGGCGGTGTAGCCAAACAGGCGACACAGCTCGACAAAGTCGGACGCGTCACGAATGGACGTCGAAATGGCTGCAGGTATGAGTTAGTTCTGCAATTGTCACAGCACGAGTGGCCGGAAAGAAGACCGTAAATACATTTCTTGCGCTCTTCAGCTCGTTTCTGGGCTGGACTAGCGAATCTGTTGAACAGCCGTCTAGATGCGCGGTAGAACAGGCTGATGAGAGAGTTGGCTGGTCACGGATGTTAGTACCGGAAGCGCACGGTCGAAGCAGGCCACAGGCAAACGGTTTCGAAATGACATACGCAAGGCCAGAGTGAGGATGCGGATGATAGCCTCAAACGCAACGAGGAAGAAGGAGCTGACGAGTGCCGTATACTCGGTCCTAGAGAGAAAAGCACCGTGTGAGCAGGAGTCTGTGAAAGAAGAGGCCGGCCAATCCAAAACGGGCTCAGAAATAGTAGCAGCATACACGTTAAGACGTCCTATGAATGGGACCGGCATGATGGGCAGTTGTAACCACGTTGGCCAAATCTCGCAGCCGGGCGGGTGACGCTCGAGCCGATGCAGTCGACTCGAAGGCAGTGGCAGCGAGAAGGTATTTCCTTTTGTTCTTGTATTTCCTGGGCGGCGCGATATAGTCGTCAGATTGACTTTGGGTGTGTCTCGCTTTCGCCCATGGCTTTTATTTTCGACTTTCCGCCTGACGTCGAGATTGGTAGCTTCGGCGGCTGGGATGGACGCGCGACAGTCGGCGAGAAGTGCGGGCGAAATGGTCTTCGGTTGAAGAGTCGGCGCAGGGCCAAGAATCAAATGTGTTGCGTAAATAAGGGGTACATCACAAGATGTAGTGAGGCGTCGGTGTCGTTGTTTGGTTGCTGAGGACAAGAAGGAGTCGAGGACACGGTGCAAGCGGGAAGGTGCGATGGATTAAGTTCTGGACCTCAAGGTAGCCAACCACCAGGGGTGATGTCACATGCGAATGGCAGGAAAACAGTGACGACAGGGACTCTCACTAGCGCAGTTTCCAAAGGTGCAGAAGGCAGGCACGGCGACCCGAAGTCGAAATAAGTAGGCGCCACACGTGGCGTCGGCCGCTGTCCAATCAGATGCTGCACAACTCTACGAACAAGCTACATATCTTTTTGGTGGGCAGATTTTCTGCTTGGTGATCGAGAAACGAGCAAAAGATCAGACGATTCCGGACGACTTACCAATTCCACCTCTACACTTGCATAGCGGCTCTCTGCAGGCAATTCAGTCACCATGCCGAGCTCATGTAAAGAGATTCGTACGTTGCGAATGTCACGGGCTACGTTTTCTCTCCCATTGTCCAATGGCGGCAATCTGCTAACAGCTTTGCACTCCAGGTGCCGCTCTGGCCCAGTGCCTCCAAGAGTCCGACTGCGTCATGGTCTACCGCAACTCCGCAGCGGACTGCCTCCGCCCACCACTGTCCGACACGCTGCCGGTCAAGTGCCAGCAGCTCCGCAAAGGTTTCGGCGAGTGTCGACGCGGCATGATCGACATGCGCAAGCGGTTCCGCGGCAACCAGCCGGCATCGGCCAAGATGCTGCAGACGAACCACGACGACTCGTCCGCAAGCGAGCAGAAGGACAAAGAGGGCTACCAGCTGTATGCTGGCCGTACGGCGTTTGGTGGCATCGTCAAGGAGACGTCGGGCGACGAGAAGGAGGCGCCGGATTGGCGCGAGTTGGAAAACGAAAAGTACCGGAAAGAGCTGGCCGCAAAGAAGCCATGACCGACAGGGAGCAACGGACGATAAGATCCGCTGCACGGTATTTCAGGTACGCACACGGCAAATGGTTGCAAATATGGGGGTGGAGAGCTGTTGCACATGAGACACAAGCACGTCACGGCGTTGTTGGATTTATCATTATCTGGGCGTTTCGGTAAATTTTAAAGTTTGAGTGTATAAAAGTACCTCTGGGATTCAATATACCATCTTTTCTCTTCACGGGTTGGGGGGATGTGTATTGTTTGGCTGCTGGCTACTCCGTTGTTTCGTTAAGAGGCCTTCAGCATTCTCCGGACCTGAAAGTCAAGCCGTGGAGTTGTTTCACGTTAACACAATATGTGTCGAATGGCAGCAGACACGAGAATGAGAACAAGACGCCAGCTGCCAGGGTCTCGGGCGAGGGGTACTAGTCATGGGAAAGGTGTTCTACGATGTATGCACTTCTTCCAAACGGGAAATACGAGGTTCGTTGAGTGCCAGTTGGGGAGGAATGCGAATAAGAGAGATCAAACCACGCCACAGTTTAAGAAACAGGGGTCTTCGTGATCCAGCCTTGTTCTATTGCCTGACAACTATGTCTCGACCTCCGGCTTTACAGCCTGGATTTGACGCCCTTAATCCAGCTTTTCGTTCAAGTACATCATCCTCCGTACGTCGTAAACGCCGTTGTTATTTGTTGCCTGGTGCAAGTCTCAATACGAGGCATCTCGGTGCCTACATAGCATAAAATAAATTGCACGTCTTGGCATACCCGTTTTGATATCCAACAGGATCAAATTTGCTGTTTGCTTTTGCTGTCTGCAGGCAGGAATGTCTCTTCCTGCTCAGCACCCAGGGTTAGCCTCCCCACGCGGAACTGACAGGCGGGGGCGTCCCAAGGGGCTCAGTCGAGGACAGCCGATGGTCTATGATGTATGCTGTACTTTATAAGGGGCTCGCAGATATGCCAGGTTCTTGCAGCCGACTGACTTTTTGCGTACTAAAGTACATTTGTTGTACGCCTCGTAGTTTGTATCCCGGCGGTCAAATCGAGATGCGCAGTGGCCTGGAGACTTTGACGAAGGTTCCAGGGAAGAGAGGATTGCTTTGCCTCCGCAAATTGAGGCTGTCCCCAGAAGACTAAAATGCAGGGCCAGATAGTGTAGCCAACTCTTTCTTCCTTCCAGTTGCCTCTTTGTCTGCAAGCGGCAGCGCTCTCTATCAGGGCGTTCCATATTTTTGTTATCAAACTCTTTCCCAGCAAAGGACGACGCTGGCGGCGCAGGAATGACTCGCAATTAATGCGACGCATGTTGTGGGCCGCTGGCGGAACGAAAGAGCCACCAAATGTCACTGTCGCGCGCACACCTTCTTTTCTTGGTCTACGGCGAAATCAGTGCTCGCGTGTGTCGTCAGAGCTAGCTCTGTAGGCCGACGGAGTCGCGTGCCGACTGCATTACAGCGGCCAACGATGTGCTAACCTCTTCCCTCGAGCTTCATTACACTGCTCAAGAAAGGGACCTCAAACTTGCCCCCCGGCGGTTTCGTTCCCCACATTATTGCAACTAGGGTTGCGTCCCGCGGGATATGAACGGCCAAAGTGACACACGCATACGTAAGTGATCCACATTATATAATTTCTCGATGTTTTAATATCTGCTTTCTCATGTACTTCGTAGCCATCCGACTCATGCTCGCCACGGTACGTACCGGCTTCACAGACTGAATGTTCGAAGCAGCTGCAGGAAGGGATATCTTGCACTCATCCCCCGGCATTCTCGAATGCTTTTTCCCAAGTCAGAAATGGTGTCATATGTGTTCTCGAGATAGAACGCACAACCAGCATTAAGTGCATTAAACACGAGGCGTGTATCAACGACTTCGCCAGTGGGATAAACGGTGGCAGAGTGGGCAAGCCCAGCCAACACCAGGTGGCAAAAGGGCGTAATTATTCAGTAATACGGACTACGTGCAAAAGATCAAAACAAGATTTCGCATTGCGATTTTAAAATAGAGGTTAAAACTCTAACATCAGACGAGCACGCGAGCAGTTTTGACGCGCCTAAGGGCAACCGCCTTTTGGCAAGAGAGGTATCCACGTCATACACCGTATTGACAAAAGTCGGACAATTAGCCTTTTGCTCCGGACTCCGTCTCGCCAAATTGATGCCGCGTCAACCGTCCGTTAGCGAAACCCGTAGGTAAGGGGGTTCGAGGGGGATCGCTGTTGCGTTGGCCGTTGGTGGAAAGGGAACAATGAGTACTGACAGGAACTTGCCCGCGCTAAAGAGAACCCTGCCTGCCAAGAAAGAGCCATTCCTTGGTAGAAACGGGCAAGTTGTTGCCCCCGTCACAAAGAACGAACCTGCAAGCTGTAAATGCACACACACCATGCGCGCCAGC
Organism: Sporothrix brasiliensis 5110; assembly: GCF_000820605.1. NCBI lineage: Eukaryota > Fungi > Ascomycota > Sordariomycetes > Ophiostomatales > Ophiostomataceae > Sporothrix > Sporothrix brasiliensis. The sequence goes on along the minus strand of NW_024467137.1, from coordinate 1,386,491 downwards.
CTGCAACTGCTGCATCTGCAACGTTTGTGTCCCCTTGTTCCTTTCATCTTCGAACCATCGCAGACGGGCATCAGAAGGACAAGACAACAGGCATTGGTAAAGCCTGCTTAGCCGTTGGACGGAAAGACCAGCCAGCCTTGCTAGAAATATATAAAGAACTGGTCACTTGTAGAGAACATGCCAGTATGGAAGATACGCGAACAGTACATCACAATACTCTTACAGGAGGACTATTTTGCTGTAGTACGTCATGGCGAAGGAAGAGGCAGAAGTCAGCGTGGAGCAAAGCATCGTGCTCCTGGGCAAAGAACAGAAACGAAAGACATAAGAAAGCAAAAGAAGTCGGAATCAGCGAGGTCCTGCCGCCTACTCTCCCGTGGCAATCCTGACACCCATCCAACTCGACACTTTGAACAAAACAGTCCTTAGTCTTGGCGGTACTTTCTTTATCTTGGCGATTTTCCCACTGTTCCTCCTCGTCCACGTCCTGCCCTGCCCTACTTGGCAGTAGTTTGATCTATGCGTGGGCGTTCATTCTGTTCAGCGTGTTGTTCTGGCTCCTTGCTAATTCCCGTTCTTTCTGCCTCCCTTGAGTCTGGTTAGTTCTTTTTGTGATCTTGTCTCTATCTTGTCGATGTCTCTCTGTTCTTTCGTTTATTCTTCGTTGTGGTATTCACACTCGCCCAACGCTCTTTCCAATCTATTCTCCAACTTACACGGAAACTACCTCCAGGGTTCTTCATCTCACCTTCCCGCCTTCCTGCTCCGCATGGCTATCTGCATCTAACGACCGGCGCCACATCTTACGCCTCATTCCTATCTGGAAGGTGCGCACGAGACCAAGCTGGCCATCGTCGCGTGCCTTCCTTTGTTGCTGAAAAGAGGTGGACAGCATCGTGCAGAAGATATTTCGAGCTTTCAAAACAAGAGCTACATATCTGCAACATTGTTGTTATCCACTACCAACGAATCGGCCGCCCCTATCAACACGATTCTACTGCGTCGTAACGTCACCCAAAACAACATCAGTCGCAGGCGCTACTTTGTCCCAACCGAACAGAATCACGATCCCAATGGCCGACAGATAACGCAGCCTCTATTTCAACATATCTCGACTTCCGCTTAAATTTCCACATTTTCCTTTTCCCTGGCCGGGGCACAACGATTTCGACGAGGGCCGCAGTCGACGGGCCAGTGTAATACATCGGCGCCCAGTAATTCCCCATCGCAACACCACATTAACGAGACATTCGAGACTTGCAAGACATCCACGGGGCTTTTGACATATTGAACGACAAAATTGCGAGACGCAGTTTGTGGCAATCCCATTGCGCTTCACTCAAACAAAGCCGCGGCTAGTTATAGCGACGGGGGCTACAAGCCCCTCCAAAGCTCTGCCCGCATGGTGGTTCCCGTTTTTGGGCGGCTGCGCCGCCGGCGTTTGCTAATTATTTTTACCTTTGCCATATGCTTGACCGTTTACATGACCTACTCGCCCGAGCGGTCTGAATATGAGGCGACATCACCGTATATGTCGTCCAGCACCCCAGACGACAAGGTCGACCCTGCAAAACACAGAGCCCACCCCGTAGCAGGAGCGGCAGGACATGGGACACCAGCCGGCGACGACTTAATAGCAGGCGACGAAATAATATTCGGAGGGAAAATCCAGAAACAATCCGGTTTAGCAGCAGGAGGCACCGGCATAGCGACCGACGCCAACCTCCCTTTCGACACTGACCTCGAAGACGAAGAGGCCGCAGAAGAGGCCGAAGAAAAGGCTGAGGCAGCAGCATCTGGAGACGTCCCGAATGCGCTGAAGACGGAGACCCATCTGAAAGCCCAGAGAGAGTACGACGCAAAGAAAAGCAAAAAGGCCAAGGCCAAGGACGAGAACAAGGTGGAGGAGGAGGAGCCCGCGAAACCGAGGAAGCTCACGCTCGCTGAGCTTCTGGCAAAACCGATGGATGCCATGGAATACGGCACCACCGCCCGCCCGCCCATCAAGGGCCTCACCAACGTCATTGCCGACCTGCCCGTCGAGCTGATTGTTGACGGCAAGGATGAGGGCGGTGTCCCCACGCTTTCCACGCCCGCAGGCCTCTTGCGCCGCCGCCGCTTTGTCTTTGTCGGCGACGTGCACGGCCAGCGCAAGCCGCTCGAGGAGCTGCTCGATAAGATCGATTTCAAGGTTGGCAACGACCACCTCATCCTTGTCGGTGACCTGATCAACAAGGGTCCCGACAGCGCCGGCGTTGTGCAGCTGGCCATGGAGCTGGGCGCCAGCGCTGTGCGCGGCAACCATGAGGACCGTGTGCTCGTGGCCTACCAATCGCTCCACGCGTCCGATGCATACCAACCGCCACTGGTCAAGCCAAAGAAGGCGTCTGCCGGGATCGTCGACACCACTGAAACTGAGACCGTGATCGAGGGCGAGACCGAAGCGGAAGCCGAGCGGACGCGTCTTGCGGCTCTGGCCAGCATTGAAGCCGAGGGGAAAATCGAGCGCGCCGAAGCTACTCTGCAACGGGAGGTGGACCTCAAAGAGGAGAATGCCAAGAAGGGCAAAGGCATTCTGGCACTCTTGGGCCTCAAGAAGAAGCACGAGAGCGAGGAGGACACGATTGACCACGACAAGGCGGTCACCGAGCTCAACATCGACCCACTTGAGCAGAACCCCTTCTCGCACGGCGACTCGGCCGAGCGCGCCACCGCCGCCACCCTGACGCACGAGCAGGCCCAATGGCTGTCGGAGCGGCCCGTCATCCTGCGACTCGGCTCCATTGCGCCCTCCGCCGCCGTCCCCCTCTCGGCCGCCGCACAGCAGGCCAACGCGAAGTCGCCCTTTGCCAACAACGACGTGGTCGTCGTCCACGCCGGGCTCGTGCCGGACGTGCCCCTCGAGCAGCAGGATCCCTATGCCGTTATGGTGATGCGCAGCCTCGTGTACCCGGCCGACGAGGTGCGGCACGAGCGCGCCCGCCTGATCGCCGAGGCGCGGATGCGCACCAAGGCCCGCGGCCGCTTCATGAACACCGACCACATCAGCGTGCCCCACGGCCGCATCGAGGCCGAGTACCACCGCCTGCAGAAGCTTGCGTACGGTGCCGACCCGCACCACCCCCGCCGGCCCAGCCCGGTCGGCAGCACACCGCGTCGCAGCCGTGCCGGCGACGGCCACCCGGAGCCGGCCGATCTAATCATGCTGCCCATTGAGGGCCACTTCCGCGAAGGCACGGATCGCGTGCACTGGGCGGCGGTGTGGAACCAGGCGCAGCACGCCATTGCGGACCCGGCGAACCGCACGACCGTCGTCTACGGCCACGACGCCATCACGGGCCTGTTGCTGCCCGAGACTGTTCCTTCGGGCCTGTTCAGTCTGTTCAGCAGCAGCAGCAGCAGCAGCAGCAGTAGCGGCGGCAACAGTGGCAGCGTGATTACCGAGGAGGACACGGGATACACGTTTGGCCTGGACTCGGGCGCCGTCTACGGCGGCAAGCTGACGGCGCTGGTCGTGGAGGCAGACAAGGACGGCGTGGTCAAGCACCACATCGAGCAGGTGCCGTGCCCAGCCATTGCGCCCAAGAAGTATGCCAATTAGAGAGCACGTTTCTCAAATGGCGTCGACCTCTCGTTTTTCGTTACATTTCAGCATTGGATGGCCTTTTCTCGAAAGCAGCATACCCTCGCGTTTATGTGTGGCATCTTGCCATCATTGTTTTTGCCTATATTGTTTATTTATCGACCTCCTGATTGGGTCTTCTCAAAAATGGCCGCTTTCTTTCGGCTCAAAAATGGCCGCTTTCTTTCGGCTGCATATTCTTAAAGCGTCGACGACCACCGTGCATCTCGTCAAATATCAGACACGTACGGATTTTCTTTTGTTGCTACTTAAGTTGTATATTCGGCGTTGGGATTGGATTTTCGGGATATTTAAGGTCTACATAATTTTTGTGCCTTCTGAATAAAAACCTCTAGGGACCAAAAAGGCTCTACGTCACACTGGACTAAACGTTCTCTCGGCAATTTACGAGACGATGACGCCTTTATTCGCCGCCTTGGTTATGTTCCATTCCAGTCTTTATTTTGGGTTATGTAATGTATGTACCGAACATACCGTGTTCCAATTTTTTTTTGGTATGTGTATATTCCGCCGCGTCGCCCGTTTCTGTCACCACCCCTACTCAGAAACCGCCAACAAAAGTTAGGCCGTCACGCTTATTCGCTCAGCTTGGTCTTGATGATTCCCTTGAGCGTATCGGCGTCAGCGGCGAACTTGCTGATGCCCTCGCGCAGCTTCTCGACGGCCATCTGCTCCTCGTTGAAGTCGAAGCGGAAGGTGGCCTCGTCGGAGATGTAGGTCTTCTTGGGGATGTCGAGGGAGGCGGCACCGGCGGCGTCCAGCTTCTTGGGGACAGCCTCGTTGGAGTTCAGGAGCTCCTCGAGCAGAGCAGGGGAGATGGTCAGGTAGTCGCAGCCAGCCAGCTCGGTGATCTCGCCGGTGTTGCGGAACGACGCGCCCATGACGATGGTTTTGTAGCCGTACTTCTTGTAGTAGTTGAAGATGGCCTGGACGGACGCGACACCCGGGTCCTCCTCCTTGGAGTAGGTCTTGCCGGTCGAGGCCTTGTACCAGTCGAGGATACGGCCAACGAAGGGCGAGATCAGGAAAGCACCGGCCTCGGCGGCGGCAATAGCCTGGGGCAGCGAGAACATGAGCGTCAGGTTGGTGTTGACGCCGTGGTCGCGCTGCAGGATCTCGGCGGCCTTGATACCCTCCCAGGTGGAGGCAACCTTGATCAGGACACGGTCCTTGGAGATGCCCTGGGCCTTGTACAGCTGCAGCGACGAGATGTGTTAGCCGTTGTCGCCTCGAGGTCAAGTCAAAATGTCAAATGCAGCGCTCGAAGCGTGTACGCACGTCAATGATGTGCAGGGCCTTGGCGACGGAGGCCTTGGTGTCGAAGGACAGGCGGGCGTCAACTTCGGTGGAAACACGGCCGGGGACGATCTTCAGGATCTCACGGCCGAACGCGACCAGGATGGCGTCGAGGGTCGCATCGACCTTCTCGTCGAGAGTACCGTCCTGCTTCTTGCCGATGGCAACAGCCTCGTCAATCAGCTTGGCGTACTCGGCCTTCTTGGAGGCGGCCAGAATCAGCGACGGGTTGGTGGTGGCATCCTGGGGCTTGTACTTGGCAATGGCTGGGAGAAGAGTGTGAGCGTTCAAAGCGTCCTGTGTTGTAGAAATATCAATTGCGCATTATAGGAACGGGAGACACGAACAAGCAAAGTCACCTAGAGGAGAGCGTTGTTAGCCAATTGCGACATAAAATGACATCAGAGCCAACGGCAGAACAGGATAAGGGACGCAACCTACCAGAGTCGGAGACGACGACCTATGGCCACAAGTAAAAGACTTCGGTTAGCCAAGAAGCTCTCACAAAAGACAAAAAGAGAGGCCCGACAGAAGCATTGCCGATCAAGCTGAAGCTCCAACCACCAGGAGGCGTCTGCCATGTTTCCATAGTTTCCCGGGAGGAATTGGTGTCGATGGAGCACAGCTACGACCATGGTGGCGATAGTGGAAATTTGAAGGTGATGCTGTTGCTTACCGTGCCAGCGGCCTTAAGCTGGTCAAGAGAGCTAGACATTGTGAATCGTGGGAGGAATTGCGGCGGTGGGAGAGAAACCTGGGGGAAAGTTCGTGATTGTTGGATCTTGGATGAGAAAAAAAACAAGGAAGAAAGAGGGAAAGAACAAAAACAAAAGAGGAGTGAAAGAAAAGAGAAGGAAGGCCTGGGAAAAGCTCACGAGCTTGGCCTTGCGCTGTGTGGGTAATATAACCGTCGCTGTTTCCTCCGGTCGCCGCTGGATTATTTCTCTCACGCTGCTGCCGTATCGGGACGAGGGTGGTGTCGCAGAAAAAAGGAGGGGCGATGGGCGTCATGGAATTTGCCCCTCTCTTGTCTTGCCTTCCGGCTCGCCTTCTGGTTTTCCATGAGACGGCACCAAGGCACCTTCTAAACTGCACCGTTTGTGCCCTTTCTCCAAAATTGGAGTTTGCAACTGCCTTTTCCGCGGCAGGACAGAAACAGAAAACAGGTGACATTTCTCTTTTTGTTCACGTTGGTGCTGTCCGTCCCCTGGGGGAAAGAGCGCCCCAGTGCTCGTAATTTCAGACTTCCGAACTGAGTCCGAAGATGTCCACCGCGACCGGAAGTAGCTGTTACGGTATGCCGTGTGCTGTCTCGCTGGGGAAAGAGCGATCAGAGGCAAGCCGACCACCCATTCCACCCAATGCGCCCACGCCCCCAAACACATTGCGCGCCTCGTCCCGCGACGTCCATGCTACGGATGACCTGATTAAAATTTCCGGATAAAACCAAAAGGCTACCGTTTTGTCAGAATTGTCATTGCTTAGCAAATTCGTAAACGGAAGCTTTGGCAGCCTCTTCTACGCACCCTCTCATCTTACATTGTAATTACTGACGCGTCGGATGTTCGTTCTTTCCACGGCTTCGTCCAACTATGGCATTCTGTGCCTGGCTCCTGCCTCCAATGGCAAGTCGTTTGCCTGTGTAAGTACCTCTGTTCTTATTCAGCTCCCCACAGCTGTCACGTATGCATATACGTTGTCTGCGTCCTGCTTGATAAGCTGTTCAGATATAAACAAACGTAAATTGTGTCCAGTAGATACAATATTTCTGGACAATAGGCCAGCATGGGCATACTGAAGATGCAATCAAACCGGAAAAGAGGCCCATGCCAAACAGCTGACGAGCTCTGTAACAAATACTGAAGCATTTTGCGGAGCATTTGCCTTGGCTGTTCGGGGTCCATCCGACATCAAGAACTTCCCTCGAATGCGTTACCATAGCTGAAGCATGTCGTGGAAACCGTCGCTGTAAAGCCTCCTATTTGAGGCCTTTTCGCAATCCTTGGCCAGCGCGCTACTTCTGTCATACCTGTTCCTTTTTGTTGGGAAGGCTGGTTGGCGCTTTCCTTATTCACCTGTGGTCGGCTGCGCGGAAAGTGTTTGGCGGGGGAGGGGTCAAACACTATTTGGCAGGACCCATTGCGCTCACACGCCCCCTCAAGCTCTCCATGGCGCCTCCCCCCACCTTCTTTTGATGATCTCCACAGAACACCGCACTATTCTGTAGAGTTGACAGCTTATGTCAGCTGCCACGAGCTCTCTGCCAGGTGACAATACAAAACTAGCAGGCAGGTACGACTACGGACCCACTTTTTGTCCCAAGAAAAATATCGGCCTGTGCTCCATTTGCCAACATCGCGTCGTTGCATAATACACCGTTCGGCGCAAAAACGGAAGCATCCTCACCTCCAGGCACGACGACACCGACACCTTTCTATTCACACCGCCCATCTGCCTTCGCCTCCGCCACCGCCGCCATGAGCTTCATGCCCGTCAACCCCCGCCCGATGCTCCAGGAGCTCGTGGGCAAGCCGGTCGCCGTGCGGCTCAAGTGGGGCGAGACCGAGTACAAGGGCGCGCTCGTGTCGATTGACAGCTACATGAACCTGCAGCTGTCCGACACGGAGGAGTACATTGACGGCGAGAGCACCGGCCAGCTGGGCCAGGTTCTCATTCGGTAAGCAGACCCCCTCCCTTTGTCCATACGGAGGAGCAACGCTAACAAACAGGTGCAACAACGTGCTGTGGATTCGCGGCGACGACAAGGACACGAAAATGGAGGACTAGGCGCGACGGGGGACAACATACAAACGGGTGGTGTGCGGGCGAGCGAACGAGTTGAGCCGAGCCCACGCCGGAGCAGCCACGGGCGCGATCAACGCATGAACGGGGCGGCCGCCCGGAATGCAACCGTTGCTGCGGCCGTTACAACTGTCTACCAGGCGCCCCGACGCAGATCGTGTACACTGCAGTGGCCAATGCCTCGATGGTGGTGGGCGACACATGCGCGGCTCGGGATGGAACGACGAGATATCAGTTCTTTAGAGAACAACTGGCGTTATTTGTTTTTGGCAATCCATGTTTATTTGCCAGGCTTTTTGCTTGTCACCATTTTGCCCCGGCTGCATTGTTGGCTTTCTGTTTCTTCGTCTTCTTTTCTTTGCTCGTTTCACTACAAGGCAAGGCGTCAAAAAAGGAATCGTTACTTTGCATCTTTATTTTATTTAGCCAATTGTCCACGTAGGTCGTGGTATGTGGTGTTTTACAGATGCTTGCCAGTGATGGCGATGTGATATGAGACGGGACAGGGTGCCCGATTCTCCTCAAATCTTGACCCCCTTTGAGGCACTCTGTGTTGCAAGGTCTACTTTCCCAGTATTGCCAGTCTCAGATGTAAACGAGTCGTGAGGTGAGATTCATGAGAACGGCAATCGGCAAGCGGCAAATGCGACAACAGTCAATAATATATATGGCAATGTGAGAGACGTGGATTTCTCGGCCTTGTCGTGATTCTCAATCCACATTCCACTCACAATGCATGTTATTCTGTTGAACGTCGTCTCATATAATCGTAAGTTTTAACCATCACACTCATCTCAGGCACGTGGAATGGTAGTATGTCCTCTCCGAGCACAGACGGCCAGGCTTTCCTTCGTTCGTCTGTTGTTGTTTTTTCGTACCATCCTGCATCTCCAATGCTCTCTCTCTGACAACCGCATCATGCCTCATCTCTCCTTTTAGTCTCTTCCTTCTACTCTCAACGTACTCTCTCAGCCAACGTCTCCAAGCATCCACTTCACCTCCTCTCCTCTTCACATCTCTCTCTCTTTCATTCGATGTCTACAGGCATCACCATGGACGATGACGACCACGACTACATGCAGCTCCACCCGGCCATTGAGGTGTCCTTCACTTGTACCTTGGACGAGCTTCGTAGCATTGCCCACGATGCCACTCCTCTGCCCCAGGACCTCTTTCATGCCCAACGCTCGCTCTTGCGCACGGCCACCGCTCGCATCGCCCGCAAAGGCCTCAGCACTGATACCGAAACTTACCGCCGTCTCGGCATCCTGATCCCACATTGGAAGCACCCAGCCCAGTTCGAGGCCGTGCTGCACGCCTTGCGCGATTACTGGCAGCACCACAACACGGCTGCGTCGCTGGGTGCGTCGACGCCGTTCCGGCGGGTCCGTATCAAGGCAGCCAACTACCTCCGCAAGCTTGCTCGTGCCGAGGAACATGACGAGGTCAAGAACGAATATGACGATGGGGATGAGGACGCAGACAAGGAAGACTGCAGCCTGCCCTCGCCCACAATGATGCGTGTGTTCCGTCTCGTCAACGGCAACCTCGAGATCCCGGCGACACTGTTCAAAGCGCTGGCCATGGCCGGGCGTATCCAAGACGCCTTCTTCCCCGACGAGCCCAGCACCTGGGAGCGAGGGCCCAGCGGCCAAGGATCAGATACAGACGATGGTACCGATGGTGCAAGCGAGATGTCTTTCAATGGAACCGAGACGGGGTCGTGGGCCTCGTCGTGGTCGTATGGCGGCGGAGACGACCATGGAGACGACGACTTCCGTTGCGACGGAGATGGTGTCGTCTTTGCTGAACATGATGCTGTCGAGGTAGCACCGCAGGTAGACAACCAGGTACGTCAGGCAACGGCTCAATTTCTGCAGAAATTGCAAGTGGCTGGCACCGGCAGCTGCAATAGCAGCAGAAACAGAAACGGCAAACTTGGACATGGCGGCAATTCGGGCGGCGGCGCTTTCGGAGGCATAGACTTTGGCTTCCTCCCAGAGGTGATGCGTCGCATGATAGGCTTTGGCAACTGCCCAGCCTCACCATCAGCTTCGCCGACGCTGCCTGGACCATCCAATATTGTCTTTTGTCCCATACCCGTCGTGTTCATGCCAATGGCGATGGGACAGGGAGACATGGGCCAAGCAGGCATGGGCCCGGCCATGATGGATGCGATGCAGAACATGATGAAGCAAATGTCAGGGGCGAATGAAGGCCGGGGGAAGTCTTCACTACCCGGTCCGAAGCTCCTTCCCGGTGTCGAGATAAAAATAGAAGGTGGTGCACCTACCAAGCCCATGATGACTCTACCTCCGGCAGGTACGATTCGCACCAAACGGCCCGTCCCGTCCAGTGCAGCTGCCTCTGCAACTTGCCACAAGAAAGCCAAGACTATCAAGTCTGAGGACTGCGGCGCCTTGTCTGCTGTTTCGTCTATGGCACAGTCCGCCCGGCGCTCTCTCCCAACAGAACGAAAGCCGTCTACTGCCAGACCAGCGCCCAATACACCGACTCGTTCGCCTTCAGCGGCAAGTCAGACATCAGCCCGAGTGGCATCGCGGCCAGCACCGTGGCCATCTGCGACAACAGCCCCTGTGACAGGCCGTAAGCCTCTGTCGCGGAATCCACAGGGTCTAGCACCTCGGCCGTATCGTCGTTCAACATCGGCCGAGGACCCGTTGCTCAAATTAGTGGAGAAAAGCAAGAAGGAGTATACAGCTTATCAGGAGAAATGCATGCGTCTGCGGAACAGCAGGCTCGAGAGGGCCGCCGGGAAACAAGCGAGCATGTTAATGCTTTCGTCATTGGCCAGAGGACAGGATGAGAAGTCGAGGAGAGGAGCGTTTCAACAGTGGCCAAAAGGAACATAAATGTCGTGGCACATGGGTCCTTGTAGTCATGTTCATTCAATTGTAGTCTTCTTCTCTTATTTTGTTTTCGGCAATTTACCATATATCCCGTTCGTTTGCTAACGACTAATTTCTCTTCGAGATACTATTTTAAGGGGCCGCTTTAATTTATTTTCATTATTTTCGTTGTTTTTTGATGAAATTTCATTTCTTTTTATTTTATTTTTAACTGCTTCTGGTTCAATTTTAACTGAATTCTTTTTATTGCGGCGTTGATTTTATTCCTTAACTTTTCCAGTCTTGCCACGTACTTGGCTCACACAACGTTCATCACGAGTCTTTTTTTATGGGGCACCGTTATAAAAAAAATAATAATGCTTGCTTCAGAAAATGAGTTTTTGCCTGCTTTGAATCGTGGACCACCAGTGGTCTTCTTTCCCTGCAACTTTTCGCCAGCCTTATTTTTTACGAATCCCAATCCAGAATCAAAACAAAGTCAACCAAAAATGCCCCCAAAAAATGAAGCAAACAGTGACCAATGCAACCGGAATTGGGAAATAGTCAACCAATGTCCCCTCATTTTCTTCGTAAATAGAAACGACCAAAGGCAACAAAAGTAAAAGAGACAAAGGAGAGATGTAGCTCATCATCGGACAACATTCGCCCACAACACTTAATCCTCAGTGATGTCGCCGTACTCCCACATGCCGTACTTGTTCTCCTTGGCCTCCTTCTCGGCCTCGCGCAGCGCCTTGAGCGTCGGCTCAAACACACTGCTCCGCTCCCACGTCTTGAGCTTGCGCGGCACCAGGCCGTGGCCGTTGAGCAGTACCTCGCGGTTCAGCGACGCATTGCGGTCGCTGCCTGTCTTGGGGTCGTAGATGGTGATGTAACTGAGACCCTCCTTGGCGTCCACAAAGTCGTAGCTGCCCACGAGCGGCTCGGCCGTGCACTCGGCGATGAAGTTGACGGCGTCGCGGAAGTAGTCGGAACCTGTCGGCAGCTGCACAAACGACAGCACAGCGTCGGTGGCCTGCGATTTGAGGCGCTGAATACCAAACTTGGTCTGGTCCAGCGGCCGCAACTGCGACCAGGGAATCTTCTCCGAGTTGCCGTAGTCAATGTAGACGACCTCGGCAACCTTGGCAGTGCGGTCGTTGGACCGGATCTTGGCACGGTACCACTGGCCGTCCTCGGAGAATTTAGCCGACACAAAGTCGCCCGCCTTGGGGCTGGTGCCGATGGAGACGTTGTTCTTGCTGTCCAGGTGGAACTTGCGGAACTCACTTGTCAGCGTCTCGAGCGCCGCAGTGCCCTTGCCAATCTCTTGAATCTTCAGCCGTCCGTTGGCATCAATGTTCGTCACGACAATGTCACGGTAGTCCTGCGGTCGCTGCGTCAGGGTCGCGCCTTCGCTGCTCGCCGCCGCACCACCACCGTTGGCATGGCTACTGGCCTCCTCGGCAACCTCGTCCTGCGAAGGGTCCCAGTCGTGCCACAGGCCTTTGCGGGCCTCCTTGGCGCGCTTCTCCGCAGCATTCAGCTCGGCCGCGTTGCCCGACTTCTCTGCCGAGTACTGGTGCACCGACGCCAGACCCTCCTCAACAAGGACCTTGGCAAAGCTCTCGCGGTTGATGAACAGCTCGCCGATGAAACCACCCGTCTTGTCGACGTCCAGCACATCAATCTCGCAGTCGCGCTGGTTGCACCGCCGATTGGCCAGCTCAAGCGCCTCCTCACCAAACGGCTCGCCCTTTTCCTGGGAGTTGCGGCCGGGGGCGCGGGGCGCACGGATGCCCGCGAGCACCAGGGTCAGCTTGATGCCCTCGCGGGGGACAATGACGGTGAACCGCGAACCAGACTTGCAGAAATCGACGATACCAGGGACCTTCTTTTGCCGCTGCAGAGCCGCGGCCTGGATCTTTGCGCGCTGCAGGGTCTCGGAAGCGTCGGTGTACTGCTTGACCTTTGGTGCTTTGCCGGACCACATACCCTTCTTCTCCTCCTTGGCGGTCTCCTGTGCTGCGAGCAGTTCGTCGTAGTTAGGCGCACGGTCGGTGTCGTCCTTGCGGTGGCGGATAACGGAGGCGTAACCCTCCTGGACAATAGCCAGGTTGATGTTCTTGCCATTCTGTGTCACGGTGGCGACGTCCTTCGCCTCGAAGCCCTCCGTGGCTGGCCGCGAGCCATCAACCGTGACACGGACGTGCTTGCCAATGATCCTTTTGCGCAGGAACTCCTTGGCCTCCTCCCGGAACGGTGCCTCGGAAGCCTCGTTCGTCCGCGGGCCGCGGATGCTACTCAGCTGGACGCTATACATTTTGTTAGTATGTGACTCTCAAGGGCATGCAGTGTCGGGAAATGTGTACAAACGCACCGCTTTTCGGGGCCGGATTTGTCGCGAACGATAATGGTATCGGCACCAATGACCTTCGTCACAGTCACATCCAGGTGGCCCTCCGAGGCTTTGGCGACGTGGTTCTTGTGGAGACGCTTCTTCCCGTCCTGAGCCTGCTTCTCGGCAGCGCGCAGAGCAGGCATGCCCTCGCCGAGCATGGTGGAGTGGAAGTCGTTGCAACGAGCGAGACCCTCTTGCAGCAGGAAGACGGCAATGTTACCGCGCGGGTGCAGGACGGTAGCGACGAGCTGGCCCTGGGGACTGGCGCCGACAATGTGGATCTTAACTTGGCGCTGCTGTAGCCGCTGCTCAACAAACTGGTGTGCCTCCTTGCCGTACTCCTCCGCCGGCTGGGTCTGGCCAGTGGTCGGATTGCTGCGCTCGGTGGCGGGGGTGCGGATGCCGGCCACGAGGGTCACGACCTGCGCGTGCTTCTTGTCGGACAGAAGAAGGCGGACAAGCAGGCGGTCGCCCGAGTAGACGCGCTCAATGATGCCGTCCACGGTCTTGCCCTTCCACTCCTTGAGGAAGTTGGGGCCACCGAGGTCGTTCTGGACCTCAATGGTGCCGTCGGCGCCGGAGAACAGGCCGAGACCGCTGGCGCGCGCCTGGGACTCGAGGCTGCGCAGGTTGCTGATCTGCTCGACGACCTCCTCCTTGTCCTCCTTTCTGCCGGCCTCCTCACGGACCTTGACCCAACCAGCCTCAACCAGGGCATCGGGCAGCTTGGGGCCATTGGCAATCACAGCACTGCCATATTCGCGATTGGAGCCGGGGACGGTGTACAGCACGGTGCATTCGACTTGCTTGCCGATGACGAGAGAACGGAGGTGCTCGCGTGACGCGAAGGCAAAGGGCTCCTCGTTGTCTCTGCTGAGGCGGGGCGCGGTGACAAAGGCAAGAGAGAAGGTCCGCTCGAGGTTCGGGTTGTTGGGGCTCGTCAGGACGAGGGTGTCGCCGCTAAGGACGGTCTTGACGTTGGCAATGAAACCCATGGTCGAAAGTGTACGGTGCGGGGAGAGCCTCTATTTGACCAAGACAGATGCCGTGGTTAGCTTGAAACAAGGCAGACAAAAGAACGAACAATCTCGAGTGCTCGCGTCTGTGCAACCATGACGGCAGCGGACATTGTGGTCGAACCAGAGCTGGTGGTGGCATCGTGTTGCACCAGCTCACCGCCATTGATGGCAGAGCTCTTGTGCAAGGGGGAGAACCGTTTGGCAACCCTCGGAGACGAGACACAGAACAAGCCACTGGGACAGTCCGTTCCCGCCAAATTCGAGGAAGAGTCAAGCTGTGACGTGAGACAAGGAAGATGTTCTGGGACTTACAATTGCTCTTGAAAGGATGTCAACAAAAATGTTTAGTGTAAAAAAGCAAGACGATCGACGAGGATGATCAGACGAAAACGAGAAGGGGACAACGAGGCAAAAAAGAAAAGCCAAGTATTGGTCAAACAGGAACCGACAAGAGGGACGGAGGTTGCGGTGAAGACGACAAAAAAAATAAGGTTGTGGTTGTGGTTGAGAAGAGGAAAGGAAGTGGAAGAGGGGCCACAAAGGACAGACGTTCCAAAGTGACGTTCGTGGAAGGAAGTTGTTGGCGTGGAGTTGCGGGAGGCAACAGCTGTTTCCAGGGTGCGACAGGGACCTGCCACAATCGACACCTTCCCTCAATAGCGACTACCTTGTGTTGCTTCTGTCTCCCTTCTCTCGTACCTTCTTCTACGTTTACATAATTACTGGGGTTCCAGATGGCACTTGCCTGTTTCTGTTGTGGACACAGTTCCCAATGGAACGAAAGGGGAGGAAAGAGCAGCCCCGTTCGCGTGCCTGGCCCTGAAGGACGGCTGTTGAGGGGAAGAGTCAGTTTAGTATTTTTTTTTAGATGATTTGCTCGTGCCTTCTTCAAAAAGAAAAGGGCTTGTTGGCCACCAGCAATGCATGGAGGGGGGTTAAAAAGCGTTTTGTGGGGAAGCCGCGACCAAACTGTCTTGCCTTCAGCAACAGAAAGGACAGTGTGCTTTACAGTGGCCGCAGGTAAAAAAGTGGATCCTACAGGCTAGTTACGATGTAGCTTGCTCTGCCTACCCCACCATAGACGCAATGCGACCCCTCCCTCTCAATAGCTTTTCCTTCTGGCAGTGGCCAAAGAGTGCTCCTACTGTGTACACGGGACGAAAATGATTGTATCATTATATGACCCCGTCTTTTTGTTAGTCTTGTGATGGCCAATAATGTGCAGCTGAGCCTTGAGCCTGTCTGGATATATGATGACAATTGGAGCATTGCGATTGCTGCACAAAGAGTGGCCGCGTGACAGCGTACCATGAATTGGACTCTTGGTCATACTATATGTTAGCAAGCAATGGAAGCCACAATGTCCGACGTACGTGACAGCTAGTTGAACTGCTCCTGTGATGGTTCGGGAAAGACATTCGCAATAGATTCCTAATCTGCGTAGAGACTGCTGACGACAAGCTCTCTGTCTCAAGAGCGCCCGCCTTGCTGCTGTTCCTCTTTGCCCAGACAACCTGGTTTTCATTCTGATTCGTTTTCCACTTCCATTTTTTTGCTTGTGTCTTTTGTCATCTTTTTCTTGCTATGCCGACTCGGCTACACGACAATGACAGGACGTGATAACTTAGTTGGAGATGCCAATGACGCCGCAAGCGGGGCGGGGACCGGCGTTGCCAGTCTTGAGGGACTCCTCGTTGCCACCCTTGCCGAGGTCGTCGGTGCCGGCGTGGACAACGACAGTGCGGCCGATGACGCTCTCGGGGCCAATCAGCTTGACGAGGGAATCTTCAAGGGTACCCTTGGCGTTGCCCTGGCCGTCGGTCTTGACGTTGCCGAGGTCGCCGACGTGGCGGGCCTCGTCGGTCGGGGCACCGTGGGTCTTGCCGTGCGGGTTGACTGGTCTGTTAGTGGCGGAGACGAGGATGGTATGTGACGGCAACTACTAAAAGAGGCTTACAGTGAGGACCGGCCGACGTGCAGCCGTTGGTGTTGTCACCAAAGGTGTGGATGTGGAAGCCGCGCTCGGCGTTGGCGTCGTTGCCGGTCAGGTCGTAGGTGATACGGGTGGGCGCGGACTCGGAGTCCTGCTCAAAGGTGACGGTACCCGACACCTTGGCATCGCCACGGAGGACAGCAACTGGCGGCGGTGTTAGTACGGAAGAGTCGGGCCCATTGCATAGATCGGGTCACAAAACAAAATGGATGCGCAGTCCCCAGCATCGAGGACGTGTTGGATGCACCCCCCTCACGCTCAATGCAATCCATCTCCCGACTACCCGGATGGGCGGCCACCTGCATATGGCAAGGCTGCTATCAGGACGTAACGAGGGCACGACCCAGCAGAGTCAAAGAGGCAAGGACACCCACAGTCGTACAGCCGCACACCACGATGCAGTGGAAACTGTCCATCAAGGTGTTGTCCAGGCGGATGGTGGACGGATGATGGATCGTCGGGCCCGGCCGCACGCCACTTGGAAGCTTAAAACTTGCTCACTCGAGTTGCCGGACACGGTAACGGCGCAGTTTTTGAGGGGAGTTCTTGCTCATAACGTGCTCAGGTTGGACGGATTGACAGGGATCACATTGGGCCGAACGTGGGATTGTGTATGGCCATTTGGGATATATAAAGCCCAATACTGCCCTCCCCATTTCCCTTTGCCTTGTCAAGAATTGGCTTGGAGGCAATGGAGGCAATGGTTCAAGAGCTTTGGGATTGACGTTCGGAAGAGGCGGAGCAAAAGAAAGGGAGGGGTGCAAGCTTACCAGCCTTGACCATTTTGACGGTTTAAAGGTTATGGATTGGAAGAGAGAGAGTGTGGACAAAAAGAATAAGAGTTGGTTCCAAAAGCGAATTGGAGTTCGAGATGATGCTTTTCGAGGAAGGAAGAGGGAGGGAAGAGGAGAACTAGGAAGGAGAGAGAAGAGAGGCAAGAGCGACTGGGAAATAGGGAACCGGCGAAGAAGTGGGCGGGGATTGGGAAAGCCAACGCTCGTTACGGACGAAACAGCAGGGAAAGCGAGGCTAACGGGCCAGCATCGGAGATCCGAGGTTGCCCAGCTTGCCCAGGCGCGAATGGTAGCTCCTGCTGTTTCCCTCGACGATTCGCTGAAGCTGCCCGTTTTGGGGCCATTTCGGCGCCCTTTGGGGGCAAGAGCTTCCCTCCCCGCCCAAGATGCCGCCCACAAGGTGCCCCTCGTCGCGTCCGTGGCGCGCACGAACAACGGCAAGAAAGTGCGTGCTTGGGGGGCCAGTTGGGCCTTGCCGTTGTCGTCATTTACGTCAAGGCGGGGCTTCTATGGCGCACTTATTTGTCAGCGGCAAAGACCGCTAGACAGCGCTTTACACATCGACTGCCATCGGGTAATTGCACTGCAGTACCGTGAATAGGTGCCGAATCACAGCTGCTGTCTATTCAAGCCATGGGCTTCAGCAAGATGTGTAAAAGTGGTTGATTCTGTCTTGACAGCTTCAATTGGAGCACCAAGTCCATCAACGGGTAAAGAAGATGTTTGCTTTCGACTGTAAGAATACTACGACGTACACCATATATGCTAGCTACCTCGATCTACCTGCTGGAGAATGCTGTTGGATGTCATGAATTCGGAGCGATGAAAGCGATCAAACGGCCAGACTGGGTACTGAGTGAGAATTATCATTGAAGTCAGAATTGTCACTTGTCGAACCAAACCATGTGCCTTGAAGCGAATGAAATATCCAAAGATGACGAGGGTTGCGAAGTGCTTCGTAACTTTACGGAGTATCGAGTTTGTAATTTTTGATCCAAGACTTCTCTTAGCACAACCGCCAGTAACAGCACAAGCGGAAACGGCCAAGATTCGTTTTGGGGATGGTGTGCAAGGACAAAACAGCTCGGCCCCTGCTGATGTGTTTGATGTTTGATCCTTTCTTTTTCGGCAGGAGAAGCGACTCCGTATGCAGCTCCGTATTCTGTAACATGTTTGCTGTCAGTGTGTAAAAAGGAAATAGGGGGCTTGACATTCTTGCAATGACCACCACTGGCCTCAAGAACTAGAGAAAGCAGACCCGTTCCTGGTTTGTTCGATATCTGCAGCGGAATATTCGTTCGTCCTGGTTGCGTGACGCTTCCAGCCCTACGAGCGGCCGGTCGTGGGGTGCTTCTTGCAGAATGGCGAAACAGCATCGAGATGGAGTGAGTCGCCGTACCGCGGCCAAATTGTAGTTCGCAGAGTCACCGGCAAAGGGCTATTGTTCACATAAGCCCAGGACGGGGTTCGGTGATGTTTCTTTCTTATTCTCGCCGCCGGAGCAGTGGCCACCTTGCGTCTACAACATCGTACATCGCTGCTTCCTGCAAATCGCGTCGTTCTTTCCTTCTAGCCGAGTGAACAAATTGACATGTAAGGAAGGTGCTATCGTCTCTTGGACCATGCCGAGGAAATGGAAGGACCGCCTACGTAGGAAGGCGACAACGGTGGCATCCACTGAGTCGCAAAGCGGAATGCGCCAGTGCTCCCGGCTGGTACGGAGAAGCTGCAGGACGAGCGACTTGGTTAGGCGGTGACAGACCTGCGCAGGCTTGTGACAGGGCTGGAAGAACTCAACTTGGCCGACGTCCACACGCTACGATTGGCTCACAATGGCCTCGTGTTGTTTCCTCCCTACTTTGTTTCCTTCCGTCGTCCGAATCCCTGGCAGCCTAGGCAGGGAAGGAACCACCAGAGTGTTGAGGAGTGGTCCTTCCACTTTGATTCCTACGTTTCTTGCAGCTAGTGGAATTGCAAACACTGCGTCTCCAAATTTGAAAATGGAAACTTGTTGATATCTACAACCTCAAAAAACCTTCCCTTGGGACTGGCGATTCCATGTCACGACCCGGCTGTCGTAATTACAACGCCAACGACCGCCCACACCGCCTGTTCTTCGCCGTTTTTACAGGACGTGCCCCAGAGACGTTCTCTACCCTTTCTAGCGCGCTTCTCTCGCCCTTCACATCTCAACGGCTTTTTGTCCCTTTCTCAGGGGCGTTCCGGCTAGCGGACCAACAACTTTACGTCGTGTGCACTCTTGTATTCTCGGTCGAACTGTCGTGCCCCAGAGGCCGCCTGGGATAAGGAAACGTCGCCGCTCGTGACAGTCAGACTACACCAACGGTCGCCAGCAATGCGCCTTGTCAAGTAGTCGTCAAAACGTCAGAACCCTCGATCCATTTTTGAGGGCTCCAGTCCTTTAGTCGCATCAGCCTACTCACTGCCACTGCTAGACCCTCCCGAGCCTCTTCCTTGAGCGGAGCAATACTCCGTCAGAAAAGTTGACAGCCCCTAACGGCGGCGGACCCTGGAACCAAAATCAACGGAAAAAAGCGACCAAAACAGGCCATCTGCTACTTGTGCGGCTTGGCAACAGCCTAGCTTTCCTCCGCCTTTTTGCACATCTTGTCTGCTGCCAACATTACCACAGCTGACCTCATGCTCATCATCGTCTCGGCCTGAGCCGCGACCTCTGCTTTTGCCTTTTCCCCCTCTTCCATTTCTTCTCGTTCCCGCTCGCCCTCGACACGACTCGCTTTTACCCTGTCTGTGCCCTCTTTCGACGTTCGTTCCACTCGCTTTGTTTGTTTGTCTCCTTGTCCTTTCTCGCCCGGGCGTCCTTGTTGCGCGCGCTTTTGGTCTCCCCGCCTCGGCTCGACAAAAACGCCCTTCTCGTCCAACCTCAGGGGTGGTCGATGACAGCGATACGACGATTACGGCCCTACCATTGCTGACCGAGCGTTGGGATGATCTGGCCCGCACAGCGAAGCGGCCGCCACTTCTTTGCATCCGACGACGACGACGACGACGAAGACCACGACGCTTCACGACATTGAAAGTCGATTGTCAGCTAACGTATCCACTCCCGGGTTTTTTTTCCTCCATTCACCAACACACTTTGAGCCCCCTTTGGACCTCGACCGAACGACCCATCTGTCACATCCGTGCCCCGGTGTTGTCGCCAACATGTCGTTCCGCGGCGACGATCAGCGCCGTTTCGGCCATGTGCCGCCTGTTCAGTATCCTGTTGCGAATCAACCGCAGCAGCAGCAGCAGCAACAGCAGCAGTACGAGTATCCAGCGCGACGGCCGAGCTTCAACAACGGTGACGACAGCTCGTACTTTGACCAGAACCGCCAGCAGCCGCAGCCGCAACACCAGCTGCATCATGCACAGGCCAGCATCCCCAGCCGCGGCGAGGACGAGCTCTTTTTGACGAGTCCCGTCGACAGTCCGGCTCCAGCGCCGCCCATCCCTGCAAAACCGGCAGCCTATGGGGGGCCTGTATCCAACCCCGCCACGGCTATGTCCGGGTACCAGCATCAGTACCAGACAATTGCGCCCCAGTCGTCGTACAATCCTCAGACGTTTGCACGCTCGCAGTCGCAGTCGTTGCCGTACCACCCACACCCCTCTGCCCGCTTGGCCTCTCCGACCATGCCCTCCTTTTCCAGCTTCCAACAGCAACCACAACAGCAGCAGCAGCCGCCGCCGCCGCAGCAACAACAACAGCAACAACAAAGCTACACGCCAGTCGCATACAACCCGGCAGCATACGCCAGCACACAAAGCGCCGTGCCGCAGAGAACTTCGACATACGCCGGCTACAGCAGTTACCAGCACCAGTACAACTCGCCGGCTGCGCCGCCCCCGCCAGCACCGGCTGCTACATCGCCCTACACACAGCCGCCGCAGCAGACGAGCGCTGCCATTTACACACCTCCGCCTCCAGTGCACCCGTCTCCGACACCGTCGGCACCGTCTTCCTACCAACCCGGGTCCTACTACGATACCTCGCCTTCGACAACGGGTATCTCTCCCCAACCGGCCGCATATAACCAGGAACAGTACCAGGCAAACTACAACGCCAGCAGCAGCTTCATTTCTCCTCCGAACACGACTGCTGGCTATTCATCGGCAAACGGAGTCAGCCCCATGCCGTCGCCCGGTGCCATTCCCAGCACAATGACCTCCCAGGCACCTTACCCGACCTTTTCGCACACCCCCGCAACCAGCAGCTTCCCAGTAGATCCCAACGCCTTTGCCAGCCGCGTATCACGGTCAAACTCGGCGACCTCCCCCGTCCCATCGCCGCCCGCGCATTCTTCGTCCCCCGCAGGCCTGCAACGACACCCCACAAACGCTCCCCTGCCCAGCCGACCGCCCATGGACGACGTCGAAGAAGAGGGCTGGGGCAGTGGCGGCGGGGGCGCGGCTCTTGGCATCGCCAGCAACCGTAGCCATGGCCATAACCACAGTAACGACCGTGTGACGCAAGACAATCTTTACCACGACATCGAGGCTGACCTTGGTATCACAAACCCGAGCAACGGCGACGAAAATGGTAGCCTGCAGCTTCCGCCCGCGGCTCCCACCGACGAAGTCTCTGAAGACGACTTTTACCGCCGCAACTCGCGCGCATCCTCTACCCGTCCTAGTATTAGTGGGTGGTCCAGTGCAGCATCTGGCGTGGGCCGCGCACCGTCGTCGGCATCTACAACGTCCGGCGTCTACCCTGGCAGTGTCGGCGCTGCTGCGCCCTCGACGTATCGCTGGGAGGACGATAGCGACCCTGAAGGTGCCTTTGGTGTGTACGAGATGCAGCAGGCCGACTTGGACGAACAGCGCTTCAGCATCAGCGGTGCGTCCATGGCCTCTGGTATGAGCAGCGCCACAACGAGCCACTACAACTACAGCGGCCAGCAGCAGCACCAACACCACGACGATGGCCAGGGCACCGCCGCACGCACAACAACACCCCTGCCGCCCCAGCCGGAAGAGGCAAATGTCAGCGATGGCGAGTTCGTTGGTATGGACATCGGACTGTTCAGCGGCGGCTACGCCGGCAACCTGACATATGGTGAACCTGTGGAAGGTGGTCACATCGGGCGGAGCGCGTCTTCTGCAATGGCGTCTCACGACCGTCCGCCGCAATCTACGACACCGCGACCTTACGAGAGCGAAGCACAACAGTATGCACCGTTTGCGGAAGCCGAGATGGACTATGATGGCACCGGCGGCCTGCAGCCTCCGACGCTGCACCGCCTCAGCTTCGATGAGGGCGACGAGCGCGTGTCCATTCACTCGGGCCGCAGCGGTAGCGAGTCCCCGACCAAGGATGAATATCCAGACATGTTCTACCACCCGGGCCTCTCGAGCCGTCCCCTACCGGCCCTTCCGCAAGGCCTTGCTGATGTTAGTCGCAGCGGTAGCAGCAGCAGCAATCTGCTGTCGGCCACGCCCTCCAATGCATCACGCTTGTCCTACCGGCAGCACGCCTATTCACACAGCTCGGACTCGCGGTCGTCCACCTACATGTCTGTCCAGGATCAACAGCAACAGCAGCTCTTGATGCAGCAGCAATACCAACAACAGCTGCAAGTTGAGCGATCGACATCCATGTCTAACCACAGCACGACACCCGTGGTCCAGGTCCCCGGCCGCTCGCGCACCGATGCGGCCGAGGAGCGACGAAAGGCTCAGCGGCAGGTGGCTGCGCAGCAAGGGCTTCCCTACGACGCCGCCAATTACGATACGGCCAGCACCGCGTACGATGTTATCACCCTTCCTACCGGCCGGCGGAAGAAGTTCGTGCCGTCCAAGCTGTCGTCCAACGACTTCCGCCGCTGTCATGAGCCCTGGGCTCTCAGCAACATTGCCCGCTGGGTGCGCGAAATGGCCGACGGCGAGCCAGACCTCAAGCGTAAGACGATCGAGGAGGGCCTGGTCGCGCTGTTCACCACCAAGGTGCCCAACATGAACGTTGCCGACGCCGAGACCCTGGCCACCAACGTGGCCGACTCCATGTTCACGGCCGGCATCCTGATCCCCGAGGAAGAATGGGTCAAGTTTGGTCCTGGTGAGATCAGCGGTGTCCTGTGGCAGCTGACGGATTCAGGCTGCTACGCCCCGTTTGTGCATGCACACGAAATACCCGGACGCTGTTACTCATACTACTGCACGCGGACGCTGAAGAAGGCCAATCTCGACGAGTTGATGTCGGAGGTGTCGACCAAGAAGGAGGACTGGGTGACCCACTACAAGATCACCAAGGAGATCATCGAGAGCAAGCCCCGCAAGGAGGTCGAGCGCCAAAACGTCTTGCACGAAATCGTTACCAGCGAGGAAGAGTACAACAACCAGCTCGACGTACTGCGCGTGCTGTATAAGAACCAGCTCCGCCACTGGCAGCCGCCCATCATCCCGCCGAACCGGCTCGACAAGTTTATCAACACAGTCTTTGGCAAAGTCGAGTCAATGCAGCGCGTCAGCAAAGACCATCTGCTCGCCCAGCTCAAGTACCGCCAGAACGAGCAGGGCCCCTGGATTGTCGGCTTTAGCGACATCTTTCGCGAGTGGATTCGCAAGGCCAAGGACGAGTACATTGCATACTCGACCGACTACCCCATTTCGTCCTTTACGGTGCGCAAAGAAGCTGCGCGCAACGTGCTCTTCCGACAGTTCCTGGAACACGTCCGCAACCACAAGCGGTCCGACCGTCTGGGCTGGGACACGTTCCTCAAGGCGCCCATTACGCGTCTGCAGCGCTACTCACTTCTTTTGAGCACAGTGCTCAAGAACACGGTGCAGGACAGTGAGGAGAAGGCCAATCTGGCGCGGGCCATTGAAGAGATTCGCCTCGTCACCAAGGACTGCGATCGGCTCGTCGACGAGATGGGCAAGAAGGTGTCTCTGCAGGAACTGCAGAACCAGCTGGTGTTCCGCCAGGGCTCCCAGACGGTGCTGAATCTCGACCACCTGGGGCGCGAGCTGCTCCTGCAAGGCGAGCTCCAGCGAATGGGCTCCAAGGGTGTGCGCTGGGTCGATACGCAAGCGCTGCTGTTCGACCACTACTTTATCCTGGCCAAGGCGATCCCCTCCAAGGACGGCCGCGGCGACAAGAAGTACGACGTGTCCAAAGAGCCTATCCCCATGCCGCTTCTTCTTCTCGAAAGCATGAACGACGATCCCATCTCCAAGCAAAAGGGCCTCGCAGCACCCCTGGCTCGCACGACCACGGCCTCGGCGTCCGATATCCGCCTCAACAAGGTCATGTCCAACGGCGCCCCCGGCCGGCCCGAACTCGAACACACGGCCACGGCCAGCTCCACGGGCTCGAGTGTCACGCGGCTCAACACTGGCACGCCTGCAGAAGAGGGCAAAATCCTGTATCCCTTCCGCGTCAAGCATCTCGGCCACGAAGTGTACACGCTGTATGCAACCACGCCACAGAGCCGCCAGGAGTGGTGCAACAAGATCGTCGAGGCCAAGACGCGGCACGCGCGTGCACTGCTCGAGCAGAATGCCGAACCGTTCCGTCTGCGCGTACTGGCCGACAGCGCGTTCGCGTACGACTCCATGACGGCCATTGGCAAGCACGCCAGTGTCTCCATCCGCGGCACGCCGCTGGACCGGTCGATCCGCGAGATGGAGCAGGTGTTTGGCCCAGGACGTGGTCCAGCGCCCGTTTGCCGCGCTTCCGTGAATTGTGCGACGGGCTTCACGGCCTATGGCAAGTCGATTATTGCCATAGGTACCGACTTTGGTGTCTACATTTCGGACGCGTCCAATCCTCGCGGTTGGACAAGAGTAAGTGTTTTTTTTTTTTTTTTTTTTTTTTTTTTTTTTTTTTGTTCTGCCACTGCAGTCTGGAAGCAACGTTTTCTAACAGTACCTTCAGTCCGTTCAAATCAACAAAGTCACGCAGATCGCGGTGCTCGAGGAGTTTTCGGTGTGCTTGGTCCTTGCTGACAAGGCTCTGATCTCGTACCCGCTGGACGTCGTGGCGCCCGTGTCCAACTTCCCTGCGCCGAACAATGACAACGCGCGACGGGCGCCGCAGCGGCTGGCCAAGGACGTGTCGTTCTTTGCGACGGCGCGGATGAAGGAACGCATGCTGCTCTTCTACAAGCGCAAAGAGGGTTTGCATAACACGTTCAAGGTCCTCGAGCCGGTGTTCCAAAAGGCATCGGAAAAGAAGTCGCGATTCTTTGGCAGCAGCCGGCGTGGTGGCAGCAGCGGGAGCAGTGGCGGCACCGAGTCCTTCCGCGACTTTGACGAGTTCTACCTGCCGACCGATTGCTTCTCGCTCAACCTGTTCCAGACGTACGTGGCCGTCTCGACGGCCAAGGGCATCGTGATGCTCACGCTGGACCGCAAACAGACCATGTCGGTGCCGCGCGACTTGGCGATGCCGGCGACGGCCAACATTGCTGCACGGATCCGCGACCAGCGCCCGCTCGGCATGTTCCGGCTCAACGACCAGGAGTTCTTGCTCGCGTACGAGGACTGTGCCGTGTACTCGGACAAGCACGGCGAGGTGTCGCGCACGCTGATCATGGAGTACTCGGGCAAGCAGAAGAAGGCGCGCGCGGCCACCATGTTTGGGCAGTACCTGCTGCTGTTCAACGAAGACTATGTCGAGGTGCGCAACGCCGAAAACGGGCGGCTGCGGCAGATCATTGCCGGCAACGACGTGCGGTGTCTCGACTACGGGTTTAGAGGCCCCACGGGCGGAGACAATGCATCCGCGACGGCGGCGACACCAGCCAACAATGCGGCGGCGGGCGGCGCGACGGGCACGGCGGGAACGGGCCAGAACTCCCAGGGCACGGTCAAGATCAGCATGACGCACCCGGAGGCGGGCGGCATGCAGATTGTGCTCGAGCTCCTCTTGAACGACGGGCATTCGGAGAAGGTATAGGTTCGCCGCAGCCGAGTTCTTTCGTCTGTTCAGGGTTGGCGGGTGGCAGGCTAATTGGACGGGATTCAATGAGGATTTCTTGTTATGTTGGAAAATTTCTTTTGTAATCACGTCAAATGGCGGTAGGGATATACAGTGATTTGCATTCGCTGTATTCCTTTCTTTGCTTCCGTCTTTTTTGGAAATGATGCCAAAGGGACAAGGAGACCGTTCGTTCCTTTTATCTCGTTTTTTATTTTACTTTTCGCACATTTGTCCCAACGTCGTTTCGTTCTCATTTCTTATTTCTTACGTTCCATTGTACGATGTCCATTTCCTTCCATCGCTTGCAAGCATGTTTAGTCCATCTTTCAGGTGAAACCCGAGATACCACAAATACATTATGCCATCCTTCGTGCCGCTGTCCACATTATCGTTCTCGTCTTGTTTCCCGATGGGTTCCGTTTTGTCGTCGTTGACGAGAAGTCGTGGAGTCGCATAAGCAGAGGACAAAGTACCAACGCCGGGACTAGCCGGATAGGCCGAAGGCTAGAGTTGCCCAAATAGGAGAGCTGGAGGGGACCTTACGGGGGGACTTACTGTGCGCGGGCGGTCTTTTACACCGTCTGTCCGGGAAGGGTTGGGCGCTAATCCAGTACAGCATAGCTATTGGTGGCGCACCTGACCGCTGACCTCACCACGACTTCACTACATACAAAAAATTATCCACACAGAGTGTCCGCTGTAGGCACATTTCGCGGCGTGGGATTTGTGGATTATATGCAACACATCGTCATTCTTGCCCGTCGCGTCCCGCCTTTGCCTCGACTCTCAGTTCGTGCTGTTCAGTGTCGCAGCACCATACAGATCCTCCTGCCAATGGGCGCTCTTTGTCGATCGACGCCGTTTCCTCATCGACGGTGTTTATGAGCTTTTGCCCACCTCTGGCTATTTGCTCGCTCTCACTCACATATCAGGGATATTCGATATCCCCCAACCGGCGCCATGTCCAATGGCTCGTCCAAAGCGCCGTCCAAGACCAGTATGTTCCTCAACAGGTTTCTTGGTCGCTGTCATTCTGATATGTTAGGACCCGCTAACAATGCCACAGCCTTCCATCTTCTCGCCGGTCTCAGCTCCGGTGTCCTGTCGGCCGTGCTGCTTCAGCCCATTGACCTGCTCAAGACCCGTGTCCAGCAGTCTGGTCATAACAGCTTGCGCCGTGTGCTCGCGGACCTGAGGACGGCGGCCCGTGAAGCAACATCAGCGGCATCAGTACGCGGCAGCACATCCCCAGGCGCCGCCGCTGCCGCTGCACCGCGACCTCGCAGTTTCGTCGCTAGCCTGTACCGCGGCACCGTCCCATCAGCGCTCCGCACGGGCTTCGGCTCCGCCCTCTATTTTGCCGGCCTCAATGCCATCCGCTCCAGCGCCGCCAAGGTGCCGATCCTCGCTGCCTCTTCCACCAGTGGCGCCGCGAGCGGCAGCGGCAGAGGGAGCAGTGGCCTCGTCAAGCTGTCCAACACGGGCAACATGCTGGCGGGTGCCGTCGCGCGCGCCTCGGCCGGGTTTGTGCTGATGCCGCTGACCATTATCAAGGTGCGCTACGAGAGCAGCCTGTACAACTACCGGTCGCTGGCCGAGGCCGCCACGGACATTGTGCGCAAGGAAGGGCTGCGCGGCTTCTTTTCGGGGTTTGGCGCCACGGCCATCCGCGACGCGCCGTATGCCGGCCTCTACGTGCTCATGTACGAGCAGATCAAGCGGCGGCTCAACACCCTGGCGGAGCGCCGACAGAGCACCGCTGGCGGCCACCACCGCGCCGAAACTAGCATGGGTGTGTCGCGCGCCGCGGCCATCAATTTCTCGTCGGGGGTCCTGGCGGCGGCGACGTGCTCCGCGGTGTCGAACCCGTTTGACGCGGTCAAGACGCGCATCCAGCTGCAGCCCGCGCGGTACCGCAACATGCTGCACGCCGCACGCCGCATGCTGGCCGAGGAGGGCGTGCGGTCCATGTGGAACGGACTGGCGCTGCGCATGAGCCGCAAGGCCATGAGCTCCGCACTGGCGTGGACGGTGTACGAGGAGCTGATCCGGCGGGCCGAGACGCGGTGGGCGGCGGCAGCGGCGGCCAACGGTGCCAGCGAGACGGAGGCGTTGTAGGTGATCTCCCTCCGTTTGTTTTCTTCTTCATGTGATTCGTCTTTTGTTGAACGCCACTCTTTTCTTGGCTGTGTATTGTATGCTGCGATGTGCTGGGTTTCTGTCGGGACTTCACTCATTCTTTCATTCAAACGGCGTCAAGGGACGACAACGGAGCATAATCGGGATGGCCAAACAAAGACACAACCTTCCTCCTTGTAGATTAGCAGGAAACTGGAATGAGCGGACAAAAATGTTGGGATATAATAGATACCAAAACAAATACAGAGCATGACGAAATTCAAGGTACGGAGAGAAGTGTCTCTTGTCTTCTTTTCTTCTCCTCTTTGCCCGCCTTCTGGTCTCGTCATCGCATCCTTGGGCATTCACCAAAACAAGAAAAAATTGCATAACCATGAAAGGGGCAAAAAAAAGACAAGTAAATTTCCCGTTTAGATCCTGGATAATCCCTCCCTCCAAAAACGTTTCCATAGTCACAAAAGAGAAGGGAGAATACATCAAATACGACCAAAAACGAAATAAACAAGTAAAACGTAAAGGCAACCAAAAGTGTAAAGACGTAGATGACAACGCGACGTGGATCCTGTGGCCCATTACCGGCTTTATTTTGCACCGGCCAGGTACATCAGCAGGCCAGGCGACTTGCTGCGGCTGCGTCTGCGCTCCTTCTTGCGCACCCACTCAAACTCGGGTTCCAGATGATGGTGGTGATGGTGCTTGCCGCCGTCCTCGATCTTGAGCACGACCTTGCGGTTTTCGCGAATCGTCTTGGTATGCTGCCACCAGAACTGGCGCTCGTCCTCGGGGACCCAGCGCTTGACCAGGATGTACTCGGGGTCCTAGACGGTTAGCAGCTGGTTTGTTTGAAAAACAGAGAATCAGGAAAAGAGAGAGTCTCTGCACAAACATACCTGATCGTAGTCAAAGTCAATGTGGTAGTAGTTGAGCGTCTCGATGGACAGGTGGCGACGAGCCATGCGGGTATACGTGGGCCGCTGCGCCACGGGGCCGCCAATCTCAATGTTGATGTCGGTGCGCTTCTTCTCGGTCTTCTCGGGCTTGACCGACTTCTTATCGAGAATGGCCTTGATGTCCTTCTCGTCGACGCCCGACCGCAGCAGATCCTCTTGCAGGCGGCGCTTGTACTCGCGCTCGTTTTCTTCCTTCTCGGCCTTTTCCTTGGCAATGCGCTCGGCCTCCTTGACCTTGTAGCGCTCAATGGCCTCCTTCTCCATCTTCTCGCGCCGCTCCTTTTCGTCCTGCGCCTTCTTCTGCGCCTCCAGCGCCTTGAGCTCCAGGTCCTTCTTGATGCGCTTCTCCTCAAGCTCGCGGTCCTCGCGCCGCCGGATGTCCTCCAGCTCCCGCTTGGCCCGCTCCAGCTCGGCGTGGCTCTTGTACTCCTTTTCGCGCATGCGCTCCGAGCGCTCCTTGTCCTGGGTCGCCTTGATCGCGTCCAGCTCGCGCTTGGCCCGCGCCATTTCGACCTCCTCTTGCTGGCGGAGCTTGCGCTCGCGGTCGTGCTCCTCGGCACGGTAGTGTGCCAGCTCGTGGCGCGCCTGCTGCAGCTCCCACTCCTCACGGTCGTTGCGGCGCACGTGCAGCTCGAGCTCTTCGTTGGCATGGGCGTTGCGAATCTTCATCTCGTGCAGCTCGCGGCGGGCCTTTTCGAGCTCGTACTCTTCGCGCGACATAAAGTCGCTCGAGGGCGCGCGCGAGTGCGAGCGGCCCTGGCGGCGGGGCACGAGCTGGCCATGGTGGCCCGAGTCGGAGTCGTCGTCCGAGTGCTGGGTGTTGTAGTTGTTGATGATGACGGGTGGTGGGCTGGAGCGGCGCTCGCGGGACCGGGAGCGCGGGCGCGTGGCCACGGTGCGCTCGGCGGCCAGGAAAGCAGGGCCGGTGGCATAGTAGCCTTGGACGGGCGGCGGGCGAGCGATGACACGGGGCGGCGGCGGCGACGCCTCCTTGTTGCGACGGAAGACCCGGACGTCGATCTCGTCCTCGTCGTCGTAGTCGCCGCGATGATATCTGCTCATGGTGGGCGAGTAAACGGAAACGGGGGTTGGGTCTTGGTCGATCAAAAGATGGCAGTGTTCGTATCGGTAGAGGGTGTACCTCGTTGCAAGAGATGGTGTTCCTCCTCGGACAACGACAACAAGAGAACAAGACAAAAATAATATCCAAAAAACGACGCAGGACGTAGTCAGAAGCGCGCGTGCTACGCTTTAATCGGGATTGTCAGACGTGGGCGATAGGCCGAGGGGAGGAAAATATAAAAGAGGGGGGGTGTCCTCTTTGCTGTTAATAGGAAAAGAGGGGCGAAGGTAAACAAGACTAACAAAAGGCGCGATAGTAAATAAAGTGGGAGGCGGGAGAGTGGAAAGTAGCCACAGAAAAGGTCTGGAGCGAAAAAGAAGAGCGAAAAAAGAGGAGAAGAAGAGAAGAAAAAGCAAAATGTCAGGATGCAGGCAAAATTTGACACACGCTACGACATCGAGGGGCCTTTGTAAAATGTTGACTGGGAAGGGGGAAGGAAGGAGGGAGGAAATCGAGGACAAGGGAAGGAGGGGACGAGGGGTGGGCAGAACGAGGGAAGGAAGGCTGGGAGGCGGGGTGGATGCGGCGCAACTGCCCCATTTATTATCGTCAAGCGGGCAAGCACGATCGGAGGCTTTGCAGCAAGAGGGCAGGGCCTGCAGCACATAGGGCAGGAGGTGCAGCAGCGTGGCAGTTGGAAGTGCGGAAAGTGGAAACAGAGAAGGATGGGAACAGAAGGTGCATACGCGATCGATGTACAAAGTGGGAAAGCGCAGACAGTTTGGCGCATTCATGTGCCACCTGGCAAGGCCTGATATTAGGAAAGAGCGCATGGGGAGCCCACGGAGAAAATGAAGGCGCATCTTACAGCGGGCGGGAATATTCTTACGGGGGGGAAAGTGGCATGGAAGGTGCGAGGAGGTCACCGAAGGCGGCGGCAATGCAGAGGGGCAGAAGAGGAAGGAACAAAACAGAGACTGTGTGTAGGCCGCTCTTGTTAAGGCGGGACATGACGGCTTCACAGGTCTTGGCGGAAGGATCACACACCTGCTCTTAGCAATGGAAGGATGCGTGGGCGGAAAGAGCAGTGCATCTTCGTACCCGACTAACAGACGCGAAACGGATAGACCAGACAAACAGAAAGACGGCGAGCGACGACTCCGTTTTGGGCATGATGCGGGCTCGTGTCAGAAGTGTGCAGTGTGCGTAACAGAGCTGAACAGCCAGACGGCAGGAGAGGCGCAGAGGCAGAGGAAGATGATGGGGGCCCCTTGTCATTTTCTGTTTCTGCCGGTTGTCTACTCCCTCCAAGTTCTTTCTTGCAGGTGACTTTTGGCAGACGGCAACAATCTGCAGCACGTCTTACTGCATGACAATCTAGAAGCCGAAAGGCGACAAAACGAGAATCTACACTCAACAAGGAGCATAAGATTTCTATTTGCTGATGCCACTACCGTGACGACTGCCAAATGGTCAAGGGCGGCGACGAACGGCTTCGGCTGGCCTTGGCCAGGCCTTGGAAGTCTACATGGCGAGCCTGTGAGTCGTCGAGGTGCTTGTACGTAGTCTATAAAGGTGGAGGGGACTAGCCAATACAGACGACGAGTTGGCGACGAAGGAGGGACAGGTGACCAGACCACACGATAAGGTTGTGGGTTGAGCGACTCTGTCCTCATGGACAGCATGGCTGGGCAGGTGCCTTTAGCAACAGCAGCAGCAAGGAAAGACACTAGGGGCCGAGTGCACAGAAGAGAAAGCCAGAGGGCCAGACGGACAGACAGCAGGGGAGAAGTGGG
Source organism: Sporothrix brasiliensis 5110 (assembly GCF_000820605.1). Lineage (NCBI taxonomy): Eukaryota > Fungi > Ascomycota > Sordariomycetes > Ophiostomatales > Ophiostomataceae > Sporothrix > Sporothrix brasiliensis. The sequence goes on along the minus strand of NW_024467137.1, from coordinate 1,354,796 downwards.
AGGGATGACGAGTGATGAGGGGCGGCTCTTCGCTTGCATCGATTTTGGGAGCGCGATGATGGTGGGGTGGAGGGGACACGATGGCGGAAGAACAAGAACAGGAAGGAAGAACGGGAAGGAGAGCAAGGAAAGAAGGCTAGGTGAAGCATGCTGGTTGGCAGGAGGCTTGAGCCGACGGGCAGTCCGGTTGTCGTGGCTGGTCCGGAGGAGGCAAAAGGAGAAAACCAGAAGGAATATAAAATAAAAATAAGTGACTGTAAAACGACACCAAACATGGTTGCAGGTGCATATTTGCTGCAGTCCAAGTGGGGGGAGCGTCAGCAAAGAGTACTCCGGACCAGGGCCTGGGCTTTTGGGTGCCGTTATTGGATATTTGGGGCGTTCCAAGGACGACACATCTACGAAGTATCTGTTATTTACTTGCAGGGATGCGGCGACATGGAGGGGTTGGAGCGGGTGGTCGAGAACGGACAAGGACCAGGCTCAGCCCGACGAGAAGAGGGGACTTGGAGAAAGCAAGGACGTGGTGTTGGACAGCGACCCGGCAAAAAAAAGGAAAAGAGAATGCAAAAGCAGGGATTGCCAGAGTCAAAAGTAGCACGCGATGAGAACAGACAGGACTGGGTCTCAAGGGCTGTGGACGAGATCATCCTGGCGTAATTTGGTATCATACCAATAGCACGCGCTGGGCTTGAACTAATATGGGTGCAATAGTCGAGTCGAAATCGCGATGCGTGATGCGTGATGCCCCAACGCCCAGGATGTGGGAAATTACGATGCAGTCTTCGAAACGCTGGGGCCACATCAGAATGGTCGAATGGTCAGAATGGGACAGGAGGGGCAGGGCGGTAGGGCTGATGGGGGGCTGCGGCTGATGTGACATGCAGACAAGTCAGTGGCCTGTGAGTGGTGTGTGAACGATGTTTGAATTATCTTGTTCTCGTGTATCAACTGCTTCTTACTCTTGTTTCTTTTTTTCCTCTTCGTTTTTTCCATGTCTGATCCTTTTTAGTTGACTCTGCCGTAAAAGCACACTAATTCGGACCGTCCCTTTTCTTACATTCCTGCCTCTGAACCGCTCGCTTTGTCTCGACATCACTAATTTTTTTTTTAAAGATCCATTCCATGAGTAGGACGAGTTCCCAGTTGCATTGCCGTTGCTGCGAACAGCGCCTTACGACTGTATCCCAGACGCCTGCCTGGGCAAGAAGCCGAATGAATCCTTTCTGTTTCACCGCACCTTGTCCAACCAACAAATGGAAAAAGACCGACAGGGCCTGAGGGCATAGCCAGACCCTGCCACGCCGCTTCCTTCACATCAAATGTCATTAATATGGAGACAAAACATCATCCGTCAAACCGTCAAATAGCGGGGGCCAAAGGCTCGTCTGTGCCGCTGATGCAGGCCGCCGTCCCTGTATGCAAAATACATGTGCGTCGTACACCGTACCCTGCATTGTCCTCCTGGCCGCCGAGAGCCTCATGTGATGAACCGACAGAGTATCCGTTTTCCATTCTGTATCCTTTTCCACCTTCCACCTTTTTGACCCCGTCCCGCTGTGTCCCCTTGTATCCCTTTCTCTCATAACGGGCCCGCTCCGGCCTCCACCAGCTGTATCTCTGGACTGGGCCTTGGGACAGTTGGTGATGACGGCGTGCACAGGTAGCGAACGGAGACATGCTCTCCGTTTCTACCACCGATTTGGTGAGGCAGGCGAATCCGTCTGTATAAAGGGAACCTGTATACGGTAGTGAGAAAAGGTTGGCAGTTGATGATGCAGGTCGGCTGCGTGGCGTCACGTGTCGAAACGGGCCCTCTGTCATCGTGCCGAACATTTCAGAGGTAGGTTTCGCCTCCTTCTCGCTCGCCCGTCCGCTCTCCGTCTCGGCCTGCCGTTCATTTGTCTCTCATCATTGTGGGCCACCCTTCACCACCACCACTACACTATGCCGACTCTCCGCCCCGCCGCAGAATCTGCGCAATGTGGTCCTGGCTGTTCTTGGCCGTCGTCTCCAGGTAGTGCAGCCGCTTGCCCAGGCCCTCCACATCCGTCTCGAGCGTCTTGATCTGCTTGCCGAGCTTGTCGTTGAGCGACGCCACGGGCTCCGCCACAAACATCTTGCCGACGCCCTCGTAGACGGCCGTCGATGCCGGCAGCGACTCCATCTCCTTGAGGGTGAGCTGAGCCAGGCGCATCTCGCGCTGCTTGCCGGCGACCTGGGAGCGGGCAATGGTGATTTGCTGCTGCGCCTGGACGGCCTGGGTCTCGATCTCGTGGACGAGCTGTTGAAGGAAAAACACAGAAAGGGGAGAGGGTTAGCTGCGGTTGGGTGTATGCTTCACTTTTCTGTTGGATCATACCTTTTGGAGGGCCTCGTTGGAGAGCGACATATCGGCGGCGGCGAGAAGGCCGTGGACAATGGTAATTCAGAGCAAACGAGTCGAGAAGTGAGGAGCGGCACGTCGGGAACGGAGAGAGTGAAGAAGGGGAGATTGAGGTCGTCGCCGAGACAGAGGTCGGAAAGAAGCTGTTTGTCGAAGAGGACCCCTTTTTGAAGCTATAGCCGGAGAGCTTCGCGAATAAGCCCCGCCAAATGGGTTTCGGTGATGCCTGCCCTGAACAGTCAGCAAAATTCAACGCCAACCAAGCCCCACCAAATTCTGTAGGCCATGGCGCTAGTACAGTGCGGCAACACTTAAATGTTAAAATGCCAACAGTCCGAGACTTTTTGTATCTTGCTCATGTTCCGTTCCAAGCACAGTCTATATGACTTCTTAGACAGGACTCCAGCCATCTCGCATGCGTGTCTCACATTGTGTCACATGTTGAAAAATGGCATAAGATGCGTCTCTTGCCTTCAGAGCCTCGCTTATTCGAACTTGGTATCTTATTTCCAACGTCTTGCTGCTTAACAACATGCAGACCTCATCTACAAACATCTAGAACGTCTGTCTATTCTCTGAAACAAAGCTCCAAGAAAAAACTCCTATGCAAAATTAAATACCCAAGAACAGAACGCCGGGCTATCAGAAAGCTCCAAAAAAAGGAATACGTGTGGCCAAAACAGAATATAGATCAAAGACTGCCTCATGGCAGTGGGATATATAGACCTTCGCAGTTGCTTGTGGTCTGTCAAATAGTAGAGGCCATCGTGTTGGCTTAATCGAGACGGCGTCCTTTATACGCGGCGTCAGACGGTTCCATGTCGGACACAGGCACAACCCGTGGGATCGAAGTCAGGGCCGTCTTCCACTGCAGCGCAAATTCGTCCTCCTTGCCGTCCAGGCACGTATGCAGCCACAGACGCCACATGATGAAGTAGTACGCTGTGAATTGGTTAGTCAAAAGTCAAGAAGAGGGGGGGGGAGACGGCTTGCTTCCCAAGTGAACGTACATCCTATGCATCAGTTAGTACGTGGTCGACAGGCAAGACAGAAGTAGAGAGGGAGAGGAAGAACGTACCGAGTCCAGTAAGAATATGCCACCACGCATGACCCTCGAGCACGACCGCCCACGGCAGCAGCAAGATGTCACGCCACGAGCGCAGGTACAGACAGAAGATGTTGTCCATGTTCCAGATGAAGAAGCCGACCAGAAACAGGGCAATGCCCGACAGGCACATCTTCCACATCTGCCGCATGAGGCCGCTCTCGCGCTCAGGGCTCCGAATCTTGAGGGCCGGGCGCAGCGTCTTCTCCATGTCGTACATGCTGCGGAACACGACGGCAATCGTCAGGCAGGCAAACGAGACCTGGTGGAACACGGGCTCCTTGGTGAAGTGGTAGACGACGGTGATGAGCAGGCCCAGGCTGAAAAGGCCAAGGCCAATCAGTCTGGAGACGGTGGGTGATTTGCCGTAGGAAAACGTGGCGTGGCCAATGATGCACGTGGCATAGATCATGGGCAGCTCGTCGGCGAGTTGCATCGAGTCTGGGGGGTTAGCATAGGACGTCACAAGAAAGCAGTCAAATAGACCGCGAAGGGGGGCAGGGGATCTTGCACCCACACTTTAATGTCGTGTGGAAGGCTATGGAGCCGAGTCCGACGACAATGTAACCGATGCAGGCCACGACAAAGACGGGCCGGTGCCGGAACCGCATGCAGTCGCGAATGCCCCGGATGCCCAGCCATATGAACATGAGGTTGGTTATGCTGTTGACGAACTCGGCGCAGTAGTATGTGATGTTGTAGTCCTGTTACATCGCAGGGTTCGAAGTCAGCAGCTGTCGTCGTGTCGCACAGGATTGCGAACCCTGTTCGATAACGGGGCCGTTCCACAAGGTACAGGATGTTTTGCCAAGACCTGGACCGACCCGGGTGCGGCCACTGCGCCAGGATCGACTCTCCAGATCGCAGACAAGGCGCAAAATGCAACATCGATCGAATGGAAGGCAAAGATCCCTCTCGGAACAAATTGGACTCGGAAACGCACCTCTTCACACCAGTTGAGCGTCGACGTCTGTTCGCCCCAGAGGCCATGACGGGATTCCCGGTACGGGATCTGCAGAAAGGAACCCATGGCGTGGGTGGGCGAATGGTGATGGAGGATGGTAGCTCGAGACGGGAGACCGGCAAATGGCGATGAGAGGATTTGGAGCTATGCAGAAGAGTGTCAGCAATATGTGTGCACTCGAAGGCGGCGCGGCCCAACAAAAATAACCAAAAATTCTGCGTAAATGTAAGGTAGCAAGAGATGTGCAGTAGAGATGTGGTGACGAGAAGAGGTGACGTTGGATGCGCACACATGGACATGGCCTCGCGGTGGCAACGTCCAGAAATGGATACGTGGAGCTGGGAGGGCAAAGCTTGTGAAGAATGCGACGTTGGCCAGGCCCAGTCACGGCACAGGCGTGTGGTAGCGGCCAGAGCTTGGGGTGGCAGGCTTAATTAAGCTCGAGACAGCAGCCACAGCTATGAGAGGGCAGCTCCATGTGGATGGCCATTTGCCAGACGTGGGAAGGCACATGTATTTCGCTACTCACCAGGAGAAAATCGCAGGAAGGAAGGACCGGTGACCGAGTTCCGATTTCAAAAGGACGAGGCGGCGGGGGGGGCAGGAACGGTGAGGACGCACTTGCCGTTTCGGGTCGAGATGTAGAGCCTCCGGCGGTCTGGGAAAGAACGAGCGAAGCAGAAACGAAGGGCAAGCGCAAAAAAGAAGGAGCAACAACAAGGAAAGGCACAATCTGATGGCTGTGTGAGGAAAGAACAAGACGGGGTAAAAAAAATAAAAAGAGAAGGAGAGAAAGAAACGGACCGGACAGGGAAGGAGGGACTGCACAGATACAAGCTTCGCGGACTATCCTCTTTCCTATTTTTGTCGACTTTTCGCACATACTTTTACACTATTGGATTCTCTCTTCGATTTGACAAACCCACATCGACTCTCTCCTGCAACAACGTCCCAGTCTGGCTGTGTCGTCGCAGGTAATGCACCGCTCGGCGCTGACTGACGCCGAAGTGTTCGCATGCCGCTGGAATGGGGCGCTTGTCCTCGCCCCCGACCTATCCGGCCGGACGCTACAGCAGTTCTTCTGCGGGAAGGCGACCCCAGGCGGCTCTAGGCACCTTTAGGGGACCATTGCTTAACGACTTGCGATTTTGGGGTCTCGTCAGCGTCAGGAACGAAGGACGACGAGCTGGAGCGTTCCTTCCTCCACTGGAATGGAGCTTTGAAGCAGTGTCAGACCATTGCTCTTGCCGTGTCTCTGAACTAGCCTCGTTTCGGCAAGTACAGTGCGTGCGCGGCCGCTGGGCCGCTGGCTTACTGTGTCCAGGTCTCGTCTCGCCTGAGCTAGTTCTCAAATGTGCCTTGTTAAGGGCAAGAGCAATGCGTGTGCAACGCGCAACGAGTGGACCCACCAGCGTCAGCCTGAGCGCCACGGTTGGCGCCCTGTCCCAACGTCTTCATTGGTGAACTTTCGTACTTTCGTATCGCTGCAGAGAGCAGACACAACATGACACCACCCACACGACGCCGCCTCAGTACGCCCTAGAGCAAACCCCATGTGCCCCAGTGCCTCGTTGCCTCGTAATCGCAACGTCTCCAGATATCTGAGGTCCACGCCATGATTGTTCTATCGACGTGCTCCATTCTGAACTTTTCTTCCACCAAAACAGAAGAGACGACGAGCCAACGGGAAAGGGGACCCAGCTAGACGACAATCGACACGGCCATCGACGACGAGACCGGCATATCTCAAGATACATCATTCAAATAGGGGCTCTCACGGCATCTTCATTGGTCTTGGCTGAAGGCTCCACCACTCGACTGCACGCTGTGCACCTCCTCGACGTCCTTCCCTCACGACCAATGCTCTCACCATCAAGCAGAAAGCAAAGATTGACGAACCCCTGACGACCCTTCTCGTCGACAACTCGACGGTCGAGGAGGATCACACACAGACGACAACCCCCTCCTCCCGCCCATTTGCGCCATGGCGTCGTCCACGCCTGCCAAGGGCGGCGGCGGCACACGATGGGGCTCGCTGCTGTCCCAGGCGGTAGCTGGAGTCGAGGCCCGTCTGGATACGATCCTGTCCGATGCGGACGACTCGACCAAGCCACAGGAGCAGAAGCCTCCAGCGAAGCCAGCAGCCCCAGCAAAACCAAGTGCGTCACCTCCGTCTGGTGTGCCTGCCGTCATCGCTTTTGAAGTCCTTCATGAAAGCCCTTTCTAATTTGCCCTAGATACAGCACGATCCGGCTCGTCGAACCGCGCAAACGACCGCCTACAAGAACGGCTAGCACGAGCCGTGGCTGCCAAGAGCGGTGCACCATCACCAAGCCTGGGAAGCCCTGCAGCATCTGCCTCGGCGGCCAACAGCCCACGACAAAGCCTCGATGTACCGAGCCGAGCGTCGATTGACAGCACCGCGAGCGGCTCAAAGGATGCCCCAGCGGGTGACATAGCCGCAGCCCGCAAGTCTACCGACGGCAGCAAACGGCCATCGTTCGAGGCGAGCACCGAAATAAAAGACGAAACAAACGCCGAGGCAGCAGCGACAAATGGAGACGGGGCAGCTGCAACAGACGAGGCTAGGGCGTCGACAGAATCGAGCACCGCCAGGGCGAATCATGAGTCGACGACCGACAATGCAGCCGCACCATCGACACCGAACCCGACAACAACACTAACAGCAACGGCAGCCGATGCCGCATCAACATCAGCAGACGATACGACCGCTGCTGCAACACAATCCACGGCGGCCAGTGCTGCTGCCCTCGACGCGGTCCGCGAGTCGCGTATCAAGCAGCTTGAGGCCGAGCTGCTCGAGCAACGACGCCAGCACCAAGACGAGATCCACCACCACACCGAAAAGACGGAAATGCTGCAGGCCAAGGTGCAGTACCTAGCTAGCGAGGCCGCCGAAGCCGCCAAGAAGGCGGTCGCCGATGCTGCGCCGGGCAGCCTCGAGAAGAAGGTGGCCGAAAAGGACCAGAAGATTGCGCAGATCATGCTAGAAGGCAAGAACCTGAGCGTCATGGAGGAGAAGCACCGGGCGATCCTCAAGAAGCTGCGCGTCAAGATCAGCGACGACGAAAAGGAGATTGCCGAGTTTAAGACGGCGCGGACCAAAACCGAGGGCGAGCTGCAGACGCTGCGGGCGCGGGCACGGCGCGCCGCCGAGCTCGAGCGGGCGCAAGAGGAGGGCCTCAAGCGGCTAAGCCAGGTGCACAAGGAGCTCGAGGGCCTGCGGTCCGACGCCGTGTCCAAGGACGCCACGATTGCGGACCTGCGGCAGCAAGTGAAGACGGCCAACGAGCACGCCGAGGCGACAAAGGTCGCGATCAACGATGCGGCCCTCGAAAAGGAGCGCCAGCGCGTCAAGGAGCTCGAAGAACAGGTGGCCACGGCGCAGCTCGAAAAGTCGCTGGCGGCGGACCGCGCCAAGGCGCAGATCAAAGAGTGGCAGGAAAAGGCGGACAAGGCGGCGGAGCGCACGCGCACGGTCGAGCAGGAGCTGCAGAACGAGCTGCAACTTATGGAGAGCAAGCTGGAGGCGATGCGCGGCCGCGCAGAGGAGGCGTCGTCGGGCGCGACCGGCGACTCGCACGCCAAGCTGATGCGGCAGGTCGAGACGCTGCAGTCGCAGTACTCGATTGCCAGCGACAACTGGCAGGGCATTGAGACGACGCTGCTGGCGCGCGTGTCCAACCTCGAAAAGGAGCGCGACGAGGCGCTGCAGCGGGAGTCGGAGATGCGCAAGAAGGCGCGCGAAGCGGCTCTCCGGGCCAAGCGCAACGAAGAAGACCTCGAAGAGGCACGGTTCAAGCTGCCCAAGGCGCACGAAGACGCCGGGGCGTACGAGGCGCAGATCGAGGCCCTGACGAAGCGGGCCGAGGAGGCCGAGGCCGCGCGCGACCAGCTCAAGACGGAGCTCGACGAGGCCCTGCAGCAAAAGGCGGCGGCGTGGAAGGAGGACAAGCACCACCACGGCGAGCGTGACAGGCGCGGCGACGCCAACGACCGCGGCAACTGGCTCGAGAGCCTGCCCAACATCCAGGGCCTGCCCCCCATGTCGCCGGTGCCACCACAGCTGCGCGGCAGCAGCAGCCGGCCCGAGACGCCGCTGCTGCCCAACCCGTCGCGCACCTGGAGCTCTGAGCTGCTGGGCTTCCAGGGCCTGCCGAACAAGCTGCGCAAAGCGTCGGCGCCCTCAAGCCAAGACGACCCGACTGAGCGCTTCTCGCTGCGCAGGCCCTCGGGCCAGCCACCCGGCAACCGGCCGCTCTCGAGTTTGCTCGGCAGCGGCAGCAACGGCGGCGGCGGCCTGCCGCTCGTGTTCAGCCCAACGACCGAGACGGGTCCAGGAGGCGCCGGGTCGCTGACGTCCTCGGTATACCAGCAACCGCGCCACGCGTCCGTCGTCCACTCCAGCTCTGGCGGCGGAGGTGCCGGCGGTGGTGGTGGCGGTGGTGGCGGCACCAGCACCACGGCTGGCAACAGTACGACGCACACGACGGTCGACCAGGACGACCCCCTCGAGGGCATGGAGCGCTCGGCGTCGCCGCAGCAGGCGTTGATGCAGGACATGGTGTCTGTGTCGACCGTGGCCGCGGGGCCGTCGGTGCAGCTCGTCGAGCGGATGAGCGCCGCGATCCGGCGGCTCGAGAGCGAAAAGGTGGCGGCGCGCGAAGAGCTGGCGCGCATCTCCAAGCAGCGCAACGAGGCGCGCGCCGAGGTGCTGCAGCTGATCAAGGACACGGAGAGCGGGCGGGCCGCGGTGGCGCGCGTGACGGAGCTCGAAGCGCAGGTGGGCGACCTGCAGGTGCGGTACGACACGACGCTGGAGCTGCTGGGCGAGAAGAGCGAGCTGGTGGAGGAGCTGCGGGCCGACGTGCAGGACGTCAAGGCCATGTACCGCGACCTCGTCGAGCGGACCGTCCAGTAGGCTGCCGTCTGTGGGCTGTGCTTGCGTGGTGCCTCTCTTTCTTTGTCTCCGTTCCTCGTCCTGTCCTCTTCCTTTCTCCTTCTCCTTTCTCCTTCTCCTTTCTCCTTTCTCGTCTTCTTCTCTTCTTTTACAACACCATGCAATTAAGAGCATAGATGCATGGCCTTTGGCCATTTCTTCAGCATTCGTCATTTCGTCATTTCTTCACCCCTATATTAGTTGTCCTGTTATTTCACCATCTTCTTCTTCCCTGTCACCATCTTCGTCCTTTTTTCCGCATCTTGTATGCACATTCTTTGTATATATGTACAACATTAGCGTTCGTGCGAGCTGGGCACGCCGGCCTCATGAAGCGGCCCTGCCCCTTGTTTTTTCTTTGCCTTTTTTCTGGGTAGAATCGATCACATTATCCTTCTATTCTGTTTCGTTCAAGCTGGCCTCCATTGCAAAGTAGGGTATCTATCGTGCTATGTGCATCATACGTCATTCCAACGGCATATGCTGTTTCGTCATCTAGATCATGATGGCTTCTCGTTTTCGTCGCCTTCGCCGCCGCCTCCGTTTCTGCGACCTGCGAACAAGTCCATGCCCAGCCCGTCCAGGAAGCTGTCTGCCTGTTTCTTGGCCTTCCGCTCCGCCAAGGCCGCCCGCCGTGCCGCCATCTCTTGTTTTCGCGCTTCCAGCTGTGCGCTTCGCTCCGCCCGCGCCGCCTCCGTCTTGGCCCGCTCGTCGGCGAGCGCCTGCATCTGCTCGGCTCGCTTCTTCTCGTCGTCCGTTGCAAAGGCATAGAAGGCAGCACCCCGGGTGCGCACATCGTCCTGCGGGCGGTAGTGTGTCTCAGCGGGAGCGTCCTCCTCGTCGGCTCGCAGCGGACGCGGCGGCAGTTGGTCGGCCGCCGCCTCGATGGCCTCGGTCTGGATGACGTCGCCAAAGATGAGCCGCGATGTGTCGGGGGGCGGCGCGGGTCGCGCACGCATGTCTGCCAGGTCTTGTGCAGCTCGCCGGGCGCGTTCTTGGCGGCGCAGGTCGCGTTCGCGGCGGGCTTTGGAGACGGTGCGCGTGCGGCCAAACTCGTCGACGTACTCGACCATTGTGGTGTCACCGCTGTCTTTGTTGCCGTTGGCATCATCCTCGTCCTCGCTGCTATCGCCATTATCGCTGCTATCGCTGCCATCGCTGTGACTGTCTCTGCGCCGCTTCTCGGCCCATTTCCGGTCAAAGTCAACGAGCGACGCCACCTCGCCCTCGCGCGGCAGGTAGTCGCCGCGCTGCATCTGGGCATACCGCTTGGCCTTGGCGGCCATGTTGCGGCGGATGCGCTCGCGCTCAGCGTCGTCGAGTTCGGCGTCGACAGCGCCTGGAGGCGGTCGCTTGTTCCAGGGCGCAGTCTTGCTCTTGCTCTTGCTCTTGTCCTTCGTCTTGTGGTCGTCATCCACTCCCGAGTCGGTCCTGCTCCTCTTGGACGGCGACGGGAATAGTGGTAGGTTCCTTCTCTTCTCCCCGCTGGCTGTCCCCGACCTGCTGGTGGCGCTGTTGCTGCCCTTCGCCTTTGGTTTTGCTGTGATGAGCGATTGCAGTTGGGACGCAAAGTCGAGCGTGTTGGACAGGCCCAGCTCTGTCTTTTTCTTCTTGGCCGTCCGTTGGCCGTATAGGTCAGGATCTTGCGGCATGGTGGGCGTACTTAAGCCGGCCCGAGGATGTGGAGGCGGTTGTGAGGATATTGTTGATTTGGTTGAAGTTGAGTAGAGGCTCGAGATACTGGCTTTGACTTTAGTGTGCTTAGGCCACTAACGATTAGTGGGTTAAGCCACTTTTCAGTGTACTGCATCCCCCCACACCAACACCTCGCCTTATCGATAAGCATCGACCAAATAAAAGTGTAGACAATTCTGATCTGGACCAACGCTTCATGGTCTCGATCACTCAGAGCAACCACAGGATTTGGTTCTGTCTGCTTCGTCCTCCAAAAATCCCACAACATGGCGAAACGATTAAAACGCGAGAGCTACCTGCTCGCACAGAAGCAGCCGCGCGAGGACGGCTCGGCGCCAGAGCTGCCACAGAAGAAGTTTTATCGACAGCGCGCACATGCGAATCCCTTTTCGGACCACAACCTGGTGTAGTACGTGCCGCCTTCCATACTTGTGTTCCCAGCTTCCCACTGACAGGTCTAGCCCCGCGAGCCCCGAGGCGATGGACTGGCCGTCGCTCTATCCCGACTTCTTCCCCTCTGGCAACGAAGACGCCGCTTCGACCACAGCGACAACGACGACGACGACGACCCCCCGCGTCGAGGTCGCCGACATTGGCTGTGGCTTTGGCGGCCTGCTCATCGGCCTCGCACCCGCCATGCCCTCGACGCTTGTCCTGGGGCTCGAGATCCGCGACCACGTCACCGAGTTTGTCCAGAACCGCATCCACGCCCTGCGCGCACAGAACCGCGAGGCCTCTGGCGCATCGGACGCCGACGGCCAGCGCAAGCCCACGTACGCCAACATTGCCTGCGTGCGCGCCAACACGATGAAGTTCCTGCCCAACTTCTTCGCCAAGGGCCAGCTGCGCAAGATCTTCCTGTGCTTCCCCGACCCGCACTTCAAGGCCCGCAAGCACAAGGCGCGCATCGTGTCGCCGACGCTGGCGACCGAATATGCGTACGTGCTGCGGCCGGGCGAGGGGCGCGTGTACACCATCACCGACGTCGAGGACCTGCACAAGTGGATGGTCGGCCATTTTGCGGCGCATCCGTCGTTTGAGCGGGTGCCACCAGAAGAGGAGGCCGCTGGTGAGGACGAAGACGATACGGCAGAGGGGGGCGCGGGACGGGCGACGGGCGACCCGTGTGTGCGCATTATGCGGACGGCCACCGAGGAAGGGAAAAAGGTGTCGCGCAACGGTGGCCAAAAGTTTGTGGCCATTTTCCGGCGAATCTCCGATCCGCCATGGCCCGGCGAAAGCGGCGACGAGACAGAGAGTTCGTAGTCGGTGGGGCAGAGGCAGACACAGGCTTTCTCAACATTTATTCTTATGTACAACTGGGCGGCTTTATTTGTATATGTTCAAATGGAGTTTTGCTCTTGCGTTTCTCCGTTCGCTGCCTTTCAAATATCATCAAGCCATATATCCTCATATCAAATGCTCATATCATATGCTCACATCACATCGTTGTCTTGTCCATGTTCTCGTCTTCCGGTTCATAGCAAGGAGAATGTATTGCTGGCACCGTCAAAGCCAGAAATCGACCCAATCAGCGGCTTCGAGTCGCCATAGTACCGCAGCCGGTACGTCCCCGCGTCTGCCGTCGTCTCCGACTCCCAGCTAATCACGACATCACTGTAGCCCAACAACTCGTTCGTGCGTGTCCATGTGTACACCAGCGACCAGTCCTCGTCGTTGCGCACCTGCTCCCAGGTGCCCGCGCTGTTGAGCTGGTCGACGGCCGCAAACGTGCCCTCCAGGCGCAGGTTGTTGCGTGGGTTGGCGCCGACAAACGTTGCATTGATCACCTGGCCCTTGCTGTACGATTCGGCCGGCTGCGCAGTGACCTGGCCAAACGACTTGCCAATCGGCGCGGCATCAAAGACGACGGGTGCGATGAAGCTCAGCGATGTCTTGCGGTTATCGGGCGGCGAGGGGCCGGCGGCCGGCGCACCCGTGGCATCGGGCGCCAAGTACTTCAGGTTGCTCACGGTCAGGTTGATGTAGGCGGGCAGCTCCCACTGGCCGTACAGCGTGCTGGCGCCCTCGTAGCGCTGGATGCTGTATTCTTCGGGCGTCGCGCAGTAGTGGGCGTACACGTTGGCAGGACCACCGAGCACGACGACGGGGTCGGCGCCGCCCTTGAGGAACGTCGCGGCCGCCTCGTCGCGCACGGCGTTGCGCCAGCGGCGGCCGGCCATGGTGGTGGCCTCGGACGGCGAGATGATGATGAGCAGCTGGCCAACGCGCAGGGCCTGCACGTCGACAATGTTGGGCGACCAGGCGTATGGCTCGTTCATCTCGCCCACGTCCAACAGAATCGGCTTGGGGTGCTGGCACGCCGTTTGCTGCGGTGTCGGAGTGCGCAGCAGATCGGACACAACCACCCACAACGGGTTCGCATTGGGTTTCCCGGAATCGGCCTGGGTGAAATCAAAGGCGCCGGGACCATCGGTCGTGCCGGCAGCAAACGAGTACCCGAGAGCAGCCGGACAGGTTTGCACCGAGGTTCCGTTGGGCAGCTGGAACTGGAAGAAGGACATGTCGTTGTAGAAGTGGTACGACTTGACAGTTGAGCCAACAACCGGCGTCGAGGACGTAGTGAGAGAATTCTGTAACGTCAGGCAATGTACAAACAAAAACAAAACAACGCGAAGGAGAACAACGAGAACCAGGCACCTACATAAATATTGAGAGCGCCGGCGTATTGACGACGGCCCATCTCGTAGCAGCTGGACACACCAAGATCGAGCTTCTGAAATTCAGGTCCGCGACCGTGGCACGACTCGGACTTGCCGTCAGCGCAGGTGCTGTTCTCGAAGCTGCACATCTGGCCCGAGCCGTCATCACAATAGGCGCCGAGCACATTGGGCGTCGTGTCGCCAACGTTGGCCTGCGAGAAGCCTGCCACAAACCCAGGTGCGGCGTTAGGATCCGAAGCCATGTCTTTTTCAAAAAGATACGCAGCCACGCCCTTGTTGTCGCCCGTAACATGCGTGTTGTTCTCGAGCATCGACGTGCCGTGGACCGGGAACCACGACAGCACGCCAATGTTTTTAAGGTCGGATGCGCGCTGCAGGCGCACGAGCGTCATGGTCGTGTCGGTGCTGCCGTCCGTGGCGCCGGCGTACTGGGCGCGCTCGGCAGCCGGGTTGGCCAGGTAGGCGTAGAGACTGCGCGACAGGTTGCCGTCGGTAATGTTGGTGGTGCCAATGTCGAGGTAGCCCTCGGTCAGCGATGCGTGTGCGCGCTGGATGGCCAGCACGGCGCCCGTCACAATGGCCTGGTAGCTCTGCGTGCTGAACCCGAGGCTGGTCACCTGCGGCAGCAGGTAGTTGAACCAGGCGCCGGGGCCGCTGTGCTGGTGTGTGCCCGTCACGGCAATGTTGGACGTCCCGTACATGGAGTAGCCCGAGCCCAGAGCAGCGACGCCCTCAAGGATGCCGAGACGCATGGCGGCGTCGCCCGACTGCGCGTCCAGGACCAGGTACACAAAGCGGTCGGACGGGTTGCTGACGTCGCCAATGATGAAGGCGCGGGCGTAAAGCCGTTGGCGCAACCCCGTGCCCGTCTGAGCCAGGCTCGCATAACCGGCAAAGTTGAGCTCGACCACAGGACCAGTGATGTCGGCCTTGCCCACGCCAATCAGGTACTTGTCGCCCGTCGGTGTGGACCGAGCCAGTGGTGGCAGCTCGTCATGGGGTGCCTTTGCAGCACCGTCGGCAGCCGGTGATGCGGTCGACGAGTGCGCACCAACGCCAAACGACGGCTTGCCAATCTGCCAGACGGCAAAGATGGCCAAAATAAAGAAGGACACGGCGGCCACGGTAACCATTAAGGAGCGCCTAGGCAGCGAGCGCCGGGACGGCTGCAGCAGTGCATCCTGACCGTCGTCTTCGACCTCCTTCTCCTCGTCGCGAAACTCGTTCTGGACAGGCCCGTAGGCGTGGCGGTTCGGAGCCATAAGAGTGTTGATGTTGACAGGATAACTGATGCAGTCAGGATCCGAAAAGGGGGCGATAGCCTGATGCCTTTATTTAGTAGGGGAAGCGGCGACCCTGCCGGAGGAAAGTGCGATACACGATGGAGGTCGACCAGATTAGGTTGTGCAGCGCCCTGGGAAAGAGCGAGTGACTGTCGAAGACGGAAACAACGGACGCTATTTATTCAGGAAGGAGCAAAAGGAACGGCAAGAGGGAGAGGGTGCCCCGTGGGCGTTGCCACGCGCCGCATCATGACCTCTTTATAACTATGGCGATGATCTTGTGAGCGCTACGTCGCAATTGAGAGACACCTGCCCCATTGTCTCTCCTCAACGACGGCGCGCGCGTGCACCGGAGATTAATGCAACCGTATCCGACCGCATCGACAAAGATGCAAACTCTGCCAAACGAGTGGCCGGTCGGCGAATGATCTATCCTCGGCCAGGGGCAGAGAGGCCAACAAGGTTTAGTTGAGCGGGGGTGGGCTTGGACGATCTCTTGACCACCTGTACGACATACGACATATTCCCTCGACTACGTACAGCATACTCCGTCGACCGAATAAAAGTTGGCAGCGGAAGGTCGTCCTGTCGCAAAACAGGGGTACAGAGACGGAGGGGAGGAGGGCAAGGAATGGTGGCCAAGCAAGGCAAGTCGGTTGATTCAGCCAGCCTCCAATTTGCAAGTGATCAGCGTGTTGTCGATGCGGATTGGCTGTCGCGAGTAGCGGCGACAACGGCTGGCAATCTCCCCTCTTTTTTTCCTTCCTTTCAGCGATCTACCCTCTGCAAAGCTCCAAAGAATTCTCGTCCCGTCACATGGCAAAGAGGGCCCCTTTTGTGGTTTTGTGTGAAGCAAGGAAAGAGAGACTCTCTCTCTGAACGGCGTTTTGGTTGGGCCGCGGCAGATTGGCAGGGTATATGTGACACGGACTAATACAGAATCGACACGACCAAACAGGAGGCCGGTCGACTGAGAGGCGATGAAGCTATTGATATGAGTGGCCGACCTTGTTTTCTCAAGACAACGTGCATGTACGACTCTACGATGTGTGATTCGGCCCAGGCTCCAGGGTTCCATCGTTTTATTACGCCTGGGATCCAATATTTTAATACCGGCGACGAGACGGAAGAGGACGTCGTTCCTGGCAGGCTGTTGAGAAAGAGCCGTCCTGCAAAATACGATTGGTGCTACTGATGACGTCGGAACCTGAGCCTTTATGAAGGATAACAAAGACTCGGGTTTACTTTATTAGTAGGAAGAAGGCTGGAAAAAGTAAAAATATCCTTATAAACTTGTTGGATAAGAAGGCTTGTCTTTTGTTAAAAGAAAAAAAGGAAAATACAATTAATGGAACCCTTGACTGTATCGACTCTCTAACGGCATTCGGATATCTTGCCAAAATCTCTCGCAGGGCTCGCATCCAAGATGCGGCGGTGATCGTCGAGAAAAGCGCCCCATCTCTTGGGGAGAAACGGCCGTCTGCTTCCAAACAACGTCATTCCCAGACTACTCCAAGACGGGCAGGTCCGCCGTGGTCGTATTCCTTTTTGGCTGCATCTGCATCTGCATCTGTCCGCTCAGACTGCCATCGGGCCCAACAGTTAAGCCGTCTTTCCTCGATGTTGTTTGCTTCCGATTTCATGTGTTTTTTATCTTTCTGTACTTTTTGTTCCTGCCATGTTTGCAGCTGTCCTCCGTCCTACTTCTTTTACAAGGCGATGTCGTATTAGAAGTGCAGAGTGGATCAGTTTCCCCGCAAATTCATATCCTTTGCGTGGACGGATTGTGGCCTGTGCAATGTCCCATGCACTCATCATGTCGGACGATATGCTCATGGGTGTTATGTGCTGTGTATGCACGGAGTCACAGGATTAATTCAAGAGAAGCAAACCATACTGACACTTTCAAATGATGGATAAAATATAAATGACTAAAATACGTACAGGTGATAGGTAAGAAAGGGCTATGCAAAAATAATATGCTCATAAATTAACAAAATAATAATAAATCCCAGTATGTTTGTCTCGTTGCAAGACATGACACGATCCAATTTTAATATCCAGTGCACGTTTGCTCTTTTCCACTTGTTGTCGTCATTCTTCTCATCATAGGATACTTAGACAGTACCGCGCTCGACAAACTTGACCGGGATATCGACCGTCTTCGCACGCAGATACTCGAGGCAGTTCTTGCCCAGCGTGTCGTACGTCGAGCACGCGTCGTAGCCACGGTCCAGGTGGTCGTGCAGAAGGAAGTGCACAGCGCGGATGTTGGGCAGCTCGAAACGGTCAATCGGCTTGCCGTGATCCTCCTCGGGACCCAGCAGCTCGCGCACCTTGGCCACCGTCATGAGGCTGCGCAGCCAATCCCACTCGTCGTCGTGGCGCACAAAGAAGCCGACGTTGCAGTCGCTGCACTTGTCGCCCGAGCGGCCCAGCACGATACGGCCCAATGGCATGCGCACTGTAGGGCCGAAGCTGTCGAGCGCCACGGGGTTCTTCGTCTCGTACGTCGGCTGCTGGCGGTCGTACGTGCGGAACTCGGGCGGCGGCGGCAGATCAATGACCGGCGTTGGGTGGTCGAACAGCAGGTGAAGCCGCTGCTTCATCGCCGACTGTGGCATCAGGGACGGGTGGTACTCGTAGTACGGCTTGCCCTCGGCCTGGCGCATGTCGTTGCCCAGAGACGCACCGGGGCAGCTCTGCAGAAAGCAGGTCATGCTGCGGCGGAAGAAGCCGTTGGGGTTGCGCATGCTCAGCAGCTCGTGGTCCTTACTCTGCGCAAAGATGCGGAAATCGACCGTGGCCACGTCTTGGTTGCGTGCATCAACCACCGACGACCCGTTCTGCATAAACTTCAGCACGTCAAACTTCTTGAGCATCTCCTCGCCCAGCTCCGCCTTGATCTGCTCCTCTGTGAATCTGCACTTCTCCTCGATGTCGAGACCGCACAGGTACACGTGGTACTCGGCCTGCCAGCCGGCAAAGCCCGTAATGCCAACCTTGGTGGTGGGCGGCGGCGGCAAGCCCTTCACGCCCGACACCTTGACCTGGTCTTCACCAATCTGTTCAAACTTGATGTCCTCGAGCCACGCGGTAACGTCGCAGTTGTAGTACTGCGGGCCCTGGATCTCGTACAGAAGCTGCGATGTGCACGAGTTGACCGTCATGACACCGCCCCGGTTCTTCTCCTTGTACATGATACCCTCGCCCTTGTGGTCGATGGCGCAGATCGGAAAGCCCATGTCAATGTGCTTACCGGCCTTCATGATCGACTTGAAGTCCGAGCAGTAGGCGCCGACCACGTACGAGCCGCACTCTAGGAGATGGCCAATAATCAGCGAGCCCGCAAGCTCGTCGAACTGGTTGGCCTTCCAGCCGTGCCACCAGGCGGCAGCACCGATAATGGGCGAGGCGTCCGAGACACGACCGCAGATGACAATGTCGGCACCCTCGGTCAGGGCGCGGGCGATGCCCAGGCCACCCTGGTAGCACTGTGCGCAGACGGGGTCCAGGCCCCACTCCTCGAGGGACTTGTTGTGCATCAGACTGCGGAACTGCTCGCCCTTCTCAATCAGGTTCTTGACTGAGCCGGTGACGTCGTCACCCTCGATCCAGGCCACTTTGAGGTTGCAACCCTTCTCAGCGACCTTGGCCTGGACAATCTTGGCCAGGATTTCCGTGTCCGAGGCACCGGCATTGACAGCCAGGCGGACCTTGTTCTTGGCCAGGTACTCAATGGCGGGCTCGAAGCAGTCCAAAAAGTTCTCTGCAAACATGGCGTTGCGGACCTCCTCTTCCCAGGTCAGCTCCTTGCCGGCGTTGGCGTTCTGGTTGCGCACCCTGGCCGTGCCGTGCATGGTCATGGTCATTTCCGAGAGCCAGTCACCGACAATGACGTCGACATCCTCGAAGCGAGCCAGCGACTCGATGGCACGGACACGATCAGAGAAACCGCCCGACGCACCGGCCACGCGGACAGGGCGCTTGGGCTCAACAGATCCCATTGTGATAGGAGCGCGTATGCGGTCGAGTTTGGTGGTTTGGTGAGAGGAACGGAAAGGAGGCTTCGTGTCGTGAGGTTAGGGTATATAATATTGTCCTGAAGGGAAGAGCATCAACATAAACAAACAATACCGTACAGAGCAGGATGGCACCTCATGTTTATACGTGTCCTCCCATCATGACTTCATGAACTTTAGTACCCGCCGTCTCCGCGTCTTCTTTACCCCCTTTTCCTCCCTCCTCCTTCACGAAAGGTCGTTTCTGAAGCACTTACTTCACATACCCGCTGCGCCCGCCTCCACCCCGCTAGAGACCTCCAATTCCCCTTCAGAAAGCCCATTGTCTTGGCCCGAAATGGTCATTGTGTTCGGTCTGGGGGGCTCCGATACGCCGGATTGCCGCTAGGGCCTGCCTTTCGGTCAAACATATCCGGGGTTGACGTGAGTTTTGGGGTCGAGCCAATGGCCACGCGAGTCAGCAGCGCTTTCAGTTGGTGCGTGCTAGCAAACAGCTTTGGCGGGGCGTCACATATCGACAAGTACCGAAGATGGAGTAGCCTCACTTGTTTTTGACAGTTTTATTTTCGCATTGTGTAGCGGGAGATCTGTACCGCGGAATCCCTGACCAATGCAGGCAGTTTGGCACTTGCCTTCTCATAACTGACAACCTCGAAGTCAGAGTCATGGGATGCTTCAGGGACTTAGAGCGGGACTTGGAGCGGCTGTAGTGGCAGGTCGGAATCTCGGCCTTGGCCCGGATTGGCCAGTACCCAGAGACACAAGGACGGAAAGAGCGCTTGATGGATGCGATGCATGCTTCGTAGACGAAGAAAGTGTAGAACGAAGAGGTCTTGCGGGCGAGATGCTGTGTGGTCCCTGAAGTCTCTTCTCAGTGTTGGTGTTTTCCGTTTGCGAAAGCATTTCGGGCCCTGGTGTGATAGTTGGAGGTGCTTGAATGGCGTGGTGCCGGATAATGAACTTCCTGGCGCCATATAAGACGGAAATATCTGCTCCACCATCTTTCCGGAAAGGACAGCTAGTATCCAAAGCCTTGTGGTCGACGCCGGAGGAGAGTCTCGTGGTCACAACCCAGTAGTGTCGAGTAGGTGCGGATGTTGTATATGCTGGGCTTGCCTTTCAACGTGCCAACACAACCATGTTTGCCAGCCGAACAGTCGTTGCTCTCATGGTCGGTGTCCAATCTCTTGAAGACCAGCAACGCATAATATATTAGCTTTCCTGCGAACCTGCGGTATCGTCAGTATGTGTGCAAGTAGGACAGCTGTGCAGTCATTTAGGTCATGTTCACCTACCTTTCGGCCTCCGCTATAGGTCAAGGTTGCGGCAGTAGTTCCCAGCCGCCTCATTGATCAAGAATGAGTTTGTGACGAAAGATGCGAAAACCCGAGAAAATCTACGGACCAAAATATTCAGGGGCATACACGTCTACTACTCGATTTCTCTTGCGGAAAGAGCTTTCAGTAGACTGGCACCTAATTCTCTAAGCGGAAGGAGCTATCTTTCAACATCGTATTATCGCAAGCACACCCTGAAAACACATCCAACGTAAGTCGAGGCAAGTGCAACCAACATGGCTTCGGTCATTCCCACGTGCTTCATTCGCACATCATCTTATATGACTACGCAATAGCTTACTTGCTTCAGACCAGCTTTAACCTCACCCTTCATCTGCGTGGAGTTCTTGGCACAAGATGTAGCCAGACTATGTTGTCGCTGTGCGCACTCGTCTGCGTTTTAGCCGTGGAACGCCAAGACCAGCTGTACGCTCCCCTGATCACCACGGCTTCACGTCAAATAGATATAAGGTTTCTGTCACCTGTCAGTCTGCGGTAGGCATTTTGGACCTCAAGATAATAGTGCCCCACCGTGGCGATCAAAGTGACGCGGCTCGCATTGGCCTGCCATGTAATTGTCTCTGTCGGTAATGTCCGCAATGTCTTCACGATGCTGCACGAAACGGCCAGGGGCTGATAAGGACGACCAAATACGCACGAGAACCCGACAACGCAATAGTCGCTTGTATGTCGTTTGCCTCCTGGTTTATGCTGCGCAATGGCGCAACGATGGATTTCGTCTGAGGTTTGGAGCAGTGTTTCTGCGGCTCTGCCGCCCATATAAACGCAGTTGCGGTCCAGTTTTTCATCACAATGGTTTTCTTTCTTTCTCCTGTATTCCTTGTTTTTGCTCATTTTCTTCAGTCTCTACCTCTTGTATTATTATACTTTTTTTTAATTTCATCTGCTCGACAGGTTCGACAGTCATTCCATTCCTTCAAGTACTTCATTTCTTTCACTCTTTACAATGCTCGCCAAGACCATTATTGTTGCTGCCATTGCAGCCATTGTCGAGGCCCGTTTCGGGCAAGAAGGGGCCATCCAGGCCACCATTCAGGGCCTCAGCACTTTTGGTCAGCCCGGTCAAGCCGCCACGCTGGCCGGCCAGACCCCGGGTGTCCTCCTCGCCGGCGCCAACGCGTGTGCAAAGGTATATTCCCGGTCCTATTAACAGACTGTTGTAATGTTCACTCTGACAATGGCAGCTCGACCTCGCCGACCAGATTGTGACGGCGCTCGGCACCGACGCCGCTGTTGTCGCGGCGGCGGCCCAGCTCGTCGGCGCCGAGAAGAACTTCAACCCGTCGGCCCAGTCGATCCCGACACTGTGCTCGGACGCCACGCTGCCGGCGACGGAGGCTTTGCGCGGCATTGTGCCGCTCGTGGATCCGGCGGTGACGGGCTCGGAGGTGGAGAACGCCAACGCGGCGAAGTCGCTCCAGACGCCGTTCAACGCCAACGGCCTGAGCGTGGCCGACGTGGCCAAGGCACAGGGCTTCTCCAACTTCACCGCCCAGGCCAACGCCTAAGCGTGCCGCCGGTATGGTGAGAAGACGTGCCAAACGGATGAAGCTGCTTTTGCTGTATACCTAATTTGTGCGGAAGCTTTCTCTTTGGGCGTTTCGCACTGTGGACATCTACGTAGGAAACGCCATAGCAGACCATAGTCCTGCCAATAAATGCAACTTCTGGAGACAGAATATGACTATTGTTTCTTTTATGAAATGAGACACGATGAATTTGTATTTGCTCATTGTCGGCTGTTGCCGCCGTGCTTCAATATATCTTTCGCGGTATTCAGACCCATTTCCAGACTTCGAGCACAGTGCTCCACCGCCCAAATAGGAAATTTGTTGATGGCAGCACCGTGTAATGTGGCAAACAGTTCTGACGTCACAATAATCCACACTGTGTGAGGTGTGCCTTCCCAAGTTGCGCAAATCAGGCCACAGGGTGCCTGCTGTCTGCGTCGTACAAACAGCAAGGCACGTCGTACTTTGTTCTTTCCCCCACGTGTGGGAAGCCTTGATGGCTGAACTGTTTCTCAATCTTTTGACAAATTTTTGCCATTTCGACACACCTCTTCACTCTCCCATCGGTCCCGTTATTTCGCCCTCTCGATGAATAACTTGTCAAACCTCGACAATACGACATCGTCGTCAATTTATCGCTTCGCTGCTTCCCCATCGACAGGTAAAGCAGCATCGAGATAATCTTCCACCAGAATATCGATATCGTCAATCAACCCTTGGCATTGACGACTCGCCGCATCGCCCTTATCCCGACATGGTCGCCGATACGGAGCTCTACGAGCGCCTCGGCGTCACGTACGATGCGTCCGCCGACCAGATCCGGCGCTCGTACCGCCGCGCAGCGATGCTGTGGCACCCAGACCGCAACCCCGACGACCCCGAAGCCGCCGAGAAATTCAAGGCCTGCCTTGAGGCGTACGAGATTCTATCGAACCCCAACCAGCGCACGCTCTACGATACCTACGGCCTGAGTGGCGTGCTGCGGACGGCCGCCGACCCGGAAATGTCGCCCGAGGCGCAATACGCACAGCCGCCGCCGCAGCCGGCATCGTCGTCGGGCCGCCAATACCGGCAGCGATCGCGACCACAACAACGACCACCACAGCCCTCGCCGTTTGACGACTTTTTCTCTTCGCGACGGCACTCGTCGTTCCACGACATGTTCAACGACGACTTTTTTAACGATCCCTTTTTCTCGTCCACACGGCCGCCACCGATGCACTCTGACTTCCCCCCTTCGCAAAGGTCCTCCAGACAGGCGCAGTCGCAGTCGCAGTCGCAGTCACAGTCGCAACAGACACCCCGATTCAGCTTCTCGAGTAGCTTCACGTTTAGCACCAGCAGCAGCAACGGCGGCGGCGGCGGCGGCGGCTCGTACACGACGCACACGCAGTCCTGGAACAGCCGCGACGGGCACCAGAGCCGGCATACGTCCGGCACGATTCGACCGGACGGCGTCCATGTCCGGCACGATGATGGCATCGACAGCAACCGACGGGTGGACAGCAGACGCAGCTCGCATCGGCCCACCTCTGGCGACGTCTACACGGACAATGACAATGTGGTCCCGCAGGCGCGGCAGTCTCAAAGTATGCAGCAAGGCATGGAGAGTCCTTTTAACATGGGCGGTGGGTTCTTCAACCTGTTTGCCAACATGAGCAACATGATGTCATCCTCCTTTGGCAACAACATGTTTGGCGATCGTGATCCCCCTGCGAGACAGCAGCAGGGCAGGCAGCGGTGGCAGTAGTACAATTTGTTGAAGGGAACTACTTTTGGACGGGCGATGCACGGTGAGTTGTGGGACACGGTGGATTTGTTTTCTTTTTCATATTTGGAGTCCCGTTTCTATTTCTTCATTGTAATGTGACAACGACTGGTGTTTTGCATTTTTAAAAGTCAATCTAGCTACCTTTTCCTCCATGTCCCCTATTTTATACCTTTTTTTTGGGGAGTGCTTCGTATGGAATCGGACCAGCGCAAATCAATTTACATTTGCTTTTTGAGACAAACCGAACTTGATGACTTGGCCACCGGAGAAAATAAATGGTTAAATGGATACGGCGATGGACACCCGCCAGGTGGAGCCTCTTTGGTGCATGAACTCCTCTGCCTCGTCGCGTACTCTTTTTCTCTCATGACTCGTCACAGCCCGCCCTAAACCTGTCCTACCCATGTCAGCAAGCCGTGTGCCAGGTCCTTTTACGTCAACAGAATTCCGTTTTTGGCGGTCGTCGTTCCGTGTTGCTGAGCCGTCTTTGCCGCTTTCAACGTCTCTCGTCAACTTCAGCAAGTGCTCTAAGCGTTGTAGTACTGCTGCTTTCAAACATTAATCTACAGTGGCAATCTTTGTTTTTTTATACTTGATTCTTTCTGTATGAAACAACGTCTCATTTTCGTCAGCGGCTTTCTAGCTGCTCTACTGACCTCGAAAGAAACGGATGAAAATCACCATGATGCCAAGTTGGACATCCAAAGATCCAAGAACCTTGGCAGGTCTTGGGGACCTGTTTTCACGACGGCAACATGAAATGTTGACACATAAAAAGGCGCCTGCACCAGTGAAAGAACCGCTAGACATCAAAATAACAAAATGTCATAGGCAACTCCTAGCCCCCAAACCGTATCTTCCTCACAAGACCCACAGTCATATGGCATCACGGCACATCCGCATAGTTGACAGCAATAATATGGAGACCCACCATGGTGAAGACGACGTAGACGGTCGAGGCAGTCTGTAACGAAGTATTATGTGGCATTTTCGGCGGCCAGTTGCAAGATGGACGTGGACTGAGACGGTAGCCGGTGTTCTTTTCTCGCTCACAGCAAATGCATCGCATTCTCAAATCAACAAATACGCACACCTCCTCCTGAAACAGAGACAGAAACAATAAACAATGTTGACATGGCTTCTTCTGCTCTCTGCCCTCTCTCGGGAAGGAACTGCAGCCGACCCAGCATCATCTTCGACCAGTATTCTGATCCCTATGACGGCCAACAGTCCCACAGCGCCGTCTGCAGCACCCTCGATCCCTCCTTTTCCCACGGTCCCAAATGTCCAGAGACCGACACTGAGGGATGTCTATGATGACGGCAACCTGACGAGTCCACGGCTTTGTCGTAATGTCGGCGGAAAGTACAACAATGCTCTCCTGCGCGCAATGAGTACGCAGTGCCAAATACCTATTGGAAACGACGTCATGCAGCTGCCACCATCTTCGTGGTCTCCCTGGAGTCATCCACCGGCATGCTCCGAAGTCAACACAACGGCATCAACGCCAGCTAGCGATCCCTTGCAGTTTTGCGTCTATACACACGCCAGCTACGGAGGCGGCATCAGTATTGTGGCAACTCCCGAGACGGCGGCCGGCCTTGCGGCTGTTCTTGACCAAGCCTCCGTCGCCAAAGCGGCACCGCCGATCAATGGCCCCCATCTCAAGATACAACATATTCCGGGGAAGGGCCTAGGAGTGGTGGCTGGACAAGCCATCCCACGAGGCACAGTCTTCCTTCGCGACCACGCTCGTGTTCTCGCTGATGTGCGATTTCCGCTGCATGTCCGCCGCGCCCAGGGCCAGACGCTGCTGCACAAAGCCGCCGGTCGTCTCCCCGATCCAGACGACGTGCGGAGCCTCAGTCGCAGTGTCAAGGCTAAACCGGGTGAGGCACGAGGCGTGCTCGAAGAAAACGTTCTGAGCACCAACTCGTTTGCGGCCACGGTCGAGGGCTTCGCCTACATGGCCCTCTTTCCAGAGATTGCAGTACGTGGGGGAAAGCACCATCAGGTTTCTCAAGGATGACGTAAATACTAACGCCGTCTTCAGAGAATCAATCATGCGTGCAAGCCAACGTGAGTTGTCGACAACGTCCTTTTTGCTGAATTGTACACCCTACTCACCCCAATAGTGCCCTGACTCGCTTCAACAACAAGGACTTGACACAACAAGTCATTGCTTTCCGTGACATTGAGCCAGACGAGGAGATCACCATCAGCTGTAGGTCCACCGTCTTGCCCTTTCGTCTCCTTCTCACTTAACACAACCTCCACATGCTGACAACAGCTTCGAGACACCGACTTTGGCCTTACCCACGACGCCCGGCAAGAAACGCTAAAGCGCCGCTGGGGCTTTTCATGTACGTGCGACCTCTGCAGCGGTGGGCCCGACGCCACGGCCGCATCGGATGTCCGCCGCCGCCGCGTGACCGCTCTTCGAGCGGAGGTGGTCGCGCACCTCCAGCAAGGCGCCTTTGACACGGCCATTGCCGCCTACGAGGGCGAGCTGTTGAGCCTCGTCCGCACAGAACAGCTAGCCGAGCACATGGGCGAGCACTTCGAAGTGCTGGCACGGCTGCACCTGGCCGTGGGAAATCGAACGGCCGCCGCGACCTACGCACAACGGGCGCTGGACGAACTGGAGACGTTTCAGGGAGCAATTGATCCTGGTTCGGTAGCCCGGCCGTCGGGAAACTCGTTGGAAGAGATGAAGACATTTGTCAAGGCCCTCCGAAGACAGGACGAGCGGAAGAAGAAGCAGCAAAAGAAAAAGCCCAAAACGAACAAGAAGGCAAAGCGACAGCAAAACAAACAGAATCAAGGAAAGGGGGGCAACAAGGGTTCACCATCAAAGAGTCGGAAGCAAACAACCAAGGCGCGTGGCAATGGATAGAAGATAGACATCGTACGAGAGTGACACAAAGGATCAAAGCTGACGGTAATTTCGTTGAAAGCTGCAGAATGCAATTGTTCGGTCCACGTACTGGAGGTCCATCCTAGGCAATGACCTCCCCTACTTGCTCACTGGCGCCGCGGTCTTGGCCGGAAACCGCAGCGTGTGCTCATAGTGCCAGCCCTCGCGCTTGATGTCCGCCCGCACCTTGTAGTGGTTGTCCGCCACGCGCAAATAGTCCAGGTCCATGTCCAGGATCTTGGTCTCCGTCGCGCCAGGCCGAATCTCGCCCCGCAGGCCGAGGAGCGGCTGTGCCAGCTGCGACACGCCGCCCGTGTTGCAAAACGCCACGGCCACTGTGTTCTCGCTGGCCCGCGCCGCCAGGCACGTGCGTATGTAGTCCACCTCGCACTCGGGGTTGACGGCCAGCGACTCGGCGTCGACGTCCTCGTACGGGTCCCAGTACGAGGGGATCAGAACCAGGTCGACGCCGTCGGCAACAAGCGCCCGGAACGCCTCGGGGAACGCCAGGTCCCAGCAGACCAGCATGCCGGCCCGCACAAAGCGGTCGCCCCACCTGAGGGGCGTGTCAAACGCCTTGTGCGGCGGCCAGTCCGTGGTGCTGCCGGCCGACGAGGCGCTCTCCAGCGTCGGCGCAGTCAGGTGGCCGCGCTCCGTGTGCCACAGATTCGTCTTCTGGTAGCGGTTGAGCACCCTGCCCGTGCCGGCCTCGACAAAGAAGGCCATGTTGCGCAGCTCGAGCGTGCCACTGCTCGTGTCGTCGGGCGCCGTCGTGACGAGCGTCGTGCCACTCGCAGGGTCGGCCGTGGTCGCGTGCGCCTCGACAATGGTGCCGGGGACAATGTTGATGTTGAGCTCACGCGCGAGGTCCTGGTAGCGGCTGAGAATCGCGCCGGACGCGGCGCTGGCACTGACAAACTCCGGGTGGTTCGGCACCCACGAGGTCAAGTGGAACTCGGGCAGAAGGGCAATGTCCGCGCCCGCAGCAGCGGCCTTGCGGATCTCATCGGCAGCATACTTGAAGTTGGCCTCGATGTCGATAGGCTGGAAGGGCCGTGAGCATACTGGATGACAAATACGTCATAGGAGCGAGCTCACCTTTGGCTGGAATTGGATAATGGCAATCTTGTAGATGGGCGCCATGATGAAGACTCGGACTGGATCGTGTTGGGAATGAAAGATGGTCGACGTGGATGAAAGCTACAATGATAAAATGCAGACGCTTGCTGTGGCCGTTCTTTTTGACGTTGGAGATCAGCGCTCTTGCCACTAGTAGTGTTGAATGACGCTGGTGTAATACCCCACGAAGAGATAGTTTGGGAAGGTGCCGACCGTGCGTTCTTGACAAAACGAACCGGTCTTTTCTACCTCCCTTTTGTACACAACAAGATGCCCATAACGGAAAGAACACCTCGCCGACGTCGGATGAGAACACAACACGACATACGAAGGCAAGGCAAGAGCCAACGACACTGTCTTCCTTCCTCGCGGATGCACAGCGCACAAGCGGCGCAAGCCTTGGCATCGGATCTCAGCTTTCTGCCAATCATCTCGTCGTGCAGAATTCTTCAATGCAGTCGCGGCTTTGTTCACGACGGTCGTGGTACCCCTCCTTTGCTTGCTTTTCCAATCGAAGGCTTTTCAGTGCGAGTGCCCGGTCACTCCCAGACCGCGGCTGAACGTGATACGACTGCTGCATGTGGAAAACTGGATAACAAACGCATTCTATGTCCCAAACACCAAAGTGCAAAACAATCCAAAAGATTGACGATGCGAGGAACAAATACGGGCAGAACGGAGGACAGCGTCAGAAACGATTGTCGATGACATTGCCTGGGCAGGCAATCCAAGCCAGCTACGATCCGCTCCTCGTCCGGCTCAAACGTTTAGCGCTGCTCGTAGGCTGATATCAAGATCGCATCACTAATCACGGTTTGTCTTTAACTGTAGTCCTAACACTGTTTATCATTTCTATCGTAAATATCATGCAACTCCTGGACCATGCTGCGCTCGAATCGTCTCTCGTTTGAAATTGGAGACAAACGAGTCGCCCATGCATCGTCCGTCCTCTTCCCCTCTCACAGTCCATCTGTGAAAAAAGCAATTGTGTAAGTTTTGTACCGATCGCCCCATGAAATATGCAAAATGCGCAAAATGCCCCTCCCAAATAAACGCCACGGATCTTACACCGGAATGAAAAGGGGGACACAGAGACAGAGAGAGAGAGAGAGAGAATTCGGGCAGACGGCTCGAGAGCAAGAAGGAAAGCCCTTGACGGGAAGATCCTTCTTACAGGATCGTGCCGAAGCCAAAGGTCAGCTTGATGCTGCGCACATAGTACTCGCTCCAGTTGCGCTTCGTCACCTCCTCCTGGCCCACGGGCACGCCACTCCACTCGACGCGCATGACGGTCACGCTGTCGACGTCGTTCTGGTCAAAGTCGATGCGGAGCGTCGAGTAGTGGCCGGCCGGCCACTGCTTGAGGCGCCAGCTCTGCACGATGTGCGTGGGCTCCTTGAGCTCGACGTAGGCGCCGGCGACGTTGCCGTCAAACAGCTCAAACTTGCCGCCGACCTTGGCGCCCTCAAACAGGCGCGGCGGGGCGCGCGTGAAGGCGGCGATGCGCTGCGGGTCCGTAAACGTCTGGTAGAGCTGGTCGGCCGTGGTGCGGAACTCTTCCTGGTCCGTGACCGTGGTGGTGTTGATGGTCTGGCCGCCCGTCGTTTGGGAGACCGACGACGACGCATCCGCTGATGCCTTGGCGGCGCCGGCGCCGGTGGGCGGGTGGTACTTGGGGGTGGTGAAGCCGCTCGACGGGTTGGCGCCGGGGGCGTGCTGGATGTCCTTGCCGTGCTCGGCCACCAGAGCGCCGGCCAGCTTGATCAGCGTCGTGCGCAGCTGCGGCACCAGCTGGCTGCGGACCAGGTCTTTGACGGGCTGCTTGCCCTTGCTGTCCGAGTAGATGTCAATCTCAAAGACAAACTCGTCCTCTTCGGTGTCGTGGGCGACCTCGGGAATCGTGATGGAGCCGCTGACGTCGTCTTCGCCCGGCGCGGCGCCCGTGTATTCCAGCACGAGCTTCACGTCGTAAATCGTAATGACCTTGCCCTTGCGCTGGCTGACGTCGACGTCGCCCTCGGAGCTGATGACCTTGGAGATGCGCGCGTTGACGTCGCCCTGCTCGGCGCTCAGCTTGGTCAGGTTCTCCTCGAACCACTGCTTGGCCCACGGCGCAGCATCCTTGTTGACCCAATGCCAGTTGTTGGGGTTGTGGAGGACCATGGCGACGGTAGGAGAGGGTATCAAAAATGAGAGTGGTTGTCTGTGTTTTTGCAAACGGCGGTTAGCTCGGTGAAGCAACACAATGGCAAACATGCATGAGTTCGATCGAGGAGGGTCCAAAGTGCAGGGAAGCAAAAGTTCAGAGATGGCCTGGTGGACCACAGCAAAAGTTTGTCATCAAAGGAAGGGAGTACAAGTCGCCCTATGACTGGTGCCAGCTGATATTCTCATCATACAGAATTGCATTGGAAGGGATGGGCGGTCGAGGGCAGGAGAAGGACGGAAGACGGTGGGATGGGCGAGGCTGCTGGGAGCTCTGGCAAGCTCCGGGTGAAGAGGGTGTCTGCCAACTCACAACTTTGGGTTTGCTGTGGTTTCAAGCCTCAGCAAAGGAGATATCAAAAGAGCGGAAAAAGTCAAGGAATGGGAACGGCAAAGTCACGATGACAGGACAATGAAGGCGTCAAAACGACGAAGCAAGGACCGAGTGGTGGGTGGAGCAATGAAAACATGCCTGGGAGGAAGAGAGGAAGAGAAAGGGGGGAGGGAGAAGGAGAGAAAAGGAAGGGATTGTAGAGAACTGGTGAGAGGAGGAAACCAGACAGCGACGGAGAAGGACAGAAATGCATGGAACGTCCGCGAAAAGTTTCCATGGTCTGTTTTTACAGCGGGGGCCCGGACCCGCGCAGCCAGACTGCAAATATCTTAGCGGGAATTGGCACCAGATTGGGGCATTTTGTGTGCTGGCAGAATTTCGGTGGGCCGGACCCCACATTCAAGCTGTGTACACCGCCTTCTACTTTGGGCCTCACCCAGCAACTGCAGAGGAGCTATCAATGGACCAAAGATTTGGCGAGTTGATCTTGGCGAGCTTGACGACGGGAGAAACAGCTCCTTTACGCGTTCGTTCGAGGCATTGGAGGCGGACGGTCAGTCGATTCTAACTCAAACGCCGAATGGGCGCGTCCGACTTTACGCAGCTGGTGGAGATGGATGTCAATTGGTGCGCGTGACCGTTCTCACGTCAAGCGTCAGAGACATGGAGCTCCAGCAGCTTCGTTTGAGATGCAATTGACCACGTCCAGTGGCTGTAGAAGGACTTCTTGTCGAGGAGATGGAATTGATGTCCGGAGCGGTCGTCTTTGTGAGCCTCGGGCTTGCCTAGTGACACCTATTTTGACTCGAACACAGGTCAGAAGAACCTCGACGATTGGCCAAAGTGAAGATAAAGTCACAGAACCATCTTCAGCTTTCGGTCATACCTCCCCGAACTCGACTTCCATTGGACATTTGAGGATTCTATGTCGAGAAGCAGATGTTGGGAACATGCACTCTACTCTCGGGGCGGCATGTCGGGCGATGGCTGCCTGGATATTGCTCTCTGATGAAGCCAAAAAT
Organism: Sporothrix brasiliensis 5110; assembly: GCF_000820605.1. Lineage (NCBI taxonomy): Eukaryota > Fungi > Ascomycota > Sordariomycetes > Ophiostomatales > Ophiostomataceae > Sporothrix > Sporothrix brasiliensis. The sequence goes on along the minus strand of NW_024467137.1, from coordinate 1,323,460 downwards.
AAGACATGAGCTGCCAGGTGTAAATACAGATACCGCGGAGATTACGGCTGTCACCACGAGGCCCTGTGGTGACCCAATATGAGACCGTATGGTGGTTTGGTCGGCCTGATCGGTGGCCGTCTGCGGGTTGTGCCGTGTCGCGCGTAAGATGGCCTCAAAAGCGGTCGGAAGACAAACAATATGTGGAGAAACTCAGGTTTAATTCTGCTGCTATTTCGAGACTGTCTTGATGGGCGTGTAGGTCTGTTATCCGTAGGACGGGCATATGGCCAAAGAAATATGCGTCCTATTTGTTGTACGCGTGGGTGAGGAAACAAAGGTGTTCATAGCACGGCTGTCTTGTTTTGTTTCATACCATTTTGTTTACTTCAAGAACTCGAACAATCATATTCGTTTTGAAAACAGGCGCCCGTTTCCTAAAATATATGCGGGCCCGTAATATGGGATGACTGGGAAAGGAGCATGTAAAGGCCAAGGGAAATAACTTTCTTTTAATATTGTTCGGCCATGCTTTTGACTTTTTTTTTTTAAATATATATATATATATATATATATGTATATATATAAAATAAATAAAATAAAAACCAAGACAGTACAGTTGCACGTTTATTTTTAAATATACATATATGTACGGGCATATTATCCCATCAAGTTGAAGTCATTTCCTCCTTGTTTCCATCGTCACATCCTGCACTCATCACCAGGATGGAAGCCAAGCCGAGGCCACACAGCATTGCCGTCAGCTTTTAAGTTTTTTATTTTTATTTTTTTTATTAAAAAATCACCTCTTTGCTGCGGGACCATCTTGAGCCATCCAAATGTGGCTGCATCCGATGGCCGTCCAACCCCGATCCTTGCAAGTCGGCTGGCTTCTCGTCCTAATTGCCCCCAACCACTAACATGCCCTCGTTCACATTCTTTCGGAATACCACCAGCTCTCCTGATACAGGGCCCGTCAACGCGCCTCCACCAGGACTACTAGATCGGGCCTGGCACGAGGATGCTATTATTATCTCGCCTGTCACCAACAGGGACCCCATCCACAGAGTCCCCACGCTTATTGGGGGCGTCTTTAAACATCCATCGCCTTCCGAGATACAAAGTAGATGCTCGACGTATGCTGTATTACATTCCACTCGTCGTGACTGACTGATTGACCAGCTCTGGGGCCGAGCTCCGGCTGAACCCTGTCATCACACCGATGCCGCCATGGTAGCATTGTCGCCTGAATGCCTCTTTGCTGGAACAACGTAAGATAAAGAAACCCGTCCTGAATAAAATCGACCTGCAAAGAATCATACCAACTCGGCCTAGCACTCTGATCCTTCACAACACAGTCCCGGCTAGCGCACCGCAAGTGGCGATGTGATGAAAAGCAAGCAAGCAGAGCAAAGCAGTCAGGCAGTCTCTGAAAGCAGAAAGCAAAGTCGTACCGATAACGAGCACACACCCATCGTGAGCAAAAGCAATCACATCGCCTGCAGCGTGCATGGCTGGTTAAGCGCCGGGCAGGCATCGACCCCACTCCACTGTCACCCACCCCCTACCTCTTCCAGCAGTAGCCTGCCCGCGCCGCCAGCCAATCGTGCTGAGTTCCGCCCACTCTTTCTGAGGATGGAGAAAATATGCATGTCGTGCTGTGTTCTTTTGGCAGCAGTTTTCGACGATATTGACGGCTCTTGCCTGCAGTTCTCGCCCGCTAGGGTGACCCAAGAATAGATTGTTGGCTCTTTCCCCGTGGCGTCGCCAATCAGGTGCGGGCTTTTGAGAGAAGTCGCGACCCACTTTTCACACGTAAATGTGCTTTGCTTGTTTGTTCTCACTTCTCTGTTGTGCTCCTCTTCATCTCTCCACCAATATTGCGTGAGCATTAATTCTTATTTACAAAAAGTGATCATGGGCTGCAAGCCCAAGGTATGCGGGATGCAGACTCCACCCTTGCTTGGATTACAGACAATGTACGACGTACGCCCGGCTGTCACCACAAAGGACGAAGATTGACGAGATTTGTGAGCACAGATGCGGGAAAAAAAATAATAACGAGAGCAAGACGAAAGCAGAGCTATCGGCCAGCTGTGAGGGTGCGGTGTTGTGTTGCACCACAGGTACAAGCTCGGCAAGGGGTTATGGGAGGAGAACAAGAGGACTGGAGGAAAAACATCATTGCGCCGTAAACCTTCATCCCGTCTCTTGGGCGAGACACTTGAGACGGGAGTAGTTGGGTGTATGTAGAACGCCGTGCCAGACACTACAAAATCGGCATGAATGGGACTGGAACGCACAGTCAAAGGTGTAAACGAGGCAGAGACGAAGTGGCAGCAGACAGAAAAGAGGCTGGGAAGAGAACCCGGAAAACGAGACAAAAGCAGTTGTGCGGCCCGCCGCCAATCGCGAGGTCCAAGCAGAAGGCCAGGGCCATCGGCCGTGAGCCTGAGGACGATACCGAACACAACCAAATACACCCAGGAAACTGGACGTTCAGTCGAACGAGAGGCCTGCAAGATAGATTTGTTAGAGAAGTGAGCGACAGATATGCAATTCTCCGTCCAGATAGAGCAAATCGACCCGTCCAACATCACTAACACGGCTACTTCGTTCCAACAGCCAACAACCGTCTGCTTGATCTTGCTGCCGGCCGTCGACGGCAAGAAAACGGTCCACCCAGGAAACAGACCCCTGTCATATTGTCTGTGGCCTTACTATTCTTTCTTTTCTTTTTTTTAATTTCTCATTTTTGGTCACTCGTCTCCCATCGCGCCTGCCTCGCCGGCCTTGTTCGTTCCTTCCCTCCACCCTTCGTCCCCGCCTCCACCTCTGCCTCCTTCCTCGACGGCGTCCCAACAGCATCGACAGGGGTTTGGCAGGCGGCCACTATCGGGGCTTTCATCCCTCTCCCTTTTCTCTCAACTTTCTGCTTCTCCTGTGTCTTTTGGTTTGTCGTCTGTCGCCTATCGCCTGACGACTTTTCTCACAATCCCACGTCTTCTCCACTCCGCTCACTCGAACGCACCCAACCTTACTTGCAACATTGTCCGTTGGCCTCGCCGCGGGAACAATAAGCGGCCAGCCGTGTTTGCTCAACAGCCCCCCCTCCTCCTTTATTTTGATTTATTTCACTCTTCCTTGTCTTTTCTTGGTTCTCTCTTCCCTTGTCGTTCGTCCCCCTACCCCAACCCTTGACCGCTGTTGACTTGTGCCGCGGAGTAGAGTGACGGAATCGACCACAGCGGCCGCTGCGTCTGTGGGGTCTCAATTTGGGCCAGACCCTTTGCAAAGAGGCGTTTTCCTCTTACACCCCCGTCACTTTCTTTCTTGGGTTTTATACTCATACTTTCTGCTTTCATAGAGTCTCACAAAAACCACACTCAGTTGCATCCTGCATCCTCTTTGGACCTTGGACCGTTTTTGTCTGTCGTCTTTGCGTACAGCATCGTTTTCTTCTGTTTCTGTTGTGTCTTCCCGTGTTTGCTTTCTTCCTGTATTTTCTTGTAACTTCCCCTCCCTCCATGTCTCGCCTGACCTTGGTGTCGTCCTCTGTCTTGTACGAGACCATAATCTCCAACTGTCGCGACCTGGCCGGCTGTTTCTGATCTCGCCAGCTTTTTCACGACCGTTCATGACCTTTTCTTTGCCCAGCCTCTTCCTCTCCCTAATCCTCACCATTGCTCCTACCACCTCATATACCCACCCCAGCTGAACCTCTCCCCTTGCTCCCATCATCATTGTCTTCCGCATGGACCGGTGATCGTCTCTCCCTCGCGGAACCCAAGCCGGCGGGTGCACTGCCTCGATTTCCTCGAAACCGACCTGCATCGTCGACCCCAATCTTCGCCTCTCCTCAGCGGCCCTCTCACAGCCTCATATTAGACTCATACTGAGCACCACCGCCTTAAGATGAACGCCGGCCGCGACCCAACATCGCGCCTGCGGGCCAACCTCAACCCGCTGCGCACTACGGCCCTCGGCAATGGCTTTCACGGTCCCAACACCACGCCTCTGTCCGCCGTTTCCATGAACCAGACACCTGCCAGCGCCATCCAGCCCTACAACCCACAGCAATGGGCACCGTCACCGGCCCCGGAACGGCATCATTACCAAGAACAACCGCGTGAGTGACTGGACAGACGGGATATACAGCATACGCTTTTGTTGACTAACATAAGATGCTCGCATCTAGAATCACCTCCTCCACCACCACCATATTCACCTCCACGCAGCCAACGGCCCTCGAGCATGGTCTTTGAGTCTTCGCCCGCCAACATATCGGCCGCCCGGGCGCCACTGCCGGGCACCCCGAACAACCACCATTTACAACAGGGCCACCAGCGCCCGTCGCCAGAGTCTACGACCAGCCAGACGTCGTTTGCACCACCTCCGGGCACAACGCGCGGTGCTTCACGCGAGCGGAGATTTGGCTTGCCGTCGTTTGGCCGTCGGCGCGACTCTGACCAATACCAGCAGCAGAATATCACATTATCACCGTCAGATACCTACACGCACACTCATGCTCACCAGCCCATACCACCACCACCAGCATCTCGCTCGCCACAACCGCCTCTCCAACATCAGCCACAGCCACAGCAGCAGCAACAGCAACAGCAACAGCAACAGCAACAGCACCAACGGTCGCAGCCTCCTTTGCAGCCGCTACAGACCTCCAACTACCACCAGCAGCACCAACAGTCGCAGCAGCCCCCAGCCGTGGCGCCTGGCTCCCGTCGTGCCGCTTCTGCCGGTGCTATCGCCACCCCGACGTCGGCAAGGTCACGCTCGTCCTCCCAGGTGCGCTGGGAGGCGGGTATGCCTCTGCCGCCGCCACCACCTGGCCCACCACCGTCTGGCTCACGGTCTCAGAGCATGACCCGTCCTCACCATGGAAGCGATCCTATTGTATCTGGCCCAACGCGTCGTCCGCCGCCGGCAGGTGTCGCTGTCTTGGGCCCCGTTCCACCAACGCCCGCTGGCTGGTTCGACCATGACCTTGTCGAGCCGGAAAACGAGAACACTGCTGTCCGTGATGGCGATGTCGACAATTATAACCACCTTTACAACGACAATGCCACGCCCCGTCAAGTACCTGATTCGGTGGCCGCCGCCGCCGCCGCCGCCGCCGCCGCTTCTGCTGCTGCCGCCCGCGAAGACCATTCGCCGAACCGTGGTTCGCTCGTCGAGAGCACATCTAGCGCCGCCAGCTCTTCCGCACGCGATCTGGCCGAGTCGGCTCCATCGACCAACTCCACCCATAGCTCGCATTCGCCGTCCGCGACCGTCACCAACGGCACAAATAGCTCGAGTGGTGGCAGCGGCTCGAGCAACTACAATAATATGACGCTCGCACGGACAGGTGCCGTGCGCGGCGGTGAAAAGACGCTGCGGGAACGTCGCAACGAGAGTCGGAACCGGGGCGCCAACAGCGTGCGCAACTCAATCGACGGGGCCGTGAATGCAGGCATCAATGCCGACAGCTCGTCTGGTCCTGGTCACGGCCACGCTCGCCAATTGTCCAACATTGTCATTCCGGCCGCCGCGTCCGTGGGCAGTCTCATGCGCCGGCCTACCATCAACAAGTCCACACCGCGCAGTGGGGGCGGCGGACCGAACAGCGGACGGGCCCTCCTGAGCCTTCAACAACAGCAGGCTTCACCGCGCTCGAGCGATACTGTCACGGGCGGAACCGCCACACCCCCGTTCTCGCCGTACCCTCATTCATCGTCGCCCAACATGAACCGTCCGCACATGGGAAGCATTGCGAGCGGCCTTGCGAACGACACCAATGCCAACGCCGTCCCGAAAGCGCTCCCCACCCCACCGTTGCGCAGCCGCGCCTCGTCGGCTTCGTCCCAGACACGTCGCCAGTCTCAGTCGCCTCCCAACGCCTCTGATGCCACGACGGGAGCAGGAAGTGGTGACACGCTTACGCGAGAGCTGGCCGTCAGTCAGTCGAGCGACCAGTTCTGCCAGGGGTCCGTTGACCGCTTTCATGCCTTTGCCCAGCGCGAAGCGGCCGCCAGTTCCGATGCCGAGCGTGTGCGCCTCTTTGCCGAGTTTATGGTGGCCGAGTCGCGCGTGCGCCGCGAACGGTACGCCGCCGCCATTGGTGCCATGGGCTCCGAGATCTTTGACCTGACCCGCGACTTCTTCCGCCCCATGCTACCCGCCGTAGCCACTGCGCCTTTTGCAGCCGGTGGTAGCGGCCGTCGTGAGCCCGTCGCGTCTCAGGGTAGCGCCGATGACAGTGCAGGGACCAGCGCCGTCGAACTCACGCCACAATCGTCCGAGCCCAGTCACTCGCACCGTGGGTCCGTGGCCTCTGTGTTCCGCGAGGGGCCGGCGTCGGCACCGCTGGTCGGCCGTGAGACGGCCTCCTCGCCTGACGACAACGTCAACTTCGACTCGGCCATTGATAGCAGCAGCACGCCAAACAGTGCCCACCTGCCCATGTCGCCGTCGGGCCAACCACCAGGCTGGGGCGCCCAGGCGAACTATATGCCGAGCCTCTCGCCTATTCTTAGCATGAGCGTCAGCGAACACCCTGACGACAAAAGTTCCCGTGGACGGACGGCCAGCCGCTGGTGGGAGTCGAGCGACAACGGAGGCGAGGGACGTGACGGGCGCGGTGGTCGGCGTGACGACTCGGGCGACAGGCTGGCCCGCTCCAAACGCGAATCCAAGTACATGGGCGTGCCCAAGGAGGCGCGCGAGGCGCTGCAGTGGACCGACGATCTGCACGAACCATTGAGCGGCCGCAGCGTCCGGAGCCCGCAGTACGTGGACCCGGGCATTGGTAGTAGTGGCAACGGCGGACCGGTCAACTATGCCGCTTACGAAGGATCGAGCGAGTATCCGCCTGAGAAAGTCCATCACCACGCGCAAGCCGACTACATGGCTTCTCCCGACCCTGTGCGCACGCCACAAGCACCGCCAGCGCACTTCCGCAACTCGTACCTGTCGTCGACGGCTTCTTCTTCGACACCAGGTCTGTCTACGCCCAACACACCCAACGCGGGCTCGGCATTCCAACAGCCAGGGGCACCATCCTTGCATCAGAACTCCATACCGGCTGCATTGGACGTCTCGCGCCTCGTTACGCTGCCGCCGCCGTACCCACGCCACCATCCAGCTGTCAACAACAACCACCCTGACCTCAGCGAGACGCGCGCTGCTGTGCGCACACTTGCGAGCCTTGGTGATGTTGAGGCGGCCTACGACCAGTGCAAGCGGGCCACAGAGGCTGCGCACATCGAAAGCGACCGGGCACAGCAACAACAGACGGCCACAATGCGCGCCAACCTGCAGGAGGAGATTGCGAGCGGGCGCATGAGCTATGCAGAGGCGGCCGCAATTGAAGCGGATGCGGCGGCCGCCAACGAAGCGCGCCAAAAGGAGAGCCTCAAGGCCGACTTTGACCGGTTCCAGACGATGGTTGTGCAGCCGGTCAATGAGCTGCTGACGGGTCGGATCGCGCACGCCACTCAGCTGTTTGACGAGCTGCGCAGCCGGCTGTTTGGCGAGACGCGGCAGCCGAGTCCCAATCTGCCGCAGGAAGAGGGTGACGAGCAGCCCGAGCTGCTCGAGACGCTGACGCTGCTCAAGTGGGTCTTTGAGGCGCGCGAGGCTCTGCACCGGGCCATCTACGATCTGCTGACGGAGCGCAACAACCGCTATCGCGACATGGTCCTGGCGCCGTACCGCCGCGCGGGCGACACGGCGGCGGACAAGTTGCGGGACGCCGAAGCGTTTTTCGCGGGCGACGCCGCCACGCGCGCCGCGGCCTTTGCGGCCGAGGCCCTCCAGCGCGCCGAGGCGTTCCGCGACGTTGTCGAGGCCAATGTGGTGCGCGGCGTCGAGGTGCAGCTGTCGGCGTTTTGGGACATTGCACCGCCGCTGGCCCAGCTGCTCGACCAAGTGCCTCTGGATCTCACCGGGTTCACCGTGCAGATCCCCGCCGCCGAGTACGAGGAGACGCCCAGCTACCACGAGCACCCGCTGCAGTACCTGTTCTCGCTCTTGTTGCATGCCGAGAAGAGCACGCACCAGTTTATCGAGTCGCAGACCAACCTGCTGTGCCTGCTGCACGAGGTCAAGGAGGCAGCGCTGACGGCCAAGGACCGGACCACGGGGACTGGTGAAGCCAGCAGTAGTAGTGGTACTACTAGCCGTGACGTCGAGAGTGCGCGCCTGACTGACGATCTCAAGGACAAGGTGCGCGTGGTGCAGGGCCAGTGGCGAGCGGGTCTGGGCGAGACGTTTGAGCTGGTCAAGGAGCGTGTCGGCGGATGGCTGTTGGAGACGGGCGGCTGGGACGAGAGTTTGGAAGACGGCGGCGTGGGCGGTGTTTGAGGAGGAAGAGGGAGGTGACTGTGACTCTTCGTCGCTATTTTGTTTGTTGTTTATTTCGCCGGTCTGTTGATACCCTTTGTCAGACGATTTTCCATTCTTCTTTTGGACAGCCAATCTCTTGTTCTTCTTCTCCCAGCACATCATAACGAGTAATGGACCCGTGGCGATTGGAGAAGAATATTCACTGTTTTATTCTTTTCGTTCCTGGGTATGTGGAGAGTTGTTTCCTATCCCTCCCAACTATGTACATAGTTCCTATATACAGTCCAAACCAGGTCGTAAGCGATTCTGTTTTGTCCTACACTCGCATGTCGACTTTGCTGCCGCGGCACGGCGTTTGTATCATGTGGCTTGTATTCATGTTGCCATGTTCTCGTGGCATTTCTGGATGTGTCCTTCGCAAGGTTAGGATAGGGGATTTGACGGCCGCGAAAATGCCGTGTGTCTAAAGGAGCGCACCTTGTCGAAGGCTTTCCTCGCTTGTGGCGCACTTTGTCGCAGTTCTTGCTTGGCAGATCTGCTCTTCGCCACCCTCGACCTTCACTTCGTCTCGCCCTCGCCCTCACTGCCCTCGCCGTCCTTGAACTCGACGGGTAGGTTGATGCCCACACGCCGCGCCGTCAACCGAATCCGCTCGGCCTCGTCCATGTCGCCGGCCAGGTTGGGATTGTAGCGCTCGAGTAGCATGGTGTGTGTGCGCTGGGCTTGCAGGAAGGCGAGGTACTGCTCGCCGTGGAAGGCCGACTGGGCGGCCGGAGTGGGAGTCGGTGACGACGAAGAGGGCGCAGAAGACGCTGAGGAAGCGGACGGAGCCTCAAACTCGGCGCGCAGCTGAGCATGCAGAGGCGATCGTGGGCCCTTGAGGAGTGGGCGGGGCGGCAGTTCGCGGAGGAACGCGCGATAGAGGGAGCGCAGGTTGTGCGTCATTGTGTGTGCGTGCTGCTGTGCGTGGGTTGTGAAAAGAGTAAAGAGTAGAGGACGACGAAGTGAGGTTTAAAGTCCACGTCAAGAGCGACAGTGATTGGCCCCACTTCGCTGGCGAGAAGAAAAGTTCAATGGGAGTTGCCGCCTCTGAGCGCTAAAAATATGGGGCACAACGGCCCTCTATCGTCTAAACGTCAGTTGCTAAATTCTGCCTGGAAAAGGCTTCACTTTCCAGGAGCCTCTGCATCGCGACGGCTCAACACACTCCCACCAAGTCGTTCTCGAGTGGCTTACCGCAATGAAGAGTCACTTCTGGCACGACCGGGTTGCGGCGCTGTCGCCGCAGCTGTGGCAAATGGTGGCCAAGACCGTCCGCGCACCGACATTTGCTTCCACTTCGGCGCGGTCCTCCTCATCAGCCACTTCAACTCGGCCGTTCTTTCACGCAGGCGCGCCCAACAACGGCTGCCGAGCCTTATCGTCGTCATGTCGGAACCTTGTCCTGGCCCAGCAGTACCAGCCAAGGACAAAACAGGCGCCCAGGCCCAAGGCTGCGCCCGTCGCATCCTCCAAATCACGAAAGACGACGCCCCCAAAGACGGCCGCGAAATCATCCTCAAAACCACCAAAAGCTTCAAAACCGGCGCCGAAAACGAAGACGACACCCAATGCCCCTCGTCAGCTCGGCACAAAACCCCACGTAAGCCAAAACCACGGCTCCGCGCGAGTGGACCCGTCTCACCACATCCGCGCCGTCGCCTTCCTCCCACCACCGACCGATGACGAGGCTGTTGCAACGGAAGCCGCTGCCGCTGCGGTGCGCCTGGCGCCAACACCGACATCCGCCGTGCTCGACCGTGCCTCGTCGGTCTTTTCGGTCTCTGAGCGCCCCGGATCCGGATTCTTGTACTCGGCGCCGCGTTTCCTCCACATGCCAAGGAACACGCGCATACCCGAGATTTGCATTCTGGGCCGCTCCAACGTCGGCAAGTCGACACTCGTGAATGCGCTGGCGGGGCTCGAATCGGGCGGCAAGGCCGGCCGCGCCAACGGCTCTACAGCGGGCCGCCAGGGCCTGGCCGTGACGAGCGCCCGCGCCGGCTGCACCCGCATGATGAACGCCTACGGATTTGGACCGCCGCTGCGTGCCGCGCAAGCACAAACCTTTGCACGGGTGCAGGAGGAGGAAGAGCAGAGACGGGCGAGCCGCGTCCCGGAAGCCAGCAAGAGCGGCGTGCTGTCCCGCTCCCAGAAGCGCGCGCAGACGCCCGGCGAGCCCTCGCCGGCGCACAGCCTCATTCTGATTGATATGCCGGGCTACGGCTTCATGTCCGAGGCCGAGTGGGGCACGGAGATTGCCAAGTACCTTGAGCGCCGTGTCACGCTGCGGGGCGCCGTCCTGCTCGTGGATGCCGTGGCCGGCCTCAAGGACGGCGACCGCCAGGCGCTCGAGATGCTGCGCGACGCCAACGTTCGCACCACCATTGTCCTGACAAAGGCCGACAAGCTGCTGCTGCCCAAGCAGCTGCGCAGGCCCGCCACCGTCGCGACCGCTGAGCCCGCCTTTGACTCGGGCACGTCCACGGGCGAACAAGCCCTGCGCGCAGGCTGTGTGCGCATATGGAGGATGCTGCGCCGCGTCGAGCGCGAGTCCCTGGGCACGGTGCCGTGGATGGAGGGCCAGGGCTGGGTGCCGGAGATTGTCGTGACAGGCGCGGGTGACCCACGCGGCGGCGGATTCGGTGTTGCCGGTGCACGTCTGGCAATCTGTCGCATGGCCGGTCTGATGTCGCAGCATGAAAGCGCCGCGGCCGCGCCCTCGTCGTCCAGGAAACAGAAGAAGGCCGGTCATGGTGTGAGCGCCACGAACAATGTCGGCGCCTCCTCCGGCACTGTCGTTCCGTTTGACCAGATCCGGTGGTCCGAGAAGGTCACCGAGGCTGTCATCGACCAGACAGCCGAACTGGCGTACATTTCAAGACAGGAGGCGGAGCGCCAGGAGCGCAAGGCATGGAGAGTCGCTGCAGCCTCCGCAGCAGAAGCCAAGGCCGAGAGTCAGTCTGCACCGGCTGGCAGGACAAAGTCTGCGTCCGATGCTGTTGAAGTTGGGTCGAAGTCGCCGCTTTCTCGTGGTCGCAGACGGAGCTGGAAGCGGGCGTGAGTGTGGTCTTGCTGATGCGTTTCGTGTAATATCATAGTCCCTGTACCACCACCACGTCACAATCAAATAGCGACATGGAAACAATCATAGAAATAATGAAACATGACGTCTATATATCCGAAAGAAAGAAGAACATAAACGAACAGCGAAAGTACACCCAAAACCCCAAAAAGTCTATTCCAAAATAATAAAGACTGCTTTTCCCATCATGATGCTGCCCATTGAAGTAAACGCCGGCCGCTATCTTGTGTTCTATTGCCTTTTTGGCCCTCCTCCCCCTGCCTCCCCGTCTACTTCCGCGGCACCCGCCTCCTTGGCCGGCCCCGTCGTTCTGCCGCCGGCAGGTCTTTTGTATTAAACTGGTAGTTCGGAATAAAAATGTCCTTGAGGTTGCTCCAGAACCCCAGGTCGTATAGATTCTCGGCATCCCGCAGCGTCCACACCCGCTCCCAGTCGCCCACCCCAGGCAGGTCCTTCTCGTTGGGCGGCGGCGGGTTGCCGTCCTCGCAGAGCACAAACACATGTTCTGGCACGAGCGGCCAGCGGGAGGACGAGGCAGACGCGGACACGGTGGCCGCCACGTCCAGCCGCCGCTTGTACACGAGCCCGTCCTCCATGTCGCACTTCATGTCCGACCACTTGAGACTCTCGTTGGTCGTCTGCCCCGTCCACACGTTCCACAGGTTGTATGCGAGGAGGCCCCAGACCAGCGGACTGATCAGCAGGCCCAGCAGGCTGACGCTGCCCAGCTGGATGTAGTTCTTCATGCCCCACGACAGAAGCATCAGCCACGTTTCCAGGGACATCTGGCGCGTCGCCAGCGGCGTGTTGGCCAGGGCCCCGCCGCTCACCTCGTACGCCCGCCACGGCAGCATCGACCACGACGGGAACCGCTCGACCACGCGGTCGCGCAGGATGCAGAGCCCCGTCCAGCCGCCGAAGGAGGCCAGAAAGGCCGTCGACAGCAGCAACAGCAAAAACCAGTGGTGGTTGCCCACGCCGACGCAGTTGTTGATGAAGATGCAGTGGTGGTCGAGCCGCCCGATGCAGCGCTTGCACACGGGGCAGTGCTTGCTGCGCGGCGGCTTGAGCAGGTTGCACGTGTAGCAGCGCGCGCCCGGGTGGAACAGCCCGTAGTCGTACGGGTACAGCGACAGGTGGTGCTTGAGGCTGCCCATCGACACGGTGCCCGGGTCCGTGTACGCCGCAAGGTACAGAAACACATACGGCAGCGCGCTGGACACGACGACCGCCATGCGCTGCACGGTGCCCATAAACGCCCACGCCGACGGGATCGCCATCCATTCGGAGCCCGCCAGCAGCACCAGAAAGAAGATGAGCACCGTTGGGTGCTTGTCGTTCATCATAAAGTGGCCGAACCGCTGCAGCGACGACGTGAACCGGCCGCCGGTCACGGCCCGGTCGACCGCCAACGCCCCGCCAGGCAAATTCACCACGAAAAACGTGTAGAGCCATGCGATGGGAGTTCGCCTGTTGTGCGTCGTATGTTAGCCGTTGTTCCTGCTCTCTGGCGCCCCATCTCGTCCCTACCTAAATATCGGCAGCCGTCCAAAAAAGATGATGAAGGTCAGTAGCGAGATGGCCAGCACGATGCCGGCCATCTTGGCGATGACTCCCATCGTGGGTGACTGAATCGAAGCGGCCTTGGATCGAGGAGTGTGATACACCGTCGAAACAGGTGTCAGCACGGGAAGAAGCTGCACAGTTTAAAGCTGTTGTCGTGCAGTCGCGGTCATGATCGAGATCGAAGACGACGGTCGGTGCGGTTCGGAATACGTCTGGCCGGATGAGTAGGGAGCCGTCAGGTGAGTCGTCGGAGAGCCGTCATGAAGATCCGTGGACGGGGTGTGGCCGTCTTCACGCAAAAGGGGAAGCTGAGGCCGAATGCCAGTGTTTGCCTTACTCACTCTGTTGATTTCCAAATGCGTCAGCCTTGCGCCTCATTGGATTTGGGCCTAGCGGCAAGAGCTCCCTGCTCTTGCCAACCTAAATATGGACCAACTAAACCACGTGATTCGGTGTTTATGGGGAGCGCTCCTACCAAAACTAGTCCAAAGGGAGTGGGTCCCCTTCGTCACGTCTCTTTCCCCATTCACAGGTCCTTCACGCGTCCCGCTGTGTCGATAGTACCTGCCTCCGGGTTACTGACCTTTGCCAAACGGCACCTTCCTTTCAACGGCATAATTACCCCTATCAACAGAAAGAGTTGGATTTTGGAGAGCCACCGAATTGTCAATCTTTCACAACACAGCACATCTACGTGACGCGCATGCACCCAACACCAGCCAGCATCGCAATGTGACGCGACCCCAACCTGACTCTGTTTGCCACTGTGTTGTTTTGCGCCGCGTGCGATCCAGCTGCACCCACGCGTGTCGCCGCCCCGGACCCTCAACGGCTGAGCGGTCCAAGTTCTCGACGACTTCATTCTGCAACCCATTACCATTACACTCCCTACTCTTAGAAGCTTGTCGCAGGGCTAGGCCTTTCGGCACATACCAAGGGCCGGTGCGACTGCAGCAAACCGTTTCGCAGCCATGGCCTTCAGCTTCGAGGGACTTAAGTTTTATGTCTCCATCCACACGCCCAATGAGACAAAGAAGATCATTCGGGTGGGCCTTCCTCTCTGTCTCTCTCTCTCTGATTTGTGTTTGCATCCTCCTTGACCTTTTGTCTAACATCTAACTGCAGAGCAATGGCGGCATCGTGGTCGCCAACGAGAATGATGCAGACATACGCATTAGAGACCCGTCTCGCGGTCCACCAAGTTACCGTTCTGGCGATTACTACTCCCACAAGTGGATAGTGGACTGCATCAAGCAGAAACGGCAAGTCGATGAGGCGCCGTACCTCATACAACGGCAAGCCCGCCCGTCGACTACACCTGCGCGGCCTGCGCGCAATGAGCGGACCGAAGGCGAAGGCGAACGCGAACGGTCTCCGCCTCAAAGGGAAGAAGAGGATGGTTTGGTCTATGCGTCGGCACGGTCTCAGAGTGTCGTAAAGACACGCAATGCATTCACGCGCGAAGACGACCGCATCCTGCAAGATTGGGTCATACAGAAGGCGACACGGGCCATCGAGAAAGATGAATATTTCCACGACCGCGGTAACGAGATGTACAAGAAGCTGGAAGAAAAGGTACTGCGCTTCTGCCGTGTTTCTGTGGTTTCCCCCCCTTTGCCTTTGACTAGAGTCGAACTCTGCTAATCAGTGATTTTCGCAGTACCCTCAACATACCTACCAATCGTGGCGAGACAGGTGGGTGAAGAAGCTGTCGTTGACAACGAGAGTACCTGTCGCAAGAATCCAAGAACGACCACAGAAGAAACCTCGAGGATCGGCCCGAAAAGGCGAGGAAGTTCGGGCACAAATGGAAAACGGGCCCGATTCAGAACGTCGGCCACCGCAAGAACGGCCGCAGGAACCACCACAAGAACCACCACAGGAACCACCACAGGAACCACCACAGGTGCCGCCACAAGAGCCACTACAGGAACCACCCCAAGAACAGCGACGCAACGAAGCACGAGACCAAGCACTGCAAGACGAGACGCTTGACAACCATTCTGGCCGGCCCGGCGACCTGTTCTTCATGGACTATACAGATTATTACATTCTCGCAAAGGCGCATTCGTTTTGGAAAGCTGAGAAGCGAAAATCTGGAGCACATGCAAAACCAACAAACTCCTTCTTCGAATATATTCATTCACAGGTAATGCGCATATTAGCTACTAGCTTGTGTTCCGTATTCCGCTTACGTCGGAGGTTCAGAAAGGTCGTCGGCAACTAACAAGTTCTTTCGTCTGCTGTTTAGTTCCCAGATATATCTCTGAACGAATTACGTAGTCGATACTACAGACTCCGGAATATGTACACAAAAGGGGATGCCGCACCAGCAGCTGCACCCGGTACGATTCCTCAGAGCCAAACCCAGAACGGCACGTCGAATGGAGAACAAGGCAACCCGCAAGAAGACACAGAGGAGAACGACGGCGGCGACGACGGTCTTGACCTTGACGATGATGCTATTCTCAATGGCGTCGGCGACCATGACAACCAGCAGCAAGTGTTTCAAAAGTGCCTCGATGAATACAACGACTACCTTGGTGTGTACGTCCCGCCATCCTTTTTCATTGGTGGACGCTTCCTCGACACGTACTCGCTCTGGACAGCGTTGCAGGATGCCGCAGATGACGGTGACCGGATCAACTGGGATAGTGTCGTCGAGACGCTCGGGCTCGACAGCACCAAGTATACGCTCCTGGCATCGCAGCTTGCTGCATGGTACGATTTCAACCTAAAAGAGTTCCGGTCTTTCTGGATACGGTACAAGGAAGTCACCGAAGCCAGTGGCAGCGATGAGGAGGGTGAAGATGAGGAGGGTGGCGAGGAGGACGAAGGAGAAGTAAGCGACGGAGAGGCGGAGGCAGCAGAGGCAGACGTGCAGGCACCGTCTGGTAATCCAGCGCCGGGCACGGCCAGTCGCAGCAGGGGCTTAGTGGACGTCGTCCGCGGGCTTTTCAGAAGCAGCGAGGCGCATCCTGATGCACCAGCGCCTGAAAGTCCCAGTAAGCATGTTCGGTTCTCAGGTGCAGAGGGCGATGGCGGTGCCGGCGATGTCGGTGGTGACAGCAACGAGGAGGAGGACAGTGACGAGGAAGACGACGAAGACGGTTTCCAAACACGCCGGGGTACTCGTTCTGGGGCACGGCAACGGACGCCGACAAAGACAAGGACGGTCGAGCCTGAGACACAGGACTTTGCCTTTGGTAATGAAACACAGGCCCCGACCGACCTTGGCGGCGATGGCGAAAACGAGGACGACGAGGGGGGCTTTGATGAGGTCGACGCTCAGATGCGTGGTGCCCCTGGCAAGGCAACACCGACACGCCAGCTGCGGTCCGAAGACCGCGCCGTGGCATCCGTGCCCCGGTCACTACCGGCTCCAGGGTCTACCAAGCGAAAACGGACAGCAGCGGCGCCGTCCGCCGCATCCCCGTCAAAGCGTCAACAGCGAAAGCCTACGGCTTGAGTGGTAGGGATCATAAAATATGCGTTGTGAGCCGTGAGGCCAAGGTGGTTTTGTTTACTTGTTTTTTTCTGGTGTTCTACGCACGGCGTTTCTGTAGGGATATCCAGACGATCTTTGTTTCCTTTTCGTGTCCTTTTTCGTACAGTGCAATTTAATACGGCGTACTTCACGACGCATGCCAGAAGCGAGCATAAACTGGCGGATGTTCATGTTTACGTGATGCACTTGAATTGTAAGGGTTGTGTAGATATTGGTGTGGATGTTTGGGGTAAATATTACTTTTTTTGGATTTGATGTGGTGATTTGACATATTCGTTGTTTTTTTTATTCTGTATCTTTAAATCCTTTTTAAATTATTCCAGCTTATTTCAAGTTCATTGTCTATGTTTTACTTTTGTACATAAATGCTTGCTGCGCGTATTAGGTGTATTACATATGGATGTCGAGTTTTTATTCTTAAAAGGGATTTAGAATATGACAAAATGGCATGCTCAGCACTTTGCAAAACTAACCCAACATAAACAACAAATAAGATAAAAACACACCACATGCATAATTCTAGTTCCAAGAAGCGTAATAGCGCATTCTCCCCTTCTGCTGAGACGTCCATCTAAACACGGGGTATCCCTATGCCGACTGAGGCCGGACCAGTTCCCGGACCTTGAAAGTCGTCCAGAAGTTGGTCTGCTTCACAAACCAGGCGTTGATCAGCTTCCACTCTTGCTTCGGGTCAACGAAATCAATCTGTCCAGTTAGTGTCAAGCGGCCGCGAAATGACAAAGACACAAATGGCAAGTAACTCACTTCAAATCTCCGCAGAAGACTGGGAACAACTTTGTAAATCTCGAGCAGGCTAATGTTTTTGCCGATGCACGTCCGCGAGCCCATGCCAAACTGCAGCATCATGCCGTTCATCTCCTTGATGCGCAGCTCTTCGCGCTCACGCACCTCGGCCTTTTGGTCCTCTTTGGCGGCCGCTACCTTGGACTCGTCGACCAGCCAGCGCTCAGGCCGGTAGGTATCCGAGTCGTCACCAAAGACCTCCTTGGTGTGGTGCAGGACCCAGGCCGAGCAACCGACAATGGTGCCGCCGGGGATGAAGTGGCCCGCGATCTCGGTGCCGCCCGGTGGGACAATGCGCTCTAATGGCAGGCCGGCCGCCGGGTGCAGACGGAAGGCCTCTTTGACACAGGCGTCGAGGTACGGCAGCCCTTGGCTCTCGTGCCACGTCACCAGGCCTGTTTCATTGTCGCTGAAATGACCATTGTGGGCAGCGTTGTCCAGCTCCTCGTACAGGCTTTTCAATGCGGCGGGGTTGCGCAAAAGATAGTAGAATACGGCAGAGAGTGAAATAGCCGTCGTCTCCGAACCGGCAAAGGCCATGGACACAGCCATTGTCTGAACAAGCGTGTCAGACATGAACTCGGGGCGCGCCTCCTGGGCTGCGAGGAACTTGGAGAGCAGATCGGCCGCTGGGCGTTTTTCGGCCTTGGTCGGTAGAATGGGGCCTTTGCCCTCAACAATGTCCGGCAGGCGCTCAGCCATTCGTGCGCGCGCAAACTTGGCGACGGGGAATGTAGAGTCGATCAGGCCATACTGTGACAACTTCAGGTAGATGGGGTTCTTCAGGAAGAGAAGATCCAGGAATGGTATTTGTCCGACCTTTGTCCTGTTAGCAACAATACGGACAAGACACAGATAGTTGTATAACTGTATGACGAAGGTAGGGCCTTACCGGAGCCACATAGAGGAAGAGCCATGACAGATACGCAACGATCCCGTCTATGTCCTCGTTTTTCTCAATGAACCCGTGGCGTTTGGTATATGTAATCTCTCCAATGACGTCAAAGGCGTAGAACTGCAACCAGCGTGTAAAGTCGCAGCCCTCAGGATTGTTGACAAAGAATTTTTCGGTTTGTTTGAGGAACAGTTTTGTCGTGTTATCCACAAACGGCTCATATTGCACGAGCTGTGACATGGCAAATGCGCCGTTGACACAACGGCGGAACTGAGCGTGGAAATCATTGTCGGTCGTGCTGAACAGACTGGCAAGCCTGTGGCCATTGACGACAGATTGTTGTGGGAGATAAAAGTCTGACTACACAGGTGTTAGTGACAAGACGTTACACAAAGGCAGGGGATACGGCCCAATGTCGCGTCAATGCTGTGTAGCCGCAGAGATCGAGCAACGTGCCTTTATAAATCCCTTGTTCAGGCCATAAATAGTCTTGAGCGCTTTGGGATCTGAAAACGTAAGAGTGTTGGGTCCTAGGCGGACAACGGGACCGAGCTTGTCGTGGAGGCGCCGTTGTGTCCGTTCCGGTCGCTGTTTGTACACATCATAGAATCGCCACCAGTCTGTCAATGACGCCAAGAAAGGGCCTGGATACTTGTTAATGCCCTGCCCGTAACGGTTGTTGGCTAGATATGCCAAGACCGAGGCGACGACGACGGACACCCAGTGGTCGAGGAGGAAGGCCAGGAGCTGGCCGGCAACGCCTTGCATCTTTGCAAACTTTGTTCCGTCTCTGTTGCGGTGCCTCCTAGGATGTGGCCGCTACGGCTCTCCCCTGTTAAGACAGGTTTTGTTTTGTTGTTGCAATCTGTCGTGCTCGTCTTCAGCGGGTATTTTGCTCGACTGAAAAACTATGTCGGTTTGATAAAGATCGCGAGGCTGCCGTCAATAAGATCAGTTGTTAGACAGGCTGCAGACTGAAAAGACTCGATGGATTCCAAGAGAATGCGATCTTCCCAAGCTGGCGAAATATCCCCAGTTCTGTTGTCAAGGATATAGAAAGGGGAGCGAGTGATTTTCGAGTAGATTATGAAAGCATGAAAGTAGCCACGAGGTTTATGTGAACACCAGGAGACCCGGGAGAAGGCAAAGCGTATGTGGATGGGGTAACAAAACGCAGGTAAAGACAAGAGTGGTGTATATGGGGGCACACTGACAAAACAATAAAAACAGTTACATTAATTAAGAGGAGGTGAGCAAGGTAAAACATAAAACCTACCGTGTCATATACTAGATCCAGGAGGAGGGGAATGCCCTTGTGGAGGGCATGTAAAGACTCTGGTCTCGGCAGGTGGTGCTTAACGTATTTCAACGGAGGTAGTATAACGCCGTAGCGTGTCTCTCTGGAGGTCGAGATCAGTGTGCACCCGTTGCGTTCATGAAGCTGGGTGCTGAGGGGATAATTATATGCTTGCTGACGGCGGGTTGTCTTTGCCGCGAAGTAATAAAGCTTTTCCTGGTTGGAACGACGAGGAACAGGGACCCGGGATGATACAACACAACTCGAATGAAGGATACGGGAGTCACTTTGGTTTCGCTTCAGAGGGAGCACCGGGGCACGGCGCGAAGCATTTCGCCCAGCTTTTTCACGTCTGCCGTGCTGCCAGGGGTTCCTGGTATTTGATGATTTTGCCTCCACATCGCCTTCAACGTTGTTGTTACTCCACTCATATTCGCGGGAGTACCTCAATTCAACCACCGGAAGCCGATGCAGACAAGTAGTCCTATGCCATTTGGATGTGAGGAGCAAGCGATTGGCCGGGATGCCGGATGCGAATTTAGATGACTGGCCGTGGAGAGAGGGGAAAGGGGAGCTCGGCAGGTGGAATAGAGCAGAAAACTGAGCTTAACATAAAGCCAGACCTCGTGGGTCAAAACCAGCATGCTTCCCGCACCACGCAGCATTTTTGTTGCATGACTGACACCCGTATTGCCGCTATTTGTAGCGGGCATTGTTCACGTTAGGCGTCAGGATCGTCGCTCAATAAGACACAAAGCAACCGGGGATGGCTCAATGCTAAAGTCTGAAGAAACGTTCCCTTGGTGCACGAGACGGGCATGGCCTCCGAGCGGGAGAATGCTAGGACCCAGTGCTGTGGCAGCTGTCTGCTGTTGAACGGACGCCAGGGAAGTCGGGCGAAATATCCGGGGGTTTCCCACTCTGTCATCCTGCGAGTCTGTCGACGGGTTGGGGTGCAAACGTATCAACGGACGAACCCACGAGCTAAGCGGAGGAGGGGAATTGATGGGCTGTCAACTGAGGGGAAACGGACAGAAAAGGGTTGGCAAGCTTCGCCGGTGGCCACAAGTGGGTTGAGTGGAGAAGGTGCGTGTAAGAGGACCATCGGCAGATGCAAGATCCAATAAACGGCACGATAGCCAAAAGGAACGCCTCGTGCACTCAGGCGAACAAAGGGAAACGTGATTTCTTGGATTTCTTCCGCATTCTTCGTATTTGTCCTATTCCATTCTTATCAGTGTGTTCATTCAATAATGCGAAAAAACAAATGCTGCCTCTTTTTTTGCGGCGGCTACGCCGTATGAATGGCAATAGGTGCAAAAACAATAGTGTGTTCAGCTTACCGCAGCAGTTTGTGCCGTGATGCAGCATTCGAAATCACCTCCTTGTCATGTAGCAGTCTTGGCTGCGATCCGTTGTGCCGCCTCAATCTGCAAGAAAGGGCTGGCGATGGTTTTTGGATCCCAAATTTAACCTTTCCACCTCTGCCTGGGGGTTTCGTATTCTTCCTCTGATATGTTTACTGTGTGCTGTTCAGAGGAAGACTGTAGCGGTTACGGAACAGCCATGGTTCCAGTCGTGGCTCTGGAGCGAGTGGGCAACATTGTTACAATCTCTCTGGCTGTGCTGCCTCATTCTTGTCAGGGAACCATATCAACCTAAAGAGTATATCCGTTATTTGGTCTGGACTGAACGCATCCACACTCACCCGATGGCCCGACCATCTGGCTCGCTGTACGGCGGATTGGCTTTCGTCATCTCCTGATACCGTGACCAGGAGCTGGGTCTCCCTCTCCTCTGCCGCTCCGGGACCAGCGCCTCCCACCCTGTTCAATATTGAAAGGACTTTTCAGGCTGGCCGGTTTCCTGTGAGGAGGTCCTTAGAACAACTCACTTCCTGGCGGTGTCGCATTTCGCGGCGCAAATATGCTGCTAGTGATGCTTGTGTGTCGTGACAGTCTGTAACTGCAGCGATACCAGCCTGGCCGGGGGTGTCTGGACAGGTCCTGTCCCTTTGTCCAAAGCGGTGTAGTTTGCAGGCTGTTGTGTGTTGTCCGTTGGGCGAGGCTTTCATCCTCCTTGTCCGTTCCTTTCTCCAGGGGGCGTCGGCGACATCAGCCCGGTTTGGAGAGCCGCCTGGCTTTGTTAGTTTGGTGGTTTTGTGGGCTTCGCTCTTCGCAGGCTTGTTTAGCGTCTCGAGGAGAACATCGGTGGATTTGTCGAATTCCATCTCGTGCCTTTGTGTCTCACTTGTCTTTTCGAGTTCTCGCATGATGTGGACATGTTCGCGCCCGAAAAGAAGCGAATGACGGCGGCTGAACGAAGGGTTCGTGCAAAAAGCGAAATGCCGAATATCCCGCTACGCGGGACGGAGTGCAGTTGCAGTGGAATCTGACGTTGTTCTGTGTCAGTCACAAAGAGGGCATGTCAGAGAGATACGAAAGTGGGCAGACCATCCGAGAAAAGGGGAACATAAAAAAATAGGCAAAAGGTCAGACCATAGAAACAGAGAATTCTTCGGCACTTAACTCAAAAGGAAACCACGACTGTCGACACACACAGGGTGGTTCAGAATTTTGGTCGCATTTGTAGATTTAGGAAGGCACGAGCGAACCAGCGGACCACCCTGCAAGAGCAACTTGGAAGCACCTTCCGGCCCGCCTGGTGAAAACACATATGCAAACAACACAATTCCATCATAACGGGCAGGAGCAAGTTAGTGGTGGTTACTCGGTTGTCGGTGATTGGCCCCGTCAGAACAGGAAGGCGCAACGGAGAAAACAGCTTGGTTGTGATGGGCGAATAAGAGAAAGAGCTGAACTGCGACGATGAAGTTCTTACCGTTATTCTGCAAAGGGCGCACCAAAAGGTAATATGAATGCGGGATGGAGGCACTTGAAATGTCTGTTGGCGCGAAAAGGTTGTCTTTATTACAGCAATATTTAGAAACAGTAAGAAATAAAGAAAGAAAGGAGAGAGGCCTCGTCAAGGTGTGAAAAATGTCGCTGTGCCTTACATAAAGCAACAAAATAAGACAAAAAAAGGGAACAAAAAGACAAAACCCATGCAGCTCGCTCTCTACAGTCTTTCGCATATCATCTGTGGTGTCACCTTCTCGTCGTATTATGCAAGGATGAAGACAAAAAACAAAAAACGCCGCAAAGCAACCCAATACAAAACATGTTAAATATACATCGCGTCAGTGTCGGCTTCGGCGCACTCGTCAATCGGTGGCAAGCGGCACATGAGGCGATAGTTGCATCCGTTGCTCGGCTGCTGCCTTGCCTTGACTCGGAGCCGCCGCAGCGGATGGTTGGCTAGGCCTCGTTTTTGCTGTCGTCCGCCTGCTGGTAGCCGGCCGCCCCGTTCCTAGCTGACGCCGCCTTCTGTTGATTGTTCGACTGGTGTACTCGTCGCCATGAGATCGTGGGCATTGTCACTCGTACTATAGCTGGCTCCCACACCGTAGTAGTGGTATTCGATACTGGACCAGTCGTACTGGTGAAGACCAGGCCGTGCAAGGCTGCGGACGGCAAACCGTCGAGCAGGGAGAGGCTGCTCGCTCTACAACAGGCCATCCTCGTCGTCCGACGTGTCCTCGGCGTCGCGCAGGCGGCTGGCCAGGTCGGCTGGCAGACCGCCCTCACCGTCAGCGTCGAGGTACTCGCGGCCGCCCGCGACGCTCAGCGCAACGGGCAGGAAGATTAACGCGTGCGTCGAGGCAAAGGCGACGAGCGCCACCCAGACGCGGAAGTAGTAGATCTCAAAGATCTTACTGCGCGTAAAGGCAAGCACAGTGACGCCGAGCAGCTTCGTGAGCGTGATGCCCGAGAACACGGAGCCGCCCACATTGACGAGGGCCGCCCAGGCGCGCTGTGCGCGCGCATCCGGGAAGCGTGTGCGCGCGTTGTGGCGGAGGAGACCTGACGGGAACGTGAAGGCCCGTGCAATGTGGGCACAGAACTCGACCGAGATGCCCACGCAAATGACCAGATTGACCAGGGACACGGCATTGAGCGACACGCCCATGACGGCCATGGCGCCGACAATGTCGCAGATGGTCATGGCCACCGTGCACGCGACGACGGCGGCTGTCATAAAGGAGCCGAGGATGAGCCAAGAAACGGCAAAGATGATGGCCATGGCCGAGCCCAGCAGCGTCGCCGAAAGCGACACGATCGTTGCATACTGGTCAAAGAAGACGTAGAACACGCTGTAGGGGAACACCTCGACGCCCGTGGACGCCGTAATGTCCGAGGCCACCCGCCGTGCCGAGGCATAGGCCTGGATGAAGTCGTCCTGGCTGCGGAGTGGCGTGTGCATCGTGCGGAAGTGCGTGGCAGGCAGCGTGTCATGCTCCGCGTCAATGACCAGCGCCTGACCGTACGTCGCCTGGCCGCCGAGGGGGCAGTCTTCGGTGGTTGGCGCGTTGATAAACTTCTCGAGGTAGTGGACAAACTCGTCGCCTTCTGGCATGCCGGAGAGTGTCACGTTCCAAGGCGGGGTACGGCCAGCGAAACACGGCTTGCCATGCTCGACACAGCAGCTCTCAAAGTCGGGGTTGAGCCACAAGAAAAAGTCGTCAATCCAGCTGGCCGCGGGCGACGCAATGTAAGACACGTTGGACCGCTTGCGCTCTTGCTCGAGAATGCCCGTCAGGGACGTAAGCTGGCACGATGGGAAGCGCGAGCAGAGCTCCTGCTGGTGCGACCGCTGCGTCGCATTGAGGTCCTTCGTCACAAAATAGACCGGGGGGCCAGACTCGAAGTAGTCGTACAAATCGTTAAAGTAGGGGATGAGGTAGGAGTCGTCGGGGATCGCAACCCGCTGGTCGAGGCCAAGCTCGACGTAGGGGAGAAGGGCAATGCCCGCAGCAAACAGGCCCGTGAAGAAAATCAAAACACCTGCCTTGACGCTCTTCTTTAGCAGTGTAGGCGCATAACGCTGGCGGATGAACCGCTGCAGCACGCTCTCCCGGGACAGATCGTCACTGTAGCCGTTTGAATCGTTGTACCGGCCGGCGTACTCCTCGTTGAGGTGAACCCGCGCGGATTTGACTGGGATACAGAACAGGATATCGGCACGGTTCTCCTCGACGCGAATCTGGTTCAGGGCCAAAACGGACACGAAACCAGTCACCTGCAGGATGGCGTTGATGAAGACGGCACCAGCTGCGTAGATGGCAAAGTTGCGGACAGCAGGCATGCCAACAAACGCACCGAGCGCAAACGACGCCGTCTCCGTAATCGCCGAGAAGAGGATGGACGGGCCCATGCGGCCCAAGGCCAAGGCCACGCGATGTGCAACCTCTTCGTCCCGGTGGCTGATATTGACACGCTCAAACTCGTGAACGATTAAGAAAATGTTATCCACACCGACAGCGAGGACAATGAATGGGATGACGTCGACGATAATGAGTGTCGCCTTCAGGCCGGCCCAGGAGAACAGACCAATGGACGCGGTGATGGACAGAACGACAATCAGGACGCCAATAAAGCCGAGGCCGAACTTGGACTCGACCAGGAACACACCAAAATGGCGAAACAGGTCGCCAAGGGAGAGCGTGGTCGACCCGAGCGCGATCGATGCGTACAGGAACATGATGACATAGCTGATAATGATAATCTTGGCGTCGGTGTTTGTCGACTTGTTGAGCTCCTCTTCCAGGCTGATTTCGGTCGAGAACGACAGGCGGAGGCCACGGGAGGAAGCCTCTGTCTGCACGTCGAGAAGGCGCTTCTTCAATGCCTGCTCCCAGTCCATGGCCCGTTTCACCTCGGGCGTGTCTTCGGCATAGTTGTTGACGACCCAGGTAACCGTCATGCCGGCAGCTTCGTCAGCGTGCGCGGCATCCGGGAACTGTCCTAGAATCGACTCGGGATCGAGGGGCTGGCCGTAGTCGGCGCGGCATTCGACTGGACGCTGTGCGCACGACCGGACCGTCTGCTTCCAGTACTTGTCGACAAGCGACGGCTCGTTTCCAAAGTAGGTCGCGACGGACTGCACGACACAGGCAGACCCGGTCGGCTTGAGGCAGACGTCGTCAAGAGTCACGCCGTACTCTTGTCCCTTGAGCTCCCGGATGCTCTTCTCCACGCCCATCCACCACTGAAGGGTGTCCTGGCTGAGGACAGGGCCAGGTCCAGAGGGGAGGGTGTCGTTGACCAAGAAGGCCTGCTCGGCACGGTAAAATGGCCCGAAGTTCGTGTCGAAGAAGGCCTTCTCCTGCGCCGCAGCAGACGTCGGGCTGACCCACAGCCGCGCCGGATCGAGCTCCAGCTTGAAGCGGAAGAGGCCGAGGCTCAGCACGGTCGCAACGAACAAGCTGCATCCAATGCTGAGACCGGGGAATCTGGCCGCCCAGTGGCCCAGCTTCCGGAAGACCTTGTTGCACCAGATGTTCAAGATGTAGTCGGTCGGCGCGTCTTCGGCGGCCGCGACGTCCGAGGTCGACCTACGGATAAACCCATAGAGAAAGGCGTGGTGCTCGTCGTCTTCGACATCGTCTTCGTCGTCGGCGTCGCCATGGGGGTCGTGCAGCAGGGGCAGGCCCTGGCTCCGGTTCTGCCTGTACCAGAAGCGCAGGCCGGCCCAGACAAGGACGAGTGCCGCCAGCACCGAGTACGTGAGAATCGAAGCAAACGACAAGCACGGGAGGAGGCCCACATGGCACTCTGTCGACTTTTTGAGGGCGGGCAGCTCGGGGCACACGGCCGGACAGTCCACGCAGGCACAGCGGAAGTTGGGGTCTTCGTCGTTGCACTTCTTCGGGACCGATTGGCGCGGCGACATGCCCGGTTCGGGGTACGCGAGGGGAAAGTTCATCTGGAAGGGCGAGCCGCCGAGGCGCTGCTTGCCCAGGAAGGTGAGGAATTCCGTGTAGTTCTTGGCGCCGCCGCCGATCAGCGCCATGGCCTTGGAGTTGGTCGGGCCAAACTTGACCTCCTTGCAGCTGTCGTAGAAGCCGGCACCGTATTCTTCAGACACAAGCTGATCGAGCTCGGTGACGAGAAGCTTTCCGTTCTTCTCGGCGGCGTCGGTCACGTTGATAAAGAGCGATTGGTCGGGCGAGCAGGTGAACGAGCAGAAGAGGTTGTAGAAGTTTTCCTTGCAGGCAGGGCAGGAGGAGATGAGCTGGTTCGCCGTGGCGAGGTTGTCTTTGAGTGCTTTCACCTAGAGGGGGACAAGTCATGGTCAGAATGAGTGCTCAACGGCTAAGAGACAAAAGTCCTCCTGTCAACGTACTTGCTCGCCATCGCAGCACACCGGCCCGGACTTCCACTTGGGCCCACACAGGCCGACGAGCTGATCCCGCAGCTCTTCATCAGGCTCCGTCGCAAGGCCGTTGTCCACACACGGCAGATCGGCCCCGAATATACTCCGCTTTCCACACTGTCCACGGATGGCACATCGGCCCGCTTCGTGCCTTGCTGTGAGGCCGGTGATGGTCGCCGCCGCTTCTCCCAGGCCGGCTAGGAGGAGCAGCGCGCAACTGCCGCCTGCAGCGACGGCTCGCGAGAGCCTTGTCATGCTATCAAGCGAGGCTCTACACGCATGCAAGGCTGTTGACTCTGCTGCAACAATGTGTTCGAAGCTGTTGGTGAGCTTGTTTGTCGATTCCGGTGAGTGGGTATTCGGAGTGGCTGGAGTGTTTGGTCGTGTGATGCGTCAAGGCTCGGTCGCACAGCAACGTATCAAAGCGAAACCGAGCAGAGTTCGCAGTCAGGACAAAGAAGCGGGAGACGCGACAAAGGAGATGCGAGGCAAAAGAAAGGTGCAAGTGTTGAGTGCTGTGACAGAACATCTGACGAAGATGGGTGAGCTCGGCGCGGCAGGAGCAATGGGCAGCTGCCCGCTAACAGCCAGTCCCGTGTGGACCCACAGTAGTCGCCTGCGTCATCGTCACTGATTCCACACTCCACAGCAAAGGCTTGGCGTGTCAGCCGGATCGGAAAAATATAGCCCCGCAAATAGAATCAACCAAAGGCTACGAAGTATGCTCAAAGCCGTAATTACATCTTGGCATCAAAATTCACTTTGCCCAGGAGATTCTTTGCGAGAATGCATTGATCTTATATCATATGCAAAATCGACGTTTGGTTCACACCACGGTCGACGCCGATATCCGACTCTTTGTCCGGTTTCAGCTAGTTTTTTTTTCGTTGACATTTCACAGACTTCAGCCTTTCCTCGTCGACATTTGGTTGCTTTGCCGCTGCCGATGCTCTCATGCGAATGCACCATACAGTTCCGTCGCCAGCCACGATAGTCTATCTATATGCACCGAATTTACCTCGGAAATAGGTCCTAGAGAGAGTTCTCTATTGGCCTGCTCCTGTGGCTGTTCCGAGGGCGCGGCGGGCTCGTGGTGCTTCGCAGCCAGTTCCCCAGCTTGATCTGGTAGTTGACGAGTGTTGACTTGCCCTGCCAACGCGCATTTCGCATTGCGAGTCTCCATCGTTTGATTTATATTTGGATTTCCCTATATCTGTCCGGTTTGTCGTCCCAAACAAAGGCGGATCGTTCCTTCTCTGTTTTTGTTTGCGGATATTGGATCGCGGCTTCCGCATTTGGATTTTATGACACCTTCTCCACGCGTCGTCATCCTAGCCGTTTCCTGTATTTTGATTCCTTTCTGTTACCACTTCTGTTCTCGTCCTTTGGACAGGTTGCGTTTCTCTCTTGCGTTTGTTTACGTCCCATACCGCGGCCACTCTACGGACCATGGCCGCATCACCGCCCTCTTCGAGTGCTCCTGACGTCGCGATGGATGGCGATACCAAGCACCAAGCCAACCGCCAGGAAGACATGTCTGCCTCGAAAAAACGCAAAATCACTGGCGACGATGCGTTTTCAGATGCAGATGCAGCCTTGAATGCCACAAACGGACTGGCTGCTCAGTCAAAAAAGGCGAGGCTGGATGAATCCAACCGCCTTTCCATGGATAGATCACTACTACCCACTGAGATCTGGCACCACATCTTTTCCTTCTGCCCCCCCAGGACGTTGGGGAATTTGTTGATGGTCAACAAATTGTTCAACTCCTACCTAGATCCTGCTTCGCCTGTCGTGGTGGAAAAGCGTCCACCACCGCTGGCCAAGTCTGTCGTCAAAGTCATAAAGCCAAATGATATTTGGCGCAATGCTCGGCGCACCTTTTGGCCAAAAATGCCTGCCCCTTTGAAGGAAAAGACGGAGCTGGACATGTGGCGTCTTGCCTGCTCATCGACCTGCCAGTTTTGTGGCAAGCGGGACACGCGACGCACGTTTCCTGCGACGGACCCTCTTCGCGGACCAGGCCTCGATGGTGTGGCCCGTGTCTGGGAGTTCCGAGTTCGTTGCTGCGGGTTTTGTCTGTCCAAAAGGACGGTAACGGTAGGTACATTCGTCCATCTCTGGAGCCATTGTTCTGGATAGACGTTCGGTTCTCCCGTTTCTTTGTGTTTCCCGATCAACTAACCCTCGCCACACAGGAAATGGACTTGGTCTTGTCGGCTGGTTCAACGTTCCTCATTCCAGCCCTTCAATTTGTGTTTGTCACCTCACTAGCCTGTGTTGTCCCACTTCACGTTATAGAACGAGGCCAGCTTCCGGCTTCGTCAACATTGACAAAGTTGTTTTGGGCGGCTGACGTTGAGAGCCTACGCGAGGAGTTTGCGTCGGTGAGAGAGATCGGTGCTCCTGCAGCGGAGGAATGGCAGAAAGGCTTATCGAAACGGGGCTCTGACCAGCGAGTTAATATCGCAAAATGGGAAAAGTATGACGACTCTGGTGGTGTTGCCAACATGAGAATGCTTCTTCATCCAGATGTCAAGGGCCAGCCTCCTACTGTTCTGGAGCCGACTCAGCGTACTGAGCTCACACAATCCCCAATTAAAAGTAAGTTTAAACGAACAACGTTGCAATTGCCTTCTACTTCGTCTAACAAGATCAAGATCTAGAGGGAAAAATTATGCCCGCGTCTGCCACAGCTGTCGAAGGACAAAAGCTGGTTTCGACTTGTGTGGCAAAGCCTCCCGATGCACCGGCCAAAAAAGAAAAGACGTCCGAAGAAATTGACGCTGAGTGGGATCTGATACAAGGTCCTGTCCGACTCAAGATCCTTCGATATGCTGACGAAGCAATCATTGGTGACTGGGACGATGGTGATAAGGTGACGAAAGACAATGCTCCGGCGTTTGCTGCCGATGTCCTGCTTCATGTACGAAAACGGTTCTACACGGAAGTCGAAAACGACGCAAAGGCGGCACGGGCGTTCGGTCGAGAGCCGACCGTTGACCCTGTTGGCGGACCCTTCACCCAAAAGCTCACGTTGGAGAATCTAAAGTACGTGTTTGACGTCAAAGTCAAGCCGATCACGTCCAAATTTCGCACCGATTTGTTCCTTTGCCCTGTTTGCGATACAAGCATGAAATTCTTCGGGTTTGAGGGCGCCATTCAGCACTACGCAGCGAAGCACACGAATATCCTTAGCGTTGGCAATATCGTTGTTTACTGGAGGGCCGAGTGGCCAGAGGATCCTCCGTTCCGGCCAAATCCTCGCACTGCTAAAGGCACAGGTCTGCCGGTGCCACTACCTCAATCTCCGACAGCAAAGCTTCCAATTCAGCGAGGCCCCGGCCCGGCGGCTAAGCGCTCTGGCAAGGACCATCAACAATTTGGTGCTGCACAGACTCTGCCATACCAAGGAACAGCGACTCACTTCCCACCGCCACCATCACAATTCCAGTCTAGTCATGTCCAACCGACGCAATTCCATATGCAGGCCAATCCAGATGACGGTAGTCTCTACAGTGGAACATCCTTTGGTCCTAATTCGCAACAAGGTGGTTTCACTTTTGGCGCTCCCTCGTACCACAACCCAGTCGGACAACGGACGGGGCCAGGTTCGTTCCAACCGCCGCCGGTCTACCAGCGTGCATCTTATGAACCACTCGCTGGAGGAGCTAATCAAGATGCTCGTTCTTTCTCCACTGGACCGCCAGCACAGCCTTCTGTTTTTGAGGCTCCGGGACCAGTTGTTCCCCCTGAACATCAAGCTTTGAACCCCTTCATCTCGAAAGAGCCTTATCAGGCCCATTCTTCTGCTGTGGTCCCGTCCAATCCGGTTGACCAAGCTCCGAAATCGCCCTACCAAGAACGGCTTGATGAGCTTGTACGATACGCACGTGTACTGTGGAAGGACCTGCTGTCTCTCCCTCGCATCCCTGATGTTGTCAGAATCCAGACTTTACTCTTTCATGCAAACAAACACTACCATCAAATGTTTGGCGCACAGTTGCCATTGACCCTCTTCAAAGATAGAATCTTGAAGTCCGTGGGTATGGCACCCATTGGCATCATTCAGAACCTGCGTTGCTTCGCCTGTACTAGAGGCCTTGACCCTGTGCAGCACAACAAGAAAGGACAAATTTTGTTCACATTCGCGGAACTTATCACGCATTTTTCTCAAGCACACATTGAGGGTCGGACAAAATGGTCGAACCCATTCAATGTGAATCCAAATGCGGCCAATCTGCCTCGTAACTGGTTGACTGAGATGCTGACCCTTCCTCCCAAGCATGAACTCGCTAATATGGCCAAGGCACCGCGTGGAAAGGCCATCCGGCTTGTCCTGGCTGAAGCAATCCAAGATGCTATCAACCATCAACAGGACAGCGTCACGGAATCTGAAGCGCAGAAACCAACCCCAGAACCTGCAGTCGCGCATACAGAGAACGGCGGCCCTACTTGGAGACATGCAGATGGCGCTGCAAGACCGAAAGCGACCGGACTTTCACGTCTATCGAAAACTTCAACAAGTGTTGTCCTGCCTCGCGAAAATCGAGTGCCGGACGTCAATCTTAAGCCGAAATTCCAAAAGGCGCACAAAAAGGGAAATGGTAGTCAACCTGTGGAAAAACCTGCTGAAAATTCAGTGGAGAATCTTGCAGACAAGCCTGCAATTACTATCAAGGAAGAAGTGCAAGAACATAACCATGTTCCACTATCCGTACGTGTTCCTGCCGCACCAGAAGGCAAGCAGGATTTATTGGGGGCACTTGAGGCGCACTTGGATGGTAAGCCATTCACCCGTACGTCGGCAGCAAGAGAGCCGCCACCGCCTGTTCATCCCCCGGCCCGTGTGGTGTACGTTGACGAGTACGGCCGCGAAGTCGTTCCGAGACACGCCGACCAACGCGACTTGTATCGTGGTGGCCGCGATCACCCTCGCGACGACGAGCGGTATGGTCGATATGTTGCGGTTGAGAGAGGCGAGCCGTATCAGAGACGGGCACGATCACCTCCTGCAAACCAAGGCAGCTACGCTCCACCATCTCGTGCCCCTACGGGGCAGTACTGGGACCGCAGCCCACCCCTAGCGCGACGATACGCCGACGAGCCAGTGTATTCCGGATTCCCCGTGGGCTACGAGGAAGCGCATGAACGTGGTGCGCTGCCTGGACCGCACCATCATTATGCCCGCGCCCAGCCACGCCAAGAGCACTATTTAGACTATGCCGATAGGGCGGGTCGTGCGGAGGTGGCCTACCGACCAGCAGAATATGACCCATACGAAACTTATGAAGTCGTGCAGGTTACTGGACCAGAAGGCGAGTACCTGGTCAGACGTCCAGTGCGACGGGAGGCACCGCATGCTGGCCAGAGGGGTTCTGAGCGCCACTATCCGTCCTCGACAGTAACCCCTGCACCCGTACCGTATGATGGTGTCGGCGGAAGGGATGCTGGTGGCATTGTGCGACACGATCGCGCTGAAAGCTACCGCGAGTCAGGCTACGGCGCACGGTCCGAAACCTACGGTGCCGGAAACCTGGCGTACGGACGACGCGTTGTGGGCGAAGGACCAGAAGCAGTACCACACCACTCGGTGGCGCGGTCAAACTCGGCCTATTATGACGAGTATGACCCGCACAACCCATCGAGTGGAGGGGCAATGCAGGAGGCACCGAGTCAGATACAGTACCACTAGAACTGGCAGATGTGCGGCTCAGCCTCAGGATACGAGACCAGTATGGTGCATATGCCGGGCCGGTTCACCATGGCCGGCGGTTATGGCTTTGCAGTAGGTCCCTTATATGGTAGCAATCCTCCAAGATGAGCAGTCGCCTGACTTTGTCCTGGGCATTCATTTTTTTTTTGGCTTCTTGGGAGGGACACTTCGTTGACACCATATCACGAAATATCGATTTGGCACAGCTGGCGATATAAATAACGGAACACAAAAACAGAATGAAAAAAACAGAACAATTTTAGTAAACTTTAATCCACATATGTGACAGAGTGCCTTTATTTGTAGTATTGTACTGTATTCGTCGAGATAGTATCGTTCTATGTAGATGACGGGTGATGAGATTAGGACGTGAGCGGGAGAATTGATGGGAGAGAATGTGTAGGGATCTGAGGAATAGACATGATAGGTGAAGTTGAGAGAGTGGTGTTACAAGACATGTGTATGAAGAAAACGGCAAAAACAATAAACATAGAGCCGAGCGTCGTCCGACAAGACAGAAATAGAATCCAAACCAGCGAAGGATGCGTCAAAACAACAAGAAAACTTTGTGACAAAAGAAAACCCCAACGTAAAGTCAAATCGGCACGTAGAGATACAGAAAGCGCCTCCCTTCTTATTCCATTTTCCCCCTCTCTTCTTTCTCGCAATATATAAACTTGGGTGTATAATTTATACCACCTCGCCAATGATCTTGGCGGCCTCCTTGTATGTCTCCAGCAGACGCTCGCACTTCTCACGCTCCTTCTTGACGCCGTCGTCCTCGTACAGAAGCTCCTCAAAGAGCATCTCCTTGTAGAGCTCGCTGACGAGGCGGTTCTGCACCACGTCCTTGCAGTGGTTGACCAACAGGTGCATGATGGCCTTGGGCACCTGGTCGGCAATGGACTCGCGCACAATGTTAAAGTACGACGAGATGAGCGCGCGGATCAGTTCCGTCTCCATGGCCTCGCGGTCCGTCAGCGCGGGTTCGCCACCGGTGCCGTTCGCGCCAAAGAGGTCCATGCTGCCGCCCGCACCGAGCGCGCCAGGGTGGCCGGTCGAACGGCCGTATTCGTCGCTGCCGGCACCAATGGGCGACCGCAACGGCCGGTCGTCGGGACGGCGCATGCTCTGGCTAAAGGTAGGCTCGGAAGTCTGGCTCACGTGGCGGCCAATGTTCGCATTGTGGTGGTGGCCGCTGGGGCCGGTGCCGCCGATGGCGCTGCCGTCCTTGCCAAAGAAGTAATTGAGGAACGAGTCCTTGGCGTTGTTGATGGCGGGCTGGTTGAAGCGCGTCGGCGAACCCGGCCGGCCGGCGCCGTTTTCCCGCGCTATGGACGAGCTGCGGCCGCCCTTGGCCACCTTGCGTAGAGCCGTGGTGGTCGCGCCGGCACCGCCGGTGACGCTCAGGTTGTCCTCGTCGACCTCCTCGGGTGTCTCCGTACCGGCAGCACCACCGGCCACACCGTTGGTGCCAGTGCCGTTGGCAGCACCAATCTCTTTGAGGCGGCGGCGCTCGCGGCGTTCGCGCTCTTCCTGGATCAGCCGCTTGCGCTCGCGCTCCTGCTTCTCGTTGACGACGTGGCTCATGGCGGCAGCGGCGCCTAGGAAGTTGGGGTGGTTGGTGTTGATGTAGGCGCGCTGGATCGAGATGAGCGACTCGACGTAGTTGGACGCGGGGCCCAGACGCTCACGCAGCAGATCAGAAACGACCTCGATCAGCTTGGCCTGCAGGCGCGGGAAACGGCTCAGCTCCGTGGACCCGCAGGTGTGGCAGATCTTGATGAGCTCCTCGTACACGAGCTCGACGCACCGCTGACTAGGGATCTCGAGCAGCTTGATCTGGGGCTTGACGAGCAGGTCAAAGGCCATCTCGGGGACGAAGAGACTGGGCCGCGGGCCGGTGGAGTTGCGGATGGCGGTCCGGATGTCGAGGGCGGACAGGTTGGAGGTGGGATCGATCGACTCGAGGGAGCTGCCAAAGACGGAGTTGAAGATGTAGTAAATGCGGGCACCACCGCACAGCTCCTTGGTGGAGATCTCCGTGGAGGTACCATCGATGGAAGAGATGAAAGACGTGGCAAAGCGGGTCATGAGCTGCAGGATAAGTGAGCCACGGTGCTCCTTGCCGCTAAAATGCATGTCACCGTAGCTGGCCAGCTCCTGCTGGGTCTGGCCCATGAGGGTGTTGAGGCGGGCCTTGATGTCGGGCAGGCGATCGCGGATGTGGGTCATGAGTGTGCCGTTGAGCGTCTTGGCCAGGTACGACGTGCCGCAGCGCGTGGAGATGTTGCGGTAGGCCGGGTGGTGCTTGAAGAAGTCGGTCTCGGCCTTGAGTGCCTCCTCCATGGGCTTGTTGCCCTGGATGTCCTGCTGCGACCGGTTGACAACGCCGATCCAGCCGAGCTTGAGCGGGTAGACACGGCCCGACAGGATGTCGAGCGCGTTGGTGCCGTGGTCCATCAGGTCGACCTTGGTCAGGACACCGATTGTGCGGCGACCGAGCGGGTCGACATGGCGGGCGAGCTTGAGGGCCTCGGAGTTGACAATGTCGACGTTGGCCGGGGAGACGGCCAGGATGATGCTGTTGGGCTTGGCAATGTACTCGGAGATGAGGTTGCGTGTCTGCTTCTCAATGTCGGTGGGCTGGTCGCCAATGGGCACCTTGGTCAGACCAGGCAGATCGACAAGGGTTAGGTTGAGTACGTCGGGCGAGTAGATCTTGAGGTTGATGGGCTGGCGGGTGATGCCCTTGTTGTTGCCGGCGACGCGGCTCGTCTCGTTCTCAATCTCGCGCTTGACGTCCTCGAATTCGTTGAAGCGGCGGTTCGGCAGGTGATGGAATTCGGCCCATTCGTTGCGTCGGGGAGCATCGTAGCCACGGGGCTTCGCGGCGGCAGAAGAGTCCTCGTCGTCCTCGGGAACGTTGATCAGTTGCAGGATAAGTGGCCGCCTTGTGACGATGCCGCTGCCGCGAGGGAGAAAGTCGCGACCGACAATGTTTTCGAGGACAGAGGACTTGCCGGCAGACTGGGAGCCAACGACGACCTGGAGGAGGGAGAGGAAGAGAAGCGCGAGTTAGAAGACAGGTTCAGTTTTGTTGCGCACGTGCAGCAAGCGGGGCAATGCTTACAATTTGTGGGAGATCGAGGGAATCGTTGCCGATGGTGTTGAAGACGAGGTCTTGCAACTTGTTGACCGTGGTCAGCAGTTCGTCGCCGAGGGCTGCCATGCTGTTGGATTTGAAGGAAGAGAGAGGCAGTGTCGAGAAAGTGGTGTCAAAAGGAGGAGAGAGGCTGACGAAAATGTCGAGATCACGACGCGTATATTCGTTACCGCAACGGATGCTTCAACCTCGGCGGCCAAGGTGCAGCCCGAGAAACTGGAGCCTCGTGTCGAGGTGCCACCACGCGGTCGAGGAGGTGGAGGAGAGAGAGCGGAGGATCAAGAGAGAATGCTGAGCGGTGTCGTCGAGCAGATAGAGAGTGTCGCGCGAATAGCAGGGCGTGACGCACGGTGATGACGGGTAGAAGGTACGGCGATGACGAAGACACAAAATTATCACGAGGGAGCGAGAGGGAAAGCCAGAGTGCCGAAAAGACCAGAACAGGCAGTGTGTTTTTGCAAGCTACTCCGTCTGGGAAGAGGCAGTGGGCCTAAAAGCTAGACGGAGCGATCAGGGCTAAGCTCAAGGAGGACAAGGGGTGGGCCTTGCGGGTGGAGGAGGCGAAAGCCAGGCGATGAAAATGGACCCAAGAGATGCGCGAAAATAAGCAGCCAGTGGTAGATTGGCTTTGGGTAGTCTGGAGTTTCTTTGCTCGTTTGGGGCTTTGTCGTGGTGGGTGTAGATGGTGCCGGAGCTTTCAGTGCGAAAGAGGCCACCGGCCGACGGGAGCAAGTAAATAGGTTCTGACAGTGGATGACGACGAGGCGGCGATAGTGTGGCCAGGGGAAAACGGGTTGTTGGATGTCAAAAAGTCAGTGGGCAGCCTAGCCGTTGTAGTGTTGTCGTCTTTGGTGCTTTTGCACGTTTTGCAAAAGTGAAGCCAAATTCGGGTTGCAAATCAGTCGAAAAGGGGGAATTCGCAGGTTCGAGATGTTTGCAGGAATGGCAAGAGGTTTGCAGGTCGCTATGGGAAAGTACGACCCAATTTGGGGCTCAATCAACACAGAAACGCAGGAGCACATTCTACTTCGTACAGAGATGGAAAGTACGCGAACGACGCGCTGCATGTCACCTTCCGCGCGCAGGTATAGACAGGGGGGGCTGACTTAGTGGTTTGCTTTGTGCCTGTTAAATGGGCAAGACAGACAACACGCCGCCCTTTGTCCCTGCCTTGAGCCTCCCTTGATTCAGCATCTAATCGCAATGCGCTCCTGCCCTGAGCAACTGGAAATTGGGCTGTTATGCGCATTGGGAAGGCAGACAGGACGTACCAGGGCGCCTGCCTATCGTTCGCCGAGTAGCAATTGGCAATTCATGCGGCAGCGGCAACCGCTGGAACCACTTGTGGCATTTGCACGGACAGTCCGACGCCACGGCAAGCGCGATGCGGGCGATGACGAAGGGGCGATTTGGACGCTGAGCTTGGTGCAGTGCGAAACTGCTAATAGAAATACGAGACGCTGATTGGCCAGCCGCATGGTTCGCTTTTTGCCTGGCTCGACTTTTCGTGCATTTCGACTTTGTAAGGTGAGCATGATCGATTGAACTCGCTTTGCAAAGAATCGATCGGCGACGGACGTGAGGCCGGCTTTTACTATTGGCCCAGATTTCTTGTTCTATTTTTCTTCTGTCATTAATCGCATGCTCTTTTCACCGGCGCTGACACACGGCCGCTCCCTGCGAACGAGCTTGATCTCAGAATCAACGGCCGAACCGACAGCAACGAGAGGCAAAAGGCGTACGGCCACGGGTTTCGACGAATAAAACGGCCGGTAGTAAACGGACTGCCCAGTACGTCCTACCTCGAGCCGAGGGCCGAATCTGACACTTGACACCATGAGCACCTTTGGCAGTCCGGGCGGCGGCAGCATCGCGACGAAACCGACACCGTAAGATGGCCTGAACCCACGATATACGATATGGACGGTATGCGATTATGCGGGTTCGAGGACAAAACGACCTAACAGTTTCAGGCCACAGCGCGGCAGCTTTCCTTTGGACCACGAGGGCGAGTGCAAGCGGGTAATGATGGACTACCTCAGCTGCATGAAGAAAGTAAAGGGCATCAACGAAGACGAGTGCCGGAATCTGGCCAAGGCGTACCTGGGATGCCGGATGGACAGGTGAGTGCGGCGGTCGCAGGAAACACAGTGAAAATAAAAGGAAATTAGAAAAAAAAAAATAACCGCACTCGAAACGACGGGCTAACTTTCCAGAAATCTCATGGCGAAAGACGACTTCAAGAACTTGGGATTCCAAGAAAAAGACGACCAGGCTGGCACTGACAAGGGCGGCAAGGCAAAGAACGAGACCAAGACACCAGGCGAGCTGCGATGGTGAGTCGTGTTTGTGTGCGGAATGGTACAAGGTTGTGTTCTCCGTACCCTTGACATGTGATTTTCAAAGCCAAAATATGCAAAACAGTTCAGAACAATAAAAATCGAAAAAGTCCAACTCGTCCCACCGTACTCACCCAAAACTCACGCATCTCAAAGCCAATTGATGCCTCGTGACATCGGATTTACTACACGGTAAGGACAGGTCATGCCGTTCTCCTCGGACAAGGGCCGCCATCGTCGCCGGTGTCGCTCCGAGAATTGAGTAGCCGACCTCACCTCCAACATCTCCACTCTCCCCTCAATTCTGTGACGGATTTAGGCGACCAGCAGCTGTCTCCACTAGCAAGGAAAATGGAACACGACATTTTGTGAGCGACAGCCTGGTCCCCTTGGACTTCCTTTGGATGTGGACTTTTTCGCTTCAATGCTTCTTGCATGCTTCTCTTGTTCGTTAGTCAATATTCAGGTCCGTCCGTCTCTGTTGCACCGAAACACAGTCCGGGCGAGCTCATGTTGATTTCGCTATCCACCAGCAAATACCAGCGAAAAATACCGTAGTAAATAGCCGTGCATCAGTTCACTTAGTCGCCTATATCAGCGCCTGCCACTGTCAACATCCTGCAATTATTCCCAGTTGTCATCATATAGAAGGAGTAGCCTCGGCTTCTGTGCGGTTGCCTTCCTTTTTGTCAATATCTAGGGACTGATTTTGATTTTGATGTTGACTTTCGTTTCCTTCCCCTCACTCTCGTCCGCAGCTCATATTATGCAGAGCGACCTCCATCTCATCCCCACGTACGCCCTCTCCGCACATTCTCCCCTCACGCTCACTTTCTCAAGCTGCGTCATATCGTCTCCGAAATGCTTCAAGTCCGCCCACAGCTTTCCCGGCAAGCACGGCTGGGCCGACCGTGTCTCGTGTGCCGGTCCGTGTGCCGCTACTCAAGCGTCTCCAGCTCAACACCCCCCTCGCCCGTCACGTCTCTCTCCACCGATGCCACTCTCCCCAACCTCCGCATTGGTCGCCATACCCGTGTCGTCTTCCAGGGGTTTACTGGCCGCCAGGCCACGGCCAATGCCCGCGAATCGCTCGCCTGGGGCACCAACATCGTCGGCGGCGTGACCCCGGGCCGCTCCGGCGAGCACTTGGGGCTGCCCGTGCTGCCCAGCGTCCGCGCGGCCGTCGAGACGCTCAAGCCGGACGCCACAGGCATCTATGTGCCGGCACCGCTCGCGCCCGCGGCCATTGAAGAGGCCATTGCCGCCGAGGTGCCCTTGGTTGTCGCCGTGGCCGAGCACATTCCCGTGCACGCCATGCTGCGCATCCACGCCATGCTCAAGACGCAGTCCAAGTCGCGGCTCGTGGGTGCCAACTCGCCCGGTATAATCTCGGCTGTTGGCGCCTGTCGCATCGGGTTCCAGCCGCTGCCGTGCTTCTCGCCCGGGTCGGGCCCCGGCACGCGCGTCGGCATTGCCGCCAAGTCGGGCACGCTGAGTTACGAGGCGGTGGCCTCGACGACACGGGCGGGGCTGGGCCAGAGCTTGTGCATCGGCGTGGGCGGCGACATTGTGGCGGGCACGGATCTGCGCGAGTCGCTGGCCGTGTTGGCCGACGACCCGGAGACGGACGCGATAGCGCTGATTGGGGAGATTGGCGGCACGAGCGAGCTGGAGGCGGCCGCGTGGATCGAGGCATACAGGAAACGGGCGCAGGCGGCGGGCGCTGTGCCCAAGCCAATCGTGGCGTTGATTGGCGGCACGCACGCTGCTGTTGAGGGCCGCATCATGGGCCATGCAGGTGCCTTTGTTCTCCCCGGCGAGCCGACGGCCCAGGAGAAGATCCAGGCGCTCGAGCGGGCAGGCGCGACGGTGATTGACCACCCGGAGAAGTTTGGGCAGGCAGTCAAGGCGCGGCTGGACGCTCTTTCCCCGAGCGGCAGCGGTGCCAACAGCAGCAGCCTGTTTGGGCAGGCGGGACCGACGAGCCAGCGCCGCAGCATGCACACATCGACGCTGTCCCGAAACGGCAACAGCAAGCGGCCTACGATTCAAGGGGGGATGATGTCGCGGCGGCCAGCGCACACCACCACCCAAAAACGCTCCATCTACATTGGCCAGGACGCCACGTTTGATCTTCTGCGCAAGCAGGGCGTCAACGCCGCGCCCTACTCGGGCCAGGGCACCCAGCGCTACCTCGCCATTACCGTTGACCGCTCTTCCAAGATGCCGTGTGTGCTGGCGGCCCCGACCTACAATGCCACCGTTTCGAGCATCAGCAACCTCCGCCGTTTCCCGTTTGGCTACCGCGCCGGCGTGGACGGCCTGCTCGCGGCCCGCGTCGCCGACCACCTTGGCCTCGACACGACGTCCTCGACGAGCGAAACCGAGAGCCTGCGCAAGCTGCTGCGCGTGCTGTACGCCACCTTTCTCGAGCAGGAAGCATACCTTGTCGAAACGGCTGTCGTCGCGCGGCTCGCCGACGTCAAGGTCGTGCATGCACGCCTGGGGCTCGACGACGTCGGCTTCAACCAGCGCAAGGCCACCGGCGACGAGACCACGCTGTGGCTTGCCTCCGTGACGGCGCCCATGGAAGCCAACGCGCGCGAAGCCGCGGCCAAGAAGGACGGCATTGTCTACGTGACTCTCCACGACAACGACAACAGCAACGACAACAGCCACAACAATGACAACAACAAACAAGGGCGACAAGGGGCGGCCGCGCCGGCGACGATTGGCACGCTTGTCAACGGCGCCGGCCTGGCCATGAACACGGTGGACGCGCTCGCCGGCCTTGGTGGGCAGGCTACCAATTTTTTGGACACGGGCGGCAAGGCCACGAGCGAGACGGTCAAGACGTGCTTCCAGGTACTGCTGCAGGATCCGCGCGTGCGTGTCATCTTTGTCAACGTCTTTGGCGGGCTGACGCTCGGCGACATGATTGCGCGCGGCGTGCTGCTGGCGTTCAAGGAGACCAATGTGACGGTGCCCGTGGTGGTGCGCATCCGCGGCACGAACGAGGCCGAAGGCCAGGGGATTATACGGACGAGCGGGCTGCCGCTGTTTGCCTACGACAGTTTTGACGAGGCGGCGGCCAAGGCGATTGAGCTGTCCAAGGCGGCATGAAAAAGTTTGGTTGGGTGGTTGATGGAGATTGAGAAGCCGAATTGTACATACACTGCTATACTGGAAAGTAAAACCAAGAATAGATGATGTTTGATCAGACAAGAACGAGAAAGAGCCATTGACCGAATTGTAGACGAGGCGAAATACGGAAAACCGAGTTAGTGGGTATCTGCCGTGTGGAAAGACGGCATGGGATGGCTGTGCCTGTTTGCTTGACTACGCCGTACAAAGGATCTAGGTGACGTATGAAAGCAGACTTGGGAATACGAGGGCGGCCATGACACCGATTCTCAAAGGAGACAGCAGATACGGGCCATACGTAGATGGAGGAAAAGGCGCGAATAAACGTCATTTGTAGAATGAATACCTCGACTGGCAAATGACAGCAGAGAGGCACAGTGGCAGAGTGGCCGAAATCAATGTGCAGTTAATCTATGCTGAAGTGTCTGGGAATCCTTTAATAACAAGCCGGCCCATCTGGCGTTTTCTTCTGTTCACTGGCACCGTCGTTCTGTCTCTCATCGACGTCCCTTCATTAGAGAGGTGCAATGCCCCAATCCTTCACAATGTACTCTCAAGAAGCAGAGGCGACGCAGTGCAAAAGTCTGCAGCTGTCCTCACAAGCAGACGAAAAAGATGGTCTGCCGCCCGGTTTCAGGCCCTCTATTACGCGGCCGGTAATATAATTAGGCACGGGTGCTGGGCCTTGTCGAAGGATGGCCGGAGAGGGGAAGGAAGATAATTTCGTCTTTTTTTTAAAAAAAAAATAGGAAGTAACAAAAAGATAGGAAGAAGGGCACCGCCACACAATTGAGGAGATAGTCCTCCCCAATCGTGGTCGCTTTCCTGGCCTTTCTTCTTCTTCTTCTTTTTCATTTTATTTTCACCGTTTACTTTATTGCCTTACGATAGCTAGTCGCAATTAAGAAGGCGATCGTAGATGGAGAGGCATTGTGGGACCCGAAATGAAGTCAACATGAGAAATGGATCGTCACCACCCATGGAATGCCAGTATAAGAGATATGCCAACGCACTCAACGACCACTCAACAACCACTCTGTTGTGGCTTTTTGGGATAACCGGTCATTTTAAGTTTAAAGACGATTTAGAAGTCTTTTATTTCTTTTTCTTTGCTTTTTCCCCTTCTTTTTTCTTTCTTTGGTTTACCTCTCTTTTCTCTGCCACTAAAGTTCATTTCCAACTCCTTTACGAAAATACATGATGCCCTCTCTCTTCAAAGTCACCGTCACCGTGGCCGGCTTTCTTTCGGCCGCATCGGCTGCTGCACTCCAACGGCAAGACTGCACTTGGAGTGTCGTCGCCTCCGCAACCGACACATGTGCCACCATTGCCGCTGCCTGGGACCTGAACGTAGAACAGTTTGCCGTCTACAACCCCATCACCGGCTGGAACTGCTCCGACGGCGTCATTGCCGGCGAGACGTACTGCGTGGAGCAAAACTACGGCCTCAGTGCTCTTCCTACGAGTCCGTCCATCACACCGCCCCTACCCTCGCCGACATCGGGCGACCCAAGCAGTGGTGGAACAGGAACTGGAACCGGAACCGAAACTGTTTCTGCGCCGACAACACCCACTGCGCCCAACGGCTCGCCCATCCCGTCGCCCGTCCAAGATGGCATCACACCAGATTGTAAGACGCTGCCGTTTTTTTTTTTTTTTTTTTTTTTTTTTTTATGCTTGACGTTTGGTGTGTTCGTCACTTACATGATAAGGCATCTCTTTCTACAAAGTGGCCAAAGGTGACACATGCGCCAAGGTGGTCTCCAAGTTTGGCACCTTTTCGCTGTCCGACTTTTATGCCTGGAACCCGGCCGTCGGCACCGACTGCTCGGGTCTGTGGATCGACACGTACGTCTGCGTCGGCACCACCGCCACCTCCACCACGAAGCCCACCACCTCCAAACCGACATCGTCGTCGCCCACCGGCTCGCCCCTGCCGTCGCCCACGCAGGACGGCCTGACCGACAAGTGCACGCGCTTCTACAAGGTCGTCAAGGGCGACACGTGCGCCAAAATCGTGGCCAAGTACGGCACCTTCTCGCTCGACGACTTTTACGGCTGGAACCCGGCCATCGGCACCGACTGCTCCGGTCTCTGGCTCGACACGTATGTCTGTGTGGGCGTCCCCGGCACGCCCACCGCCAAGCCGACGCCCACACCGACCAAGGGGCCATCCCCCGTACAGGACGGCATCGACCCGTCGTGCAACAGCTTCTACAAGGTCGTCAAGGGCGACACATGCCAAAAAATTGTCGCCAACAACAAGAACAAGCTTACTCTGGCGGAATTCTACAAGTGGAATCCGGCCGTTGGGGTGAGTCATGACTCCGTGACAAATGCTCATTTGTTTTATGTTATGTATTTTTCGTGATGAAACTGACGTGATAGGATGACTGTTCTTCGTTGCTCCTGGACTATTATGTTTGTGTTGGTGATGGCAAGAAGCGTCGGTTTGTGAAGGTACAGTAGAGTGAGGCGGTGGATGAGCTGAGTAGGCATGGCATAAAGCGGATGAATGTTACATTTTTGCATTTTGTGTGATAGCTTTGACTTACGTTCTTCTAAGCAGATTATTATTTTACGCAGTTCTTGCAGGTTTTTATATTTTGGCAATAATTGTATACAAACCAATTCACGTAAGGCAAATTGTATGTTTTAAAACAGCAAATAAAAAGCCACTTCAAAGGAAATTCACCACACTCACAACCCATAACACGCCATGTCGTATAACTGCATATTACTGTTGAAGACGTCGCGTGGTGAAACACAGACAACTGCCTAGCAATGCTGAGAAGCGGCAGGGGCTGAAGGAGGCTGCCAAACAACATCGAGGGATCCAAGCGTTCAAACAACCGACTCCGAGTATTCCTATTCGTTGAATTTGTTTGCCATGTTTGTTCTTCATGTCTTTTTTTTGAGTTTCTGCCGTTTCACGACGTAATTTTGTTCTTCTCCTCGTGTCTTACTGCACAGCGCTGTGATTCCGATACGATATAATTTTTGCAAAATTCACAACTTGCCGATATGTCTAGCTGCGATGATGCCATGCATATGCCCTTCTGGCTCTTCGCCTTCTTCGTTTCTATAAAAACGGTCTTTGAAATAATTAAATCGAACTGCACCGAACAACCGTTAGATTAGCTGTGGTCTGTGCAGTTGGTAGACTACCCTAGCGCCAGAGCTACCCCTGACAAACACAGCTTCCACTTGAGACACTGTCTGGCTACTCTGAATGGAGATTTTT
This sequence comes from Sporothrix brasiliensis 5110, assembly GCF_000820605.1. Classification (NCBI taxonomy): domain Eukaryota; kingdom Fungi; phylum Ascomycota; class Sordariomycetes; order Ophiostomatales; family Ophiostomataceae; genus Sporothrix; species Sporothrix brasiliensis. Next base: position 1,279,060 of record NW_024467137.1, on the reverse strand, counting down.
GGTCAAAAAAAAAAATAGAAAAAAGAAGACGTGGTAACAAATATGAAGTGAGAGCGACCGTGTACGAGCATAGCGTAGACATAGTGAATAAACTACCATCTTGTTCACCCCTGTCTTCCCCAGCAGTGCAATTCGCGATAATTGCTGACCGGGCCTTCGGAGACTTTTAAGAGCCCTTGAAACACGGTAAGCTGAGAGGGAGCGTGCAGCGCGCCACAGCAAAGGAGAGGAACAGCAGACAGCAGGTTGCACAAGAGACCAGCAATAAGAAGAGCCATTTCCCAAACTGTCTGGGCCTAAAAGTAAGCGTCGCGACAAAAGACCCAACGTCGAAAGGCAGATCACGGCTTCATCGGTGGTGGCCATAAACAACACTGAGCACTGAATTTTGGACTGTGCACAAACAAGCACTGCGCCTCCGCCTGTGAGCAACTGGGACTGCAGTACAAAAGAGACGACAACCGGACAGCTGCAGATAAGACGCAAGGCACGCACGGCGTCCGAATACTGGCTTCGCCTCACGAATCATACGGCTGAGCAACAAAAGCCGAGGTCGTTGCAAGGAAGGAGCACGCCAGGCCTGGATACAGCATCGCGCCTTCCCTGTACTTGCTCTTTCCGCCTTTTGCACGTCTCGCACTGCTTACCTCTTCCCCCGTCTCCTTTCCCCCGTCGTCAATATTTTGCCTCGTTTTGACCGCCGCCCACAGACTCGGTTTGAGCGCAACGCTTTGCTCCCCGTCGCAATGGCGACAAATGTGTCCACCGGACAGCACCCGGTGGCCGCCGCCGCCGCCGCTTCGAGCACGGCGTCCTGTTTTACGCCACCATCTGGCGCATCTTTGCCGTCCAACCTCATCGCCACGGCAGTCTGTCTCGTGAGCTTCTTCGTCACTCACGTTGTCGAGTCTCTCACCGCACTGGCTGCCCGCTTGACAGTCGCCCGTATCATTGCCGCTGTCGCGGCCTTTCTCGTGGCGGCCTTCCTGGCGGACTGCGCCCTCAAGCCGCGCTACCCGCGGTCTCTGCCCCGGGTCGGCTACGGCGACAGCGTCGTTGCGACGCTGCGCAACTGGTTCGGCTACATTTTCTACTTCAACGACTGGGTCGACGAGGGCTACAACAAGTTCTCCAAACAGAACAAGGCATTTCTTGTGCCGTCGGCGGCCTCGCGGCCGCAAGAAGTCGTCGTGCCCCGCAACCAGACGGCCTGGATGCTCGACCTGCCGGACCACATCCTGTCGGCCCATGCCGCGCACGGCGATGTGCTCTATACGGAGCACAATTTCATTTTTGACGCCCACGCGCATGCCCGAGCTTTTGCGGCCAAGCACGGCCTGCCACCCGTTCCGCCACGCGGCCCCGGCGACCACCACGACCACAAGCGCTCGCCCGTTGACGAGGATTTCCACACGCGCGTTGTCCACCGCAGCCTCGCTCGGCACCTGCCGGGTCTGCTTCCGGCTGTCGAGAACGAGGTGATTGTGGCTGTCGATGCGGCCTTTGGTGGCGGCGACGCCGCTGCCGCTGCCGGTGATGGTGATGGCGAATGGCACACGATCAAGCTTTGGGACGCCTGGCTGGCCATGGTGCCGCAGATTACAAATCTCCTCCTCGTGGGCCCGGACGCCTGCCGCAACCAGCCGCTGCTCGACACATTTGTCAAGTTTGCCGACACGGTCGTCACGAACAGCTTCCTGCTCAACATGTTCCCCAAGCTGCTGCACCCGCTCGTGGGCCGCCTCGCCAGCATCCCCAATCGTCGTCTTTGGCGCCGTGCCCACGGTTTCTTGGAGCCGCTCATCCTGGAGCGTATCCGCGTCATGACGTCCCCTGAGACGAACGAAGCCAGGGACACGGTCAACGAGGACTTTATCACCTGGCACATACGCATGGCCCTGGCCGAGGACCGCAGAGCCGAGCTCGACCCTGTCGCCATCTCGAAGCGCCTGCTGCCCATTGAGTTTGCCGCCATCCACACGACTGTGCTGACCGGTTTCTTTGTCATGATCGATCTGCTGACGTCCGACCCGGCCTACATCGAGGGCATCCGCGAAGAGGTCCAGGCGGCGCGGGACACGTCACCCGATAACCCCGACAACCCCGATAACCATTGGACCAAGCCGTCGCTCGCCCGTCTCCGGCGCACCGACAGCGCCATCCGCGAAAGCATGCGCGTCAGCAACTTTGCCACGTCGCTGGTCAAACGCAAAGTCATTGCACCGGGCGGCATCACCAACGCGGCCGAGGGATGGCATGTGCCGTACGGCGGCCTCCTGATGCTGGACCTGGCCGGCACGCACCACGACCCGGACTTGTATGCGAACCCAGACCAGTACGATGCGTTTCGCTATGCGCGGCAGCGCGAGGCGTATGACGCTGCCACAGTCGCGGCGCCAGCAGGTGCCGGAGGCGAACAGAACGCCGCGAAAACGCCCGAGCAGATTGCGGCCGACGCGATGCGTGGGCTCAAGCTGGGCATGGTCACCACGAGCGACAGCCACCTGGCCTTTGGCCACGGCCGGCATGCATGGTACGTCTCTTCCGGCTGTGTCGTCAAATGTGAAAAGTTGAAAGACGCGTTCCCGCTAACTGAACAGCCCCGGCCGTTTCTTTGTGGCACACGAGCTCAAGATGATTCTGGCCCACCTTCTCACCAACTTTGAATTCAAACCCCTCGAGACGAAACCAAAGAACATCTGGATTGGACAGACGATCATCCCACCAGTGGATGTCAAAGTGGAAGTCCGGAGGAGGAAGGCGAAATGACGACCCATCGGTGCAGATCATGGCCGTTGAAAATGCATGCCAAATAGTGCGCATAGATACCCCCTAGCACATGAGGAAACGTCCTCACATTAGCAGAGTGTAATTCAAAGTCGGTCTCGACGGCTGTCAACGATCGTCCACGTGCAGTAAAGATGGTCCAGGGTGACAATATCATAACGGCTGATCATTTCCACCTCCGGTATGAGACTGACGTTGAGCGACGAGCCCTCCATCTTTTGGTCTGTACGTCCCAGCTCCAGCACCGGTGCAATGGCTTCCTTGAGATCTCGTGTCGTTGTAAAAGCACCGCCCGTCTGTGTCGAAATGGCCGCCCTTTGGTTCATCACCAAATCCACCACAGCAGGCGGCTAGTCATGGCGGCTTCGGTTGCAACAATATGGAGGAGTGATGAATACTTTGAGCCATGTTTGGAGGCGGGAGATGAGCCCATGTCATGATAACTGCTACTGTCTAAAACGAGACGTTGCATTTCGCAACTTGTCGACGCGGAGTACCAAGATACAGATGAGACCTGTCTCCATATTCGGTAAAGCGTTTTAGACTGCCGACATTGTTTCTACGAACATTGTCAAAGGCCTCTCTCCTTTCCACCCTCCCCAGATTATGGCGGTTATCGACACAACATGTACACACAAGGCCCGTCGTCCTATTTTATTTTCAGTCATAATCTATTATCGCACGACCGTACGGTCGTTGAAGTCAAGCAGTTTCAGCATTACCAGCACTCGATTTCGATTGCCCCAGGCGCGGAAGAACCACGTCGAGATATGCCAGATCCATGGAACCCTCTCCCGCAGGAATTTTGGTACCTTCATCTGTATAGGCAAAGCCATTTTCCAGAAAGAGACCAGCCAGAGTGGCGACGCGCATCCGTTCACGGTCGTCGTCCGAGACGGACCCCAAGTCTTGCTCGAGGCTCTCGTGGAAGAGATTTCGTAGATGTTGCTGCTTGGGATGATAGCAAAAGCCTCTGGCCACCCGGTTCACCCCGAGCATGGTCTCAAGTCCCCCGAGGGACATGCCGAACGGACCCATGGCCGCCCCAGGCCAGTCACAGACGCCAGTCACGGCTCCGGTCGTTGGGTCTACATGGATGTTGTTCTCCAGGAGGTCAATGTGGTTGGGCACCTGGGGCCAGTCCTCTGTGAAAAGCCGCGGAAGCTGTGCAATGATGCCTTCCAACGTCAGGCGGAAGCGCACGGGCAAGCCCTCTCTGAGCATCGTGAGTTGCTCGACGTACTCGGCCGACAAGACACGCGGATCTTTGCGCGGCGTGGCGGCAGGCGTGTTGTGCCAGGCTGAGGCAAAGAACCTGAACAGACGGTGGGTAGCAGAAGTAAGTGATCTGCACGCGTGCGGCGTGGACTTGGATGCAGACGAGGACAGCAGACACACCTGGCAAAGCTCTGAACGGTTGCCCCGAGCAGACGGAAGTCGTCTTTGTGCAGCGCTTCGCGCGCGAGATACATGGAGACGCCGCCCACGTTGGTCATCTTGTACACGTGGAGGCTGCCCAGTCGGCCACGGCCCTCGTGCAGCGGCGTGAAGCCCTTGTAGGCTTGTTCGATGTAGCCAAAGAACTCTAGGTCAAAGGGCGAGTCCTGGTTGCGAAACTGCACAATGCACGTGCCCGCCACGACAGTATAGCTACTTCCGCCCTGCACAGCTGTCGGTGTGACGGACGCGCCGGTCATAGCCGCGGCATATTCGTTGCACTGATCTTGCGTGATCGGCGCGTTCTGCTCGAAGAAATTTGACATCTGGTATTGTGCCAGCCTTGCCATTGTTTGCTCCATTGCGCCGTGTGTCAATGGAAGCAACCTGTGCCGCGCAGAAGATGGTGGTGTCTATGATGCAATGGGAGTCGAAGAAGCTGGGAGTGCAAACGGCTCCTCGGGTGCTGATCAGGACTTGGCACGTGCTTCGACCACGCAAATTTGTATGTGTGTGGCGCGTCGTCTGGGGTCAGGGCTGTGCTCCAGTGTCGTACTCATCTCGGCTTTGGGTCGAATTGGCCATAATGCTCATAAACTTGAACGCAAACAAGAAAAGTGAGAACAAGGGATGATATGAATGCATAGCTGAATGATGTACAATATAATAGCATGGCAGTGGAGTCCAGGGCAGTGGCGGAAATTCAAACGAAACCTAGGAAATGAAAAGCATTGCTTTGAAACAAGAGACCAAGAGTCCACATGCAGAGGAAACTGAAACGATGACAAGTATACCATCAGACCACCAAAGAGAACCTCACCCGCCAACCCAAGACGCCAAACTTTAAACAAAGTCGAATACAAAAGCCAAAAAAAGAGGGAACACAACGAGAACACCCTACCATCCAATGATGCCAAAAACAACATGTCCATCTCTCGTGCCTCACGCCTCAACGATCATGCTCTCGCCAGCGTCGTCGGCAGCATCATCGCCGTCGTTGGTGAGCTCGAGGACGCGGGCATACTGCACCGTCAGGCGCTGCAATTCACGGAATTTGCCTAGGCGTGTTAGAGAAATACAACGTGAAAAACCATGGTATAACGTATACACAGCGGGGCAGACATACCTAAGATCATGACGACACCTTTCAACAGCTCTTTGCGATCCCAGCCACACAGGTCGCCCGTCCGGCTGGCCCAGCCAAAGGCTTTGCTGGTGCTCGCCGTCTTTGACAGGGCGGCGGTGGTCGTTGTCGGATCCTGCAGGACGCCGCCGAGCAGACTGTTGAGCAGCTCCTCCACTTTGCCGCGCAGGCCTTCGGTGCCCAGTCGCTTGGCGTACATGAACAGGTACAGCCGGAACTCGTCGCGGGCGCCCAGCTGCAGGGCCCCGGCAATGCGGTTCTCGAGGTGGGCGATGCTGACGCTGGCCTCGAAGCCCTCGAAGCCGTCGCGCGCCAGCAGGGTCTTGATGAGGCGCTGCAGGGTGTAGGCGCGGCCCTTGAGCAGGAACTCGTTGGTGGTGTGGCGTTCCAAAAAGGGAATGATGCCGGACGAGACGGTAGCGGAGGTCGTTTCGGCGGCGCTGGCGTCCTTTGCAATCGACGGCGCCCCGTTGGCGGCCACATCGGCGGCGGTGACGGGACCCACCGCAGTGGTCTGCAGCGCGCTGACGCTGCTGTCGTTGCTATTCCAGTACTGGCTGCCAACGGCCCACCACGACTCGGATAGGCGCTGCCACGTGTAGAGATTGGGCGCGTAGTAGTAGCCGTCACCGTTGCTGAGGGTGACCACAATGTGGCCATTTGAGTTCAGGTGGGCCGACGTCACGCCGGGCCCTGCGGTGGCCGAGTGTTGGTGCAGCGAGTGGATGGCAATGTCCAGGATCGGCGCCAACGACACAGGCGGGTGTGGTGATTGCATGGTCCGGACGTTCCACACATACGCGAGTCCAACGGCAGTCACACAGAGCAGCCAGTGCTCGCGGCACTCGACAATCACAGGCTGTGCCTCGAGAATCATGGCGTTGATGAGCCGGCGGCCGGCGGGCGTCCAGATATAGACGGTGCCGTCCTCGCAGGCGGCAGCCCAAAAGTGCTTGTTGCCCGTCACCAGGAGCACGGCCTTGGGCAAAAAGTCCTGCCACACGAGCTCGCCGCGTTTGGTCACGGTAATGTGGGACGGGTCGCGGTACTGGTCCGGGTTGCGGGCCTCGAAGACGAGGTTTTCCGAGATGCGCGACGCCTCATCGGGGGTGCTCTCGCCCTGCAGCACGCCCTTTTCGAGGGGCCGCAGGATGTGGGCGCGCACTTTGGGGATACCAAGCCGCACCTGGGAGATGGACAGGGCTGGGCTGATGACGGCAGGTCGGATGAACTCAGGTGTCGGTACGATGCCGCGTGGCGCAGCTTGCAACGTGGCCGGCTCTGTGCCTTCAATGCCGTTGGTGAGGATGGGTGTTGGCCCGGTCGGCGTCGCTCCAGCAGCGCCTGTCAACCCGCTCGAGCGCTTAGCAGACGGGTCGGTCGCGTCATCGTCGCCTTCCAGAACCACGGCGGCTTTCCGCTTCGTGCCCAGCAGCATGGACGCGATGCCACCACTCGGCAGTCCGTCCACCGGCCGTGACAGGTCGAGAATGGTCTGGGGAGTGTCGGCTTGACTGGGTTTCCCTGTACTTGTTGTGCCGACAAGCTGCGACTGCGGCAGCGAGGACTGGCCGGTGCCGGACGACGAGACGAGGAGAGGTGCGACGCGCTTCTTGCCGTCTTTCGTAATGGTCACACGCGATTTCAGTGTTTGTATTCGCTCGGCGCGCTTCTCTGCCGTCTCTTCCTCTGCGGACTTGGGTTCTGTTGCGGCGGGTGTAGCAGCGTCTGTCTTGTCCTTGTCGTCTTTGCCGTCTTTGCCGTCTTTGCCGTCTTTGCCGTCCTTCGCATCGCCGTTTGCGTTCGCGTTAGCGTTCGCGTCACTCCCAGACTTGGTCTTGGGCGGCGTCCCGTTTGTTGTCGCGGCGCCCGGCTGGGGTGTGCTGGCCCCGCTGGCCCCGCTGGCGTCGCCCATGAGCGCGCCCATGCGTGATTCGGCGCCGCGCAGCTCGCCGGCCTTGCTGTGGGCCTCGAGATGCAGGCCGTCGACGTCCTCGGCGATGCCCATGCCTTTGCGGGAGGCGCCGAACTTTTGCAGGGCCTTGTCGGTCTCCTCGGACTGGGCGACCCAGCCGAGCTCGCCCTCTTCAAACTTGGCGACGACGATGCTGCCGTCGAGACTGGAGGCGAAGACCGTCTGGCCGTCGGGGGTCCAGGCGAGGTCGGAGATGGACTTGGAGGCGATGTCCTGGAGGATGACGAGGGGCCGCGACGTATTCGTGTTCCAGATGCTGAGCGTCTTGTCCTGGCCGGCCGAAGCGATCACCGTGACCAGGCTCTCGCCCTCGCGCGCCGCGCTGTTGTTGCCATTGCCATTGCTCAGACCGTTGGATGACTCTCCGCTGGGCGTCGGCTTCTTGGTGTAAAAGAGGCGCGGCGAGAACATGCAGACTTCGGTGGGACCCTCGTGGCCGATGAGGTTGATCTCGCTGTCCCAGCGCGTGCGCTCGATGATGGCGACGGAGCTGACAGGGCCGTTGACGGCGTTGGGGGCAGCGATGTGGTTGCCGTCGGGCGACCAGGAGCAGCGCCGAAAGTAGGTGGTGAGTGGCGAGCTCTTGAAGGGGGCGCTGATGGTGGTCTCGAGGACAAAGTTGTTGAGCAGGTCGTGTTGGGTGGCGTTGGGCGGCGGCGGCGTGAACTTGAAGATCTTGATGGTGCGGTCGTCGCTGGCCGTCGCGAAGAACTTGTTGGCCGGATCGAACGTGGCGCCTTTGACATGGCTCTGATGCACCGACAGGGTCTTGAGCTTCTCGAACGTGTGGCCCGACCAGACAACGACCTTGGAGTCGAGGCCGACCGACACGAGAATGGACGAATCGTGCGACCACGCCAGGTCCTGGACGTCGTTCTCGTGGCCAATGAGGCGCTTGTAGGTCTTCCAGTTCTCGACGGGCGGCGGCTCGTTCGTGCCGAAGGAGGCGGTGTGGGAGGGGGCAGACGCCTCGAGGCGGTAGATGCAAATGATCTTGTCGTCGGCGCCGGAGGCGAGGTAGCGGCCGTTGGGCGAGAAGCGGACGGAGTGGATGGTGCCGAGGTGGTGGCTCATGTGGCAGAGCTGGCGCGGCTCGGTGTAGGAGGCGTTGTTGGAGTTGTAGATGGCCTCGGTGGACCAGACGCGGACGTGGCCATCGCCGCCGGCCGTGGCCAGTCTTTTGCCATCGGGCGAGACGTGGCAGCTGTAGACCTCAAAGTCTTTTTGTTCGCCTGGGCGTGTGGGTTAGCGTGTGTCAGTGTGTGGTGTGTACAAACGCCCATGTGTATGATCCATGTGAACCAGAAGACAGTGTCTGCCGTCCAACCTACCGCTGTGGCTCAGCCAAGATGGCTTGATTAGATGCATCGTGGCCGAGATGCGGCCGCGCTGACCATGTCTTGCGCCGCACGGGGGTGCCGCTGCTGACGGATTCGCAATCGATTGGGTGGGCCTGGGTCTGCAATGATGACTGCGAGTGTCGGAGGGACGCAGAGGAGGGACGGGGTGATGCTGGACGTTGGGAGGTCGCCGGTGGTGAGGAAGCACAGGAAGCTCAGAAAGCTCAAAATGGCCAAATCGATCGTGGGAAGTCGCGACAAACGGCAGAATGGGGCGCGACTTTGAATTGGAGCCAAATGGGGCGCGCTAAGAGGAAAGAGCATGCTGAGCATGGGCATGGGCAAGGGCAAGGGCCAGAAACAGAAGGAGCAACCCAGCGGGCAGCGCAGGCCAGGAAGGCGCTGATTGGTGCTGGCAGGTGCGGGTGCGGTCTGCTGGCTCCATATTGAGCAGCAAAACCTGGGATTGCAATTCGGCGATTTACAGTGGGCACCACCCGCCGAACGTTGTGAGTCCAGGGACGTTTAATACGTGCTCAAGTGCTAACTGACCTGAACCTAACATTGCTTTCACATCAGGCCCTTCTGATGCCATCGTGAGTTTGACCAGCCAACAGACAAAGCTTCCAGAACGCAGAATATTTTCGAAACAGGCGATACGGGATCCTGAATTCTTTACAAACATAATACATAAATGCATAACATAGCTTCGTATAGCCAACATGCTCCGTTTTCCACATTCCCGACCGAGAGCGACCGTTTTCGCTTCCCAGCCGGAAGTTGTCCAGCATGAGCTGCGACTCTGAGCGTTGAGCTCTTTGCAGTGCTCATCTCTTGCTTCCCCGATGACCTTCCAAGTTTCAAGAATTATCCAAAAAAAGAAGAAAAAAACGTCACAAAATATTAACAGACAAAAATAGCACACAGCCACGGTCCGAGTCACTGTCAGTTCATCTTCCCACACGCTGCGTTCATGAAGCAGCGACAGGTTCGGTCGTCTTGGGGACAGACTTGGACGGACCGACGAGGGGGGCCTTGGGCTTGAACGAGGGACGTTAGCTGAATGTCGACACAATGGAAAGGGAACGGCCCGCGAACGATCCGGGAAGAGTGGTCCTCTTACCTTATTTTCCGTCTTGCCGGCAGCTTTCTTGACAACCTTTTTCGTCGCCGCCTGGGCCTATCTGATGTATTAGTGGATGATGTCTCGAGTCGAGGGCCGCACGTTGCAGCCACATTGTTCACGAGGCATCTCTGGAGACGCACCTTGGCAACAGCACCCTCCTTCTTGGACACCTCCTTCTGGGAGATTTCCTTCTTGGGCGCCGCCTTCTTCTTGGTGACGCCTGTCGGCTTCGCAGCGGCGGCAGCAGCAGTCGCAGGCTTGGTCGCCGCCTTGGACTTGGTGGACTTCTTGCGCGCAATAACGGGAGCCGTGTCGATCGTCTGGAAGACGCGTGGCGCGGCGTGGCCGGTCTGCGAGCGCGTGCCTTCGCGAGCCATGGCGGGAGAGGCGGGAGATTGGCGGGATATGGCGCAAATATGACGAGTGCCGGTGATTTTAGTATGCAATGCGCGAATGCGATGAACAGGGAAACAAAGAAGACGATGAGAATCAGCTTAATTCGAAGCAACAGAGTGGAAATGCGACGAGACTGATCTTGGGCGTAAAGCGACGCAGCTTTCGCAGCGAAACAGTGCTCTGTCTTGCGAACCCAACAAGATTGCGGCAAAATATTGTCGCGCGAGACAAGGAGAAGAGAAAATGGATGACGAAAATGGGCAAAGGGAAAAGGGGAAGGAAATGAAGACGGGACGTCAACAAGAAATCCAGGCGGCTAGGAAAGAGGAGCGCAGAGGGCAGGAGCAGGCCTGAGAATATGCGGCCAGACCAGGCGCAGCCCAGACTCCGAAATCACAACGAACCCAAAAGAGAAGGAGGGGCCCAGAGACCGACGAGGTGGCTTCCGTAGGAGCTGTTCCGTCGTATTGGCCGTCGCGGCAACGCAATGCAACGATGGCAGTGAGCGCAGCGGTTGCAGCACTGCAGTTGCAGCACGGACTGGACTGACTGCCGCCACCGAAAACAGTGAGAGTACTGAACGCTGCGACTTGCGACATGCGACTTGCGACTTGCGCACATGCACGGCATGAAATTGGCAGAGCTGGGATCAAGATTGAGAGGTGCAGCAGCCCTCCATCACCCATCGCACCTGCCTGCCACCTGTGAGATTACTTCTTGCCTGCAGGAGGGACTCCCAGCAGTGGTTTCCCGATTGGTGCACGTCAAATAATTACAGAGTACGGAGTACTCCGGTCCTGTATCTGTGCTGTAATGTTTGCGTCTAAATCTGCTTTGTATTTCTGGCTGCGCTGCGTACTGTTATTTTGATGTCACTTTCAAGAAAATGGTAAGCAAATACATCGCGTCTTGGAGTATACCGAAGACTCCCTAAATAAAACAAAAAATATGTACGAATGAAAAATGACTCTTCAAATTTGAAAATATATTGAGGATAAATAGGCACACGTGAGATTCAAGTGAGATATATATATATAAAAAAAAAGATGTATCGATGTATCTGGATTCCAAATCTGCATACACATTTCGCAGCTACCCCTTGACGGACAAAAATGTGAACATTGCCCAACCAATACAGGAGCATAGTTAAAACCCTTTTGGTTTTTGATTTGTCTTCCTTTTACATGTATCTTTATTTTGCTGTCATTTACTTGGTGCCTGTTGCTGCGTATCCTGCCGCCGCATGGCTCAACTTTGCATTCAGAAGCCTGGGCCGCACAGACTCCGGCGGTTTGGGCATCTGTACGGGGGTGGCGTCGACGCTTCGGATTCCGGCGAATTGGTCCATAATCCCCAACTAGGGGGCATGGTCAAGAAGACGCTGCGCGGCTGGAAAATTTATATGCTCGCCTTCTGGGACGTGCTTTTCTAAGCGTCTGGCCTGCACATTTTCGATGGCACGTACCTGCCGAATCACGACTGGAACATGATTGACCTCGTTATCCTCCTCATCTGGAAACGTCCTCGAATCTGCCGAGGCGTTCACCCACGACCCCACGCACGGCACCACAGTCACCTCGCCCGTCTTCCACGGATGGTTAAACCACATTTGGAAGCACAACACAGTCAGCCGCGCGTTCATGGCCGTCACGATGAACTTTGTCACCTTGGGCATGTCCGCTTGGATTGCCATAGTAGTCTGCCCAGCCGTCGAGGCACGGCGCTTCACCAAGGGCTTGAGCTTCACGCTGGCGTCTCTGATGGCCCAGGTCGTTCGCAACCTACACCACCGCGATGAGGATGTCCCCATGGTTCTCTGATGCGATGGGAGATGCTCATACTCTTATATCTTGACTGGCTTCTGGCTGTAGGGCCCTGTTCGTGGTTTCTAAGGCGGATACGACGCTTGAGACTTTGAAAGCTGAATTATGTCGTACTGTACGTCATAATACGAGGGACATTGTAAACAAGGAGATGATGACCCATAATATAGTCACGTGCACCTTCGCCCTATGTGGAGCTCATCCTTCAGCGCATCTCGGCACTTGGGTGGTGACGTCTTTTGCGTCCAACGGCACAGGAGCGGCTTGTGCAACTCCTTGGCAGGCCATTCGCAAACTTTCCGCCTGCGGTGTAAGACGAACCCGTGTACCCCGTACACTTTCGACAGTCCCACTGCCGTCTCAACAGCCCTCTCTCCTCGTGCTCTCTCACCTCGAATCTACCGCAAACAATTTTCGCTAATTTAAGGCGTCAAGCTGCGACATTGCCTTCGAGAAGGTTGTCACCCCAATGACGTACCCAGCCGCATAGCAACGACATAATCCACCCCGCCGTTGCGCGGGCCATTGTCCGATAACCATGCGTTCCACGACGCCCGACGGCGAGCGTGTTGCCTTCCTCAACGGCGGCATTGCGTCGCCGCCACCGTTTTCCTTGGATGACGATCCCGACCCGGACATCATCGGCACCATCGAAAGTACCGATGCCCATGACGCCCGCCATGGGCTCCTCAGCAAGGCAGATATCCGGCCCTACCGGCCGGCCAGCCGGTGGCGGGTGTGCTGTGGAGGACGCTTGCGCCTCTCGCGCCGGGGCCCCAAACGGCGGCTCTTGGGGCTGGTGCTAAAGTACCTGTTCGGGACCGTCTTTGCTCTCCTGGTTTTGACGCCCCTCCTCGCGCCGTCGTACCTCCACCCACCTGCGCACTATACACGCCTGGTCGCCCAGTGCGAGGCCCAGTTCAGCGGACCTGAAGAGGGCCTCGACCGGATACATGGGTGTGCCAACCCGCATCGCGAAAAGGTCTTTATCAGCGTCAGCCTGTACGACAAGGAGGGCCACTTGGCTGCCGGGGCATGGGGCCAGGCCCTAGTTGAGCTTGTGCGCTTACTTGGGCCCAGGAACACCTATGTGAGCATCTATGGGAATGGCAGTGGCCGCCACGGCGCCTCGGCCCTCGAGCACCTGCGCCGCCTGCTGCCATGCCGCAATACGGTCGTCTACGACGAGCATGTGCCCCTCGACCGCTTTGCCAACATCACGATGCCCGACGGCAATGTGCGCACAAAACGGCTAGCCTACCTCTCCGAGATGCGCAACCGCGCGCTGCGCCCGCTCGACACGCTCGGGGGCGTCGAGGGCATTGTCTTTGACAAGGTCCTGTTTCTCAACGACGTCGCGTTCCGCCCCATCGACGCCGCCCAGCTGCTCTTCAGCACCAACCAGGACGCCGAGGGCCACGCGCAGTACCTGTCCGCCTGCGCGCTCGACTACAAGAACCCTCTTTTGTTTTACGACCTGTACGCCCAGCGCGACGCCGAGGGCTTCTCCAACGGCCTGCCCCTCTTTCCCATCTTCAGTCGCGCTGGCAAGGGCCTCTCGCGCGCTGACATGCTCGCCCAGACTGACGCCGTTCGTGTCCAGTCCTGCTGGGGCGGCATGGTCGCTATGCAGGCCGCGTACCTGCAGCACCGTAACGATTCGCTGCCGCGCCCCGATTTCCATAAACCCGGCAGCCACGTCATCGACCCGATACATCCGACGGGCATTGTAGCGCCCGTCCGGTTCCGCTACGAGCCCGAGATCTTCTTTGACGCCTGCGAGTGCTGCCTGTTGCATGCCGACGTGTCCCAGGCCGCCCGCGTCGCCACAGAGCCCGCTTTCCAGTCTCTGAGTAAAGGTGTCTTTGTCAACCCATACGTTCGCGTCGCGTACGACTGGACCACGCTCGACCGTCTGCGCATCGTCCAGCGCTGGGAGCGTCTCTTTGCCCTCCCCCAGGCGATCATCTCGTACTTTGCCTCGCTGCCCACGCACAACCCGCACCGTCTCGTCAAGGAGGGCGACGCCTTTATCGAAGAGGTCTGGAGCAACACAGCCAATGCCTGGACGCTCGAGTCGCGTACTGGCCGCAACGGCATGTTCTGCGGTGTGCGCGAGATGCAGCTGCTGGACACAGCCCCGCGCCAGGGCGACAAGAACTGGGCCAATGTGCACATTCCCACGGGCCAGGCACTCGACTTTCCGAGTTGAAAAAAGAGTGGAGAGGTTGAAACATGATGGAATTTGGAATAATTACATGGCATTTTCGTTCTTCTCTTCCTTTCGGATACCACATTGGCAGGCGTTCTTTCCCTTTTTGACTCATCATATGGTGAGCCGATATTGCATTCTTCTGCGTACCTACATATCTGCATATATATCGTCGTACAGACTTGGATACCTTCAAAATGGCATAACTTCATAACATTGAATATCACATATTGACTCGCGCCTTCCTTGCACGACCGCCTAAACGGGTGTGTGATGGTGGCGGCCACCAACCGACTTGTTCCAAGCTGCCCTACTCTGTATCCTCTGGGTGGAACACAAGGGCACGCACCTCGATGCTTTGCCGCGGTGGTGCGTCCGATCCTCTGCCAAAGGCCGGATCCTCAAATGCCGTGTGCGGCACCCGCCGCGCACGCCCGTCCGTCTTGCTGTCAAAGCACTTGATCAGCAGCGCCTCGTCCGGCGCCAGCCCCGACTTGAAGAACCACCGGTGCCCGCTCTCGTAGCGCACCTGGTACGTCTCGCCCTCGCGGTCCTTGAGCACCAGGCCCGTCGGCACGAGCGCCGCCTCGCCGACCGAAGCCGCTTCGGCCACCGCCAGCGGGTCCCGCAAGACGGGGTTCTCAATCGGCCGCCACACATTGATAATCTGCACGCGGCCGCGCAGCAGCTTCTCTGCGTCCTCGGCCGGCAGGTGGTGCGGCACGCGCGACAGGGCCGCGCGGTACGACTGGTCAATGTGCACGCGCTGCACGGGGCCGCGACGGGACCGATCGAAGTTCCGCTGGCCACCGTCCTCCGGGAGGTCGCGGCGGATGGTGTGGTCAAAGATAAAGACACGAGACGCGCCCGTCACGTCCTTGAGGAGCTGCTCCGTCTCCGGGTAGTACGACGCCCGGATCTGGTCGTCGTCGCGGAATTCCGTCTCGGTGGCTGGGCGCGCGACAAACTGGAAGCCGTTGCCGTCCAGGGTATACTTGGCCTCATCGCCCGACACGTCGTGCACCGTGACGGTGTGCGGCTCGGCCTCACGGTAGTACGTCTCGGGCCGGTCGTAGTAGGTTGCGTGCGGAGGCGAGCCGTCGGCGTTGGGCTTGTAGTAGTTGAGCGTGGTCTGGACATGGCGCTGTGTCGAGTGGGCCGTGGGCAACGTGGAACCGACTTGCGGCCCGGCCAGAGTAGGCGACTGAATTGCAGCAGCGGCCATTGTGTGGTATTGGAGACAAGATGTATATGAAAATTGTTCCGTGGATATAAGGTAAGAGTATTTCGAGGAAAGTCAGACTGAACATTTACTAGTAAACAAAAAAGAGAGTTAAATTTGGATGTAAAAATGTTGTCCACGACATCAAGGGAATATATAGTGGTTGTCATCGTCCTTTGTCTGCTATTTGCGACAGCCATCACGGAGGCGGGCTTTGCAGTGGCTCCGTTTGGCTCACCATTGCGTGCTCACGGCACGCCATCTCGGCCAACCACATACGTTGCGTGGTGATCCGGAACGGCTACGACAATTTGTAAGAACGTCGGAATTGCAGTTGACTTTGTATTTGTCAGTACGGATGAACTAGTACTGTAACGCATTGGGGAGCGGAGAGTCTGCCATCACGATTCCGCTGACAATTTGCTTTCGCCGACTCTGACATCCATCCTCAAGGCCCCGTATGCATGAGCCGGTATTCTCTCCCCTATTTAATCTTTTGCTGCGTTCTCACTCTTCTCTAATCACCATTTGCCCACAAATCGTCCAATACGCCTGACTCCAACTCATCCGAGCCGACCAAGTCCTTCTCTTCCTTCTTCTTGATACGCTCGATGCGTTTGTCTGCGCCACGCTGGAACTGTTCTTCTGTCGGCCCGTCTTGGTAATATTTTCTCCACTGTTTGCTTCTGGCCAAGGCCCTCAAATTGTCTAGGACAGGTAGTGATGCGGCGCTTTTGGCAACTTTGGAATTTCTGACACACGTAGAAACAGTTTCCTGCGTGGGCAATGGTGATAGTACAGTCAACTTGAGGCTTTGTGCTTCCGATGCCACTGCGTACAACATATGTGCCAAGAGGCCCAACTTCCACACGGTGTCGTTGCCAGACGTGCGTACAAGGCTGTGCGGACAGCTGCGCCATTTGATGTCCTCAAACACTCCGTCCGCAACTTGCTCGGTCGTGACAGCCTCTTTGAGGTATAGTCCGGCCGCTGCCGATGCATCCCTCAGGTTTGGTGTACTTTGATGGTGCCCCTTGGTAGGCAGCGATAGGGACGTGATTAAATATGTCACGGCAACGTAGGCTGCAAATTTCACCGCTTGGCGGACTAGGATGAGTTCTTTGTCCAGGTAATATGCCTCTGAACCAATGTTGTACACGACCAATACGAGAGGCGGGCGTCGTCCTTCAGGCGAGCTTGAATTGACAGCAGTACCATCTCCGGTGTTGGTATTTGAAAACGCATCCAAGATGGACGTCAACTTGCCCGCCACGGCCGAAGCAAGATCGGTAGCGTCCACCCATTGAGCGGTGCCAAATTGGAGAATAGGTCGTCGGTTTCTATCTCCTCTCTTGATCTCATGCCTTCCATTGACGCGGAAAGTATACGTTTGCACGTTGTACATATCGGCAAAACGTGCCATATCGAAGGGTGGAGTGTCGCCATCCCCAGATGACAGTCGAAGGACCATGGATGGTGGGAGAACAGACAGGCCGATTTCCGAGATTTCTGTCCTTCCCTTTATGTCGAGCGATACAAAGATAGCGTCCTTGTTGTCGTCAATGTACTGTTGAAGTGCGGCCAGGTCTCCAATAAAAGGAATGTGCATCTTGACCCAGGAATCCGACTTTGGCCCCTGCACTCTTGACGACTTCGGCATTTTGATGTTGAGGCTCTTGTCGAGACAATGGAAAGGAAGAAGAAGGAAACTGGAAAATTAAAGAAGAAGTAGAAAGATTGGGGTCGATAAGCGAAAGAATAACGACACGGTGTGGATGAATCTTGTGGATTTTGAAAGGTGTAGCTCCGAGTAGGACATTTATGTTCTTTGCATTAAGGTTCTCTTCGCTGACTAGGAAACGCAAAATGCTTGTTTTTGTGGAGTCACATGACGTGTTGGTCTAGGTGAAAACCATCCTTCTGATTGGCCAATGTGCAGGCTTGTAAAAAACCTCGCTCAGTTGTGCGCTTTGTATTATCCGTACGGAGGTACTGTGATTTTTTGTTTATTATACATCCCGTAATCCATCTCCTTCGGAACAATGAATTAGTTTTGGGGATGGAATATGTGCTAGCAGCTTGTACAGCGACTTATGGGTCGCGAGAGGCATCAAGATAGTACCAGCAGCCTGGATGGAGCCCATATCGTATCGTGTCTCCCCATTTATTATATAAAAATTAAGATCGGGTAGAGTGAAAAACCTCTCCTGATAAAAACAAGTAGAACCTACGTACTAGGGAAAAAAAAAATTGGGCCGGGCAGGAATCGAACCTGCGTCGTGACCACTACAGTCTAAAGTCCTACCAGCTGAACGACATGCCCTTTTTGGACACAGCAGGACTCGAACCCGCGACACTTAGATATCTGCGGCCAAATCATGACCGCTAGACCACCGGCCCTTCCAATGGCTTTCGCTTTTTGGAACAATATTGGAAATTGCAGTGGCTAACGGGCTTAAATAGGCGTCTGTGCCTTCAAATGGTAGGGAAAGAAGAAGGAGCGATGCAGCGAGGGTGTTGAAAGAGGAAAGAACCGACGATGTCCTGGTGAGGAAGGCGCGATGCGATGTGGACGTTGCCAAGCTTGTGTCGATTGTGGGGGTGGAGTAGCCTAGCTCGGCACCCAACAGTGGGGAGCTAAAGTGGGTCTTGTGCAGATCTCACCGCCAACCGGCCCACCGAAGACCCAGCCTCCAGCCCAAGAAGAGCTTTGTGGGCTGTGTGATTGAAATGTCGTGGCGTTGGCCCTCTAGCCTCCCTAATGGGAAATTAGGCAAGGAACTTTATTTTATACCTTGTCCGAAATTACACACCACGGTGTCGTGTACGTGAATGACGTTTGTATACTACTACAACGACATTTAGCAGGTCAATGGTAGGGAACTCAAGGCCCTTAATTATGATGTAAATTTTGAAATGTGATTGTGGGAACAAAAACGTTGCAAGTTCCGGTACAATCAACATGAAAAGTAGAGTTTCAAAAAAATAAAAAAAAAGAAACGGAAACGGATTTAGAAATTAAACTAAACTTGCTTGTGTATCGGCTGCAACAATAGTAACTGCCTGTAACTCATTTGGATAACGGGCAATTGTCCCACACGTAGTCTTCCTTGCTTCTCCTGCACTCATCTCTCATATTGTTTAAAGTAAATGTGCTCTGAGCCCCGTCACATCGCAGATGTCCTCGGTAATCCATTCGAACGGCGTTGCGAGAGTGATGTCGACCTGTTCGTAGGAAAATTCTTCCTTTCGATGCACAGCTCGGACCCATGGCTCGAACTGTGAGGGGCCAGCATATACCGGTTCGCGAGGTTGGGGCGGAATCGTGCGATCTTTTGGAAGCGGCACGGGAGGGTCGCCGACACGTTTCTTTCCATGGGCCACCAGCAGCTGCCTCTGATCGTCTCTGGATCCGATGCCCGCATCAACCATGGCAAGGACGGTCCCAGTCTGGTCGAAAATGCAAGATCCTGAATCCCCTCCACTTGTGAAGGGGTTTTGTCTGTTCGGCATCGAGCTCTGACCAGTAGGCATACCAAGCACCGGTATTGCCCAAGACACAATGTCCTTGTTGGGGAGCGGCATGCGAACAACCGCTTCGATCGGGCTGGTCCTGCCCATGGTCACACCCGTCGTTGCACCACGCTTGAACACAAACTTTTGCTCTTTCGCTTGACTCAGGGTCGACGCTGGATCGCCGCCAGTACGAGGCTGCAACCTGACAAACCCCGCGGTGTCCATGTTAATGAGCAACGCCTGTAAAGCCCGAAAGGCGTCATCGGGCCAGCCCTCGTGCTTTTCAAGTCGCTCGTCCGCGAGCGTGTTTCCAACGTAGACATTGTTGGTCTCAAAGGACGGGCAAGGTGGTGGTGGAGGCAGGCCTTGTGAAGGAGAAAAGGGCTCTAGGCTTGGGCGATTGCCATCGTCGAGGGCAACCAAGGACCAGTCGCGCCAGCCATTGAACCTGTTGTGGTCATGCCGACTTGAGAGTGCGACCTGTCCGAATTTCCGACCGGCTGAGCCTTGGCCACCGTCCTCAGCTGCAGCCGAATGCTGCGCCATCTCCTGTAGAAGGGAGGGGACATAGATTGACACACAATTCTCCGCAATCTGCAGCTGCGGAACTTCATTCTCGGGAAGTGTTCCATTGGAAAACTGCTTCTGAACTGGCCACAGAATCAGTTCGCGCACGAAGTCTTTCAGTGTCCGCATCTTGCGTTCCAGTTCCAGGTCGCTGCCCCAAGACACAGGAATCGGCAAAATGTCTCTGGGATTTGATTCAGTCGCGGACCGAGCGTGGTGCGTGCCACTGATGAGGGACGCATGCTTCACAGAACCGTAGTCGCGGTGGTGGTCGAAGATGTCGCCGATTGTGACGTGGCGCGATGCCAAAGCAAAAACACCACCATGGGGTGAGCCATCCGCATTCTTCAGGCGCATATAGAGACACAGCGTGCCCCATGGGCGCTCTGCCGTATCATTTGGCATCGAAGGCTGTATGATCTGGCCCGGAAATGGTAGAAATGGAACGACGTGGTTGTTAACGCTCTGCATGGCGGTGAACACACTGTGCTTGTACAACACACCTGTCTCTCTAAGCTCTCCAAAAATGGGGTTGAAAAGGCTGCAGAGACGATTGGGGTGTTGCATTGCGTCAGGCTTGGGCTGCGCTGGTGGGGAGACGGCGATTGGAGGACTTGTGGATGCTGTAGGATGCACGTCGCCAAGTGAGGTGCTGGTTAAGCCAAAGACAGAAAGCTCGCAGACGAGGACACGCATGTCCCCGAGCCCAGATGGTCCATCAGAATACTGCGACAGGCTGTCGCGGTAGCAATGCCGTCGGTCCAGGTGCATGTCCCAGGCTGCACGCCAACCACGAGAAAGTGGCCGACTTGGTGCTCCGGCATGGGTCCGGGATACGGTTTCGCGCCCCAGCTCCTATCTTCGAACGGTACAGCGTCGATAGCAAGCGGTAGAAAAGTGGACCACTGGATAGAATGAGCAGCGAGTGTGCTTTGGATTGCTTCGTACATGGACTCGCGAGTCGACTTCCATTTTCCGATGAGGTCGGGGTCAGTGACTGGGCAAAGGGTACGGTACAGTGGCCGTGTCCACGGTGAGACCACTGCGTCGGTGCGTGCAATGAGACGGGGCTGGCTGGGGAGACCCAAGAAATAGCTGCTCGCTTCTTCATCAGAAGGAGGAATAGGATCACCCGCTGCAGGTGTGCTTGACGCCATGCTTGACTGGGATATGTCTTGAATGGGGATCGCATAAGTGGCCGCCTAGGCCACCGTGCCGAGTTTTTGTTCAAAGTCGGATTTATTTCGCTTATGCGACTCCCGCTGGCGTTTGTGGTCAGGAGTGGAGGGCCTGAAATAGATCGTTTTCTAGAGACATCGGTGACAGATGGACAGACATGGTTTCCAGTAACTGTTGTTGTATCTTGAAAGAGATTCTATTAGAATTGTGGAGAAGGTTACCTCTGAAACGAGCAGGTTGGTGCGGATGATGAAGAAAGCAGGAACGAAGGCCTACGCACGATGTCGCAAATGGCGTAATTTGGGAAGGAACAGAAATGCTGGAAATATGCCGCAAAACCGACGGAGCAAAAATAGCAATGGGTAATAGGGCGTTATTAATGTTATCAGGGTTTGCAGAAAAACGGAAGAACTTTGTTTTGTCGCCGGTTGTGTAACCTGAGGGCTGGCATTATTCAGCCTCCTGACGAGCTGCTTAGTCACTGGAACTCTAGTAACAGATAATACAGTGGTGTCTAATTTCATCCAAGAAACATATGCAAATAAAGGATATAAAGACCAGGAGACAAAGATGATACAGGGGGAAAGAATGCTGAGAGAGGAAGACAATGGCGCGCTTCTGAGGAAGTCGCGATGGGATGCGACCGTTGGAAGTGGGTCCGTAGAGGTTAGGTGATCAGTGGAGTTGGAACAGTGGGTCGGCCTTTCACCTTTCTTTCTCGTGCAATCAACGTCCCAGCTCCGTCTTGGGCACCTTGACCAGGCGCGTGATGGCCGTGCCGTCGTCGAGCTCATCTGCCTCTTCTTCGATCGTGTACCTGCCCCAGGCCGGCAAGACGACGGCCCACACCCACCAAAAGAGCACGGCGGAGGCGAGAATGGAGACGCCGACAATGGCATAGGTGGCGTAGAACAGCCCCGAGGTGGGTGGCGTTTTGGGCGGGAAGAAGGGCGCGGCAATCAGTGACAGGTTCAGCACAATCTTGAGCACTACGGCCGGGATCCAGACGCGGAACGGGCGCTTCAGGTCCGGCCGCGTGTACCGAAGATACAGCAGCCCGCCGGCGATGGCAATCGACACAAACTGGCCCGGGTAGCCCTCGACCTCGAGGATGAACGAATAGACCTCGGCCGACGGCGGCAGCACGATGACGAGAAACGAGGGGATGTAGTGCACGAAGAACCCGCCGAGGGGCGAGCCGAAGGGCTTGTTGGAGGCCAGCAGCTTCGAGTACGGCAAGAGGCCTTGGCGCGCAATTTCTTGCTTGACGCGGGCCATGGTAAAGGCGACGACCATGACGTTGCCCGCCGCGGACAGGGCGATGGCGAGCGAGAGCGCGATGCCGCCGACGCGCCGTCCAAAAATGGTCTGGAAGAAAAGGGCTCCGACCAGCTCGCCGCTGTTGGCAATCGTCTCGAGCGGCACGACCACGAAGTAGGCGACGTTGATCAGCAGGTACAGCACGCACGACGTGACGAGCGCCGAGGCGGTGACGGACCGCAGCGTGCGGACGGGGTCCTTGACCTCGTTGAGGACGTTGTTGGCGTTCTCGAGGCCGGTGTAGGAATAAAAGACCTTGAAGAGGGCTGTCGAGATGGCGCCCCAGTTCCAGTTGGAGCCGGCCCAGAGGCCGGGCAGCGTCATTGTCGGTGCCGCCTCGCGGCCCTTTGGCCGGAAGACCACCACAAACAGCCCCGACAGAATCATAAAGACGACCAGCCCCACCTTGAGCCAGCCCAGTACGTTCTGGATCCGCACGCCCGTCGCCCGGAAGCCGCCGTGCACAATCGTCACGGCCGTCAGCAGGCCCACAGCCAGTCCCTTGCGGAGCAGCTCGCTGGGTGCCTCGATGCCCACGGCGAACAGCACGTACTGCGAGAAGACGACGCAGTTGGAGGCCGTGAACCCGAGAAACACGACGACAAACACGATGAGGATGGACGCCAGATAGCGCGGGTGCCGGTACGTGAACTCGAGGTACACCTTGTCGCCGCCCGACCGCGGCAGCATGCACCCGTACTCGAGCGCGATGCCCAGGCCGCAGGCCGCGACGCCCGCGCCGGCGACCCACAGCAGCAGCGCCAGTCCGGGACTGCCGACGCCGCGCAGGATGGCGCCCGGCGTGGCAAAAATGCCGCTACCTATAACGCGCGAGATGACCAGGATGTAGGCGCTCTGCCAGCTGAGCGTGCGGCCGAGCGTCGACGTTTCGGGCAGGACGTCATCGTCAAAGGTGCGGTAAGGTCGAACTGAGCGGACAGAGGCCGCCGAGGACGAAGCTGGGGAAGAGGAGGAGGCGACGGCCGCGTCGAGTGCGGTCACTTCAGAGGATTTGGAGGGCTTGTCGGCCGTCTGGGTCGGGAGGCTCGGCGCTGCCAGCAGCGGGTGGGCCTCGGTGTTGTCAATGTCGTCGTGTTCGTCGGAGTCGGCCATATTGAGGTGCTGGTGGTGGTTGACAGGAGACGAGGGGAAGGAAGGTGCAGTGGCAGGGCGATGAGATATATACACAAAGACAAAAAGGCCGGAGGAACACGCCGCGGAGGACCAATAAGTGAGCTCTCTGTCAAACCGGACCTCTCGGTACTCCGTACTTTTCTGCTACATGAGAAGTGGCTGAGACAACGGTTCCATGTCTGTTCTAATTACGGTGTGTTTGACCAATCCGTCCGTCGGAATGTCGACAAAAGCTACCACAACCGGAAGGTCCTGCGTTTTGGTGGTCGCAGGGTTTCACACGTCATTTGAATCTGTATCAGTTGACGCCTGCTTTTCCGCTGCTGCCTCTTCCTATTTTGTACCGACTTTTTGTCTCGCTGTTGTGGCGGCCAGCACGTTTCCAAAAGCTGACAAAAGGGGGTCGCGCACGCCATCGCATAGTGTATTGACGAAACCAAAGGGCGCGGCATAGGGATGGGCCCTACAGCGGGCACTAAATTGTCTCAAAAATAAAATAAAAATACAATCATGGAAACTACATTCGTACGTACGCTGAGATCGATGCATATTTGCTGCTGCCTTTGCATTACTTCTCACCCGCGTAGCGAATCATCTTGCACTCATTCCAACAAGGAGGACGCGCGGGACAACAAATACACTCATCGAGATGAGACGCTTATCGAACCCTGATTCATGCTCCACAATAAATAAACCCCGTAAACCCTGTATGCTGCGGAGTTTAGCGCCTTGCTGAGCGGCCCGCTCCCGGTTGGTGCGTTCAGAGAATACCAACGAATGCCAGAGGCATCAACGACAGGCCTGGCCAGCCGTCACTCGTAAGCCGATGCAGTAAATGTCCTGCATCCGCTGTCCGTTCAATTATCATGCTGGATGGAACTTTAAAATTACCACGAGGTAACCTCTGACAATGAGTTTCACTTGTGGGTTGCGGGTTGCGATCTTCTTTTTCCCCGTGTGTTCTGACGCTTTCTAAAAGGCTGTCAGAAAATTCATACGCCATTTATGTAAGCCAACTCCACAACACGAGTGTGAAGAGTATCCCTAGCATTCTGTCAAGGTAGACCTAGGTTCCTCGGAGACAATATCACGAGAACAGGATATGGTTTCTGGTCTACGTCGTTTATTCGTCCTCTTGCACGAGAAGAATGATCGTAATGGCAGTACGTTTGTGGCCCTTGACAAGGTAGAGTCAATAGGGAGACATCTGCAGCAGTACTCCGTGCACACATCACACACCGCCCTTCATACATATAATCTCATATCTAGTCTCTACAGTACCAAAGCTAAGAATATTTGGCAGACATGTGCATTGCGTATCAGTGGCAAGTAGTGCAACTCATTACTCACAGTATTTTCAATACCGTGAACACTGCGTAGTATAGAACTTTAAATCGTAGCGCTTCACGACTTCTGCCGTCCTTGTTGTGCTCATTATCGGGACAACTTGGAACCTTATTGGTATCTCTATAATGGGTAAAAATACACATAAATATCGAGTAGCTCGCATCAGGACTTGCACTGAATTTTGTAATATACACAAAATTCCTTCTCGACACGGCTCCATTTCCCCCGACAACAAAGACGAAACTTGACAACGTGCTCCTTGTGAGTTTATACACTCGACGACTAAAGTACAACACCACGATAATGGAGCCGTGGCCTACTTCGTTCTCTTTCGATACACTCGTGGAGCACAATGACGACGTCCTTACAACACGACGCCCAGGAGACATGCACGCCCTCTGGGTCTGGGACGAGCTGCACAAGTTCAACCTTGAAATGGCCGCCATGGAAGCCGCCCTGTCCAACGCCATCAGCGTGGCCTGCAATGCTGGCCGCCCGGTCATTGACGAGCCGTGGATGCCGGTCCTCGTCGACAATTTCTGGCCCATCAAGAGTCGCGCCCGCGATGTGCAGCGCAGGTGTCTCGAGTACGCCCGCCTGGCCAAGACACTGGACGCGGACAAGCGAGTCCGTCACGCTGCATGGGCCGCCACGCGCGCCACCGCCACCGCCGCCCTCGACACGAACAATGTGGACGATGCTGGCCCTCATGGCCGTACCGTTGGTGTCCATGTGGTCGCTGACACGGACGCCGGGGCCGATGCCAATGCGGATGCGGATGCAGGCAGCCGTGCGGGCGTGGTTGCAGAAGAAAAGGACGTAACGACAAAGAACGACGCCGACAAAAAGGACAGCAAACCAGGTTTCGTCCGATTTGCAATGCTACCGACCGAACTACGACTCATGATCTGGGAAGCGGCCACCATGCCACCACCCTGTGGCCATGTCATGGACATCACCAAACCTCCCAAAACGGATTACGACGTCGCCATGGCCCTCGACATGTTTCCCGATGCAGGCCTCTGGCGGGCCTGCTCTCAGTCCCGCAAAGTGATGCGGCGGGCCTACCGCAAACAGGCCGCCTATTTCAACGAATCGGACGAGTGGGGCGAGCACCCGTACTGTGCCGGCGACAGACAAAACGCAGCCAGCACACTAGCCGAGCGAGACGAGGAAAAGGTGTACGACCGGTTCGCCCGGATGGCGCGGCTCGTCCGCACGGTGGAGAAGGCAGTGGAGTTTCTCATATCGGACGTGGAGCAGTTTATGGTGAGCACCAAACAGGCCGTGCACGAGACGCGCAGAATCGTGCAGCCGCTTGTAGACAAGGACACGTTTGCGGAAGCCTTTGACCAGAGCTTGCGGCCACAGTCGCTGCACCAGTACATCCCGCTGTGGCGGTTGCTACGGATTCGCCAGGACATGTGCCGCGACAGGTGGACCTTTGACAGCCAAAACTTTCACGACTATGACGAGCAGTACGGCAGTACGGTGGTGGAACAGGAGGCGAAGCAGGTGGAGAAGGAAGACGAGAAAGATGTGGAGGACGCTGTAAACGACACGGTGGATGACACCACGAAAAGAAATTTGTTTGACCCTGGCAAAGTATTCACAATTCGGATAAAACGCAAGACCGGGCCGCAATAAGAGACTGCGTCCTTGTTTGTCTAGCGTCGGGTTTATTTCAAAATACAATTATTCAAATATTTTTTACAACTTTCAACCGTGATCCATAAAACTAGTCTCGGCATGCACGTTCACAGGAAGATATGGCCGGCCCGATCGCTTTGCCAAAGAGGGTGTAAACTTCCTTACCAAATCCGGCGCCGCGAATGTCGTAGTCCATTCAAGAATGAGGGACCTCTCCGTGTACGTGTTGCAGCCCTTGGACACAGCTACCCAATCCATGCGCTGTTCAGCCATATGTTCAACGTTGCTGTGACTGGCGATCGCATCGCGCGCATACTCGACAGTGGTGCCGGCCGCAGGAGTTTTCGAAAAGAGAACCAGAATGTGGACTTCTTGCACGAGCGATTTATTCCAGACATTGTTCCAGGTGGACATAGACGACGGTGGTCAAAGGGATTATAAATCTGGAGAATTGGAGCCCATTGGTACCTTTGTGTACTTTAACAACAACACCTGACAGGTTCTTTTAATCGTTTAGAGTTGCCTTGGCACAACTATATAGTTAATATAGTTGTTTTATTGTATCGACTGGGTGTTCATCTCCAAGGGGCTCCAAGATAATGACAAGTAAAAAATATAAACAACTACGAAAGGAATCATCTGTCGATTTATAGACGCTCGCAAGACCCAACCCCAACGGCCAAATCCGCACCTGTCAGGTACTTACGGGGATGGAGATTCTTAACGAGGGATCGACACGGAACGCAGAGAATTGTTTACTCTAGATGGAGGGGGATGATAGGCAGATATAGTCGCGGAAAGTAAAAAAATATTAATTTACAAAAAAAAAGAAGGGAGAGGAGGGGAAGCGGGGAAGAATAAGGCCAATGGGAGAGAGCGAGATTGTGGCCCCTCCATCTCCAAAACAAAAAGGAAAAAAGCGAGGAATGGAGGAACAAAACCTAACCCAAAAACAAACCAAAACCTGCCAGATGATCGCCAGTTTTATTACTCGCCCTTACACTACGCTTATTAAATAACGTCCGGTTAGGCTAGGTAAAGGGAAACCATTTCCTTCTTAGCAAAACCGTGCTTCTCTGCCACCGCTGCCTTGAATACACTAAATCACGCAATGTCATCCACAACGAGCGAAAAGGGTGTCTGTTCCCGCTGTCCCCATTTCCTGAGCGCTCACACCAATCCAAAAATCTCCAAGTGCAAAAAGTGCGGCAAGCGATTCTACGTCTGCCAAGTGGGCGACCATGGCCACAAATATAAACAGGGTGTTGACGCTTCTGGGTGGAGGATCTGCTACATTCCATGCTCCTGCGGCGAGCCGTACTACCCAGACTCGGCTGTGAGCACGACCGAGCTTCAGCCCTGGGAGTACAGACTTGATCATGTCGCCTACCGACCAGTTTCGGACTTTTTTGGAGGTGCCGAAGAAGGCGAGGATGAGACGTGTCAGGATGACCTTTGGGACCTGACCAACCAGCTAGGCCAGGTGAGCATTGACGAACCAAGGGTGGACGACAGCGCCGGAAGCGTTGTATATGTCGATGCCTATAGTAAGACGGGTAAGCAGGTATACTTTTTATATGAACAGGTTGAATACAAAACGAATAGGAGTGACTGGGAGTGGGACGAAACTGTATCCGAGTCTGGCGAAGTGGTCCCGTTTTGCCAATACCAGCGTGATGGCATCAAGTTCTGGACTTATGTGCTGCCGAGCACGGAGCCCGATGAAGACTATAAACCAGATAGGAAGAAAAGGAAAGAACGAGGAAGACGAAGGTAAGATCTCCGCCCATCATAGTCTAGCAAATCTAGTACGACCACGAGCAGCATAAAAATATATCCGTGGAGTAGGAAGGTACTGAAGAAGAAGTAGTCTCCATGGGTTTTCTTCTTTTCGACGTGCTTGATTTTGAATATTTACTGCCAATCATTAGGTAAAATGTTCCAGTAACGTTGCCACCTATGATTTACAAATCCAGGCAGATCTACATTTGCTTCATCGACCTCTCCACGGACGGTAGTCATACAGCAGTCCAACATACGACCCACAGCAACGACGGTCGGACGTTTAAGTATAACTATGTTTAACGGACTACCCTCTCCGTCTTTTTTTTCAGGCTCGAAAACGACTTTGAAGTCATCGTCGATAGTAGCAAATCTGCCCGTTTCGCGTCGAAAGCCAAGGTCGACGGGCAGGTCTTTGATCCGCCATTCCCAATGCGCATACTCGCGTGTAAATCCTTGCTCAAGCGATGGCCAAATATCCAACTCGACATGGGCCTTTTGAATGTGGCCAGACGGCCGCCAGCACGGGCCCATTACCCAGAAGTTATTTTGCAACTGGTAATTCAGGCGACAGCGGAGGACATCGACTTGTTGCACGAGGTCTTTTTCATGCGGGTAACGGGCACATGGAGCTGCGTCGTCGAGTTCCCAGAACGAGTTGGACGCACCCGTCCAGGCGGCTCTGGTAATGTCGGGCGAAGACATCGTCGCTAGGCCACGGCCTCTCGACCCCTCGGTCGTCTCCAGCCAGAGAACCATCTGGTCTAGGATGGCTCGGTCGCCTAGGAGAAGTGCGCCCAACCACCATGGCGCAACGCGAGGGCGGCGCAGGGCAAAGGCTTTCGCCAGGGTGATCACGTCTCCAGCATCAATGAGCGGCTGTACCACGGAAAGAATCCCCCCGAGCCATGGGCTAACTAGGTTGCATACAACGTCCGGCTGCCAGAATATACTCCATAAATGGGGTCCGCGGCCTAACTTGTCTGCGCTGAGGGTCATATAGTACGGGAGGTCTGCAACGTACTGGCGAATGGCTATGGCCGTTCGGAGGGAGACAGAAGCTTTCGGCCGCGTGCTTCTTGTAAGAGGGGTAAGAATAAGATGCGGTTCCCACTTCTGATCGCTGTACAGTGGCAAGGCAAGGGCTGCAAAGAATGCGGACGTGTATGCCGGTAGCGGCTCGGACGGATCTGTCTCTACCGGGCGGCCTCTGCGAGGAGGGTCTTCCGTCCCTGCCTGCACCTCTGTGGCGACGGCCCGCGCGACTGGCCTAAGTCTGGTACTCCGGCGCGGTGTACGGGCCGTCCGTGTAGGAGCCGCCCGTGTCGGCCGTCGCCGTGGTGCCGCTGCTCGTGTCTCCGCCTCCGCTTCCTCCGTCTCCTGGAGACCAAACAACTCGCATAGCTCAATGAGAAGGCCAGCTGCGTCAGTGGAATTCGGCGGTTGTTCATCCGAGTTGAAGCGAACTGGGTTCTCGTATAATAAGACGAAACAGACATCTGCAGACGTTCTCGCCATCCAAGCTGGAGCTCGGGAGACTCGCCAACCGGGACACGGTGCTAAGACGGCGCAGAGCCACCGCACAAGGGAATACGATGCACCCCGCATATCGAGTACATAGTCATTGGCGCGTGGGGTGTAGTCGACAGCACGTCTCGGCAGTAGACAGGCCTTGGTATAGGCCGCCCTCCGGCCCTGGAGTTCAAGGAGTTTCGTCGACACAATGTAGGACCAGCAAAGGGTAAGGATGGCGAGTCCCTTAAAGCTGGCCGGTGGGTTGTGGGTGCTGCTGTCGGCAAGGGACAGCCGAAAGATAAGCGGCTTGGCGGCCAAGACGACAAGGTGCTTTTCAAGACCATAGCAGAGGGTCTCCTCGATGCCATTGTCGCCGCCGGTGCATCGTCGCCAAACAGCGACCCCACCAAGGAACTCTGCTGTGTCGTGCGGCGGAAGGGCCGGCACGTCTCTCAACATGATGGAGGGGTCACAAGTGCCACGAGGCATGTGCGTTGCCGGCATAGCTTTCGCGCGTAATATGAATTCTTGCCAGGTGCACCGAGCTGCTTGGCACATTCGGTTGATCTTGGCGGTCGTTGGAATGAGAAGGTCATTGTGACGCCCAAGCAAAAGGCCATTTGAGGACGACTTGGAGGACGACCGAGATGACGGCGGAGAGGACGGCTGCGGGGGGGAGGGTTGCTCTTCTGGATCATCGTCCAAACCCCCTTCTGCAGAGGTAGGCGCAGGGGAGCTGTCTTCACAGCGCTTGATAGGCTCTTCCACGCCGTTCTTAAAGACGTGGTCGCCAGTCGAGACCCAGTGGCGGATTCGATCGTAGAGCGGCTGCATCGTCCCTTCCTTGACCGATCACTGCCCACCTCGGGGGGAGAAATGTGTTGTTGAAGTGTGGCGTTCCGTGTGATGAGATATTCGTTTGCTTAGCATCGCTGGACAATGTCGGGAAATCAACAAACAGACTGCATCTTACGTAGCGTATATATCGCGCCGGCTCGATGCAGACTGTCGTTTGGAAGGGATACGGATTTTGAGGTGGCGACGACGTTCCAGATTGCACCTGAATGTATGGGTACGAT
The DNA here is from genome assembly GCF_000820605.1 of Sporothrix brasiliensis 5110. Taxonomy (NCBI): domain Eukaryota; kingdom Fungi; phylum Ascomycota; class Sordariomycetes; order Ophiostomatales; family Ophiostomataceae; genus Sporothrix; species Sporothrix brasiliensis. The sequence continues at coordinate 1,248,509 of NW_024467137.1, read as the reverse complement.
TTGTGGGGCTGCGATTCTGCTATTGTGTGGCTGATGTGTATATTAGTCACCAAAAGAGTGGCTGCGCGCCAGCACCTCCATAAGCCCCTGAATGTGTGCCCAAAACGTCCTCACTTTCAGGAGGCAACACATCTGCCATACAATATAAGTAATTTCTGAAAGGCCTTGTGCTTCCAAGACACCGTATTCATTTCCTGGATAAGCCTGTAAGACAGACGCACAGAGCGCTGCATGGCGAGTCTAGGACGCACGGTAGAAGCCACAGGGTCACACGACATATCATGCGACACTCACGTGACGTATAAATTCAAGGATAAAACTAGGAGACGTGGACTTATTACAGAATTCTACTAGAGACAACGCAGTCTACCCTCACTTATGGTCATCCTGTTTATACAGTACGACAGTTCTACCAGCCACAGTTGGTCGACTACAGGCCTTGTCCACATACACGGGCTCCTTGGTTCGTTACCATGGTACAGTTATGAACATAAGGCCCTTCCTCTTTACACAATAACTAACCCTGACTAAATGTTCATAAAATTAATAATTATTTATTATATATATTATTATAATATTATTTAAGACTTATTATTACACACAAACGTATACGTCACTAGTTTCGTGATACTAAGTAACGGAACAAGAAAGAAAGTATTACAAATATCACGATTCAAAATACCGTACTATAGCTGTAAGTTAAAGACAAGTACAGAAAGAAAAAGGAGGAGGCGGGAGGTGGTAAGGACAGGGTTTGGGAAATGAATCAAAAAACTACCATAAAAAGCCGGAGAGAAGAAGAAAATGAAAAGAAGGGAAAGAAGTCAAGAGTACAAGAGAGAGACGTCGAGAAAGAAGGGCAGTATTTATATGCGGTCGTCAAGGAAGCTGGAAGAGCGGGCCAATCAGAAAAGAGTTATGGCCCCACATTTCCCGATTGGGACGGCCGCCTACTATGGCGACCACAACAGTTCTCCTTTACAGAATGAATTGCATCACGTGCGACTCCTCTTCAACGACTCGGTGATGAGCGTCTTGTATCCCTCGACAGCGCCTTCCAGGTCGGCGACGCGCAAGTGCTCGTGGTCGGAGTGGGCGACGAGGATGTCGCCGGGCCCGTAGAGGTACTTTTTGTGGTCGCCCTGGAGACCGGGAATGTCGGTGCCATAGTTGAGGACGACCGTGTCGAAGCCGTCGATGTCGTAGTCGAGCGAGATGGGCCCCCGGCCATAGGCAAAGTCGAGCGTCAGAGACGGCTCGACGGCCAGCACAGCCTCGGCAATCTGCGTCTGGATGCCCTCGAGCGTGCCGCCAGCGACGCGCACCGAAACGGTCGCGGCGGCCGTCTCAGGAATGACGTTGGCCGCGACGCCGCCGTGGATGGTGCCAATGTTGAGCGTGGTGTTGCCAAACTCGGCGCTGCCGGGGAGGCGGACGCCCAACAGCGCCGAGAGTCCGCGGACGAGGCGGTCGATGGCGTTGTCGCCCTGCTCTGGGTAGCCCGAGTGGCCGGCCTTGCCGTGCGCGGTCACGTTGAAGCCCAGGCCGCCCTTGTGCCCGCGGCCGAGCTTGAGGCGCGTCGGCTCGCCAAAGATGACGGCCTCCCAGGCCAGCCCGAGGCTGTTGGCCGCGCGGATGCCGTCGCCGCCGCGCTCCTCGCCGACGTCGACGAGAAGGGCCACGTCGCCTTCGCGGATGGCGTCCGAGCGCAGCAGCCGGTCGACGGCCACCACCAGAGCGGCCACACTGCCCTTGGCGTCGACCGTGCCGCGGCCCCAGAGCACGTCCGAGGCGGTGACGGGGTCGTCGTCGGACAAGAGGCGGCCGTCGGCGGTCTTGCGCTCGTACGGCCAGAACGGCGGCACCGTGTCAATGTGCGATGTGACGAGGACGCGTGTCTGGCGCGTGGTGCCGACATAGGCCCAGAGGTTGGCCCGTCCGCTGCCGGGGGCGACAGGCTGGATCAGGACGGTAAAGCCACGGGCACGGAGGTAGCCAGCCAGCCAGGCCGTGGTGTTGGCCTCGGCGCCGGAAATCGACGGGATTTGCACCAGGCTTTTGTGGAGCTGGACGAGGTCGGCGGTGGACGGCGGCGGAGGCGATGACGCGAGCGCCAGCGAGGCGGGGGTGGAGATGACATGCTGGTGTGGGTAGGCGAGGGCGTCGAGGGGCGCTTTGGAGGCGACCGGGGAGCGGAGCGCTGCAGCGGACGAGCCGAGGAGGCCCCAGAGCGTGTTTGCACCGAATTTCATGGTCGTAATCAGTTGGGGCCAGCAGGCGAGAAGACAGGAAACGGGGTCAATATTGCCGGCCGGGAGAGACCATGAGACCATAACGAGGCAACGCGCAGGCCAAGGCAGTTCCTTGGACAGACGACGCCCTGCTCGACTAAATATTGCTCGCCTGAGGATGTCGTGTTCACGCGAGCGACAGAACAGGCACAAGCCTCAAAATACTGACAAATGCAAGTTGTTTGTTCGTGTTTGTCGACTCCTTCATAACGACCCCGGAAAAGCACATCACCACGCGAAGAGCACATCATTGATCCTATAGACTGCGATTGGCGGCTCACACTCCGAATTCCCGGCTGGCGTCCTGGGCCACCCGGTTTCGCGGTATGAATATTGGATATAGGTATGCACGCCAATCGCACCATAGCGCGCGCCAAATGCATCACGGAAAGGTGTCAGCGGCCGCCCCCACGTCGACATGCCCGGACAAGAAACGATCAGCCAGTATCGGCCAATCAGCGCCGCTTCGGCGACTTACACCACCTGGTAGGGCCATTCCCCGCCCTGATACCAACACCAATGCGAAGTACGACGTCGACCGCAAAACACGAGGAGCCAGCAGAGATGCAAAGATGCCGAGAGATAAAGTTTGTCCTCGTGTTGCGTAGATGACGCTAATACGACATAAATAAGCCTGCAGCTGCCGGCGGCCACCTGGTGATGATTTGCATTGTGTCTCACGCCGGAGTATAGTCACAATTGTCTTTGCCTGTCCATTTGCCCACCACCTTCTCCTTTTCTGCTCACGCGCACCATCCATCATGTCCCCCGTGTCCGAGGTCCATTCGGACGATCCGTCCGACCTGCCTGCCGCCGCCGACGAGAAGAAGGCTGTGTCGGCGTCGTCCGGCGCCGTGGACGTCGAACGGGGCACGCCGACCGCCGCCAACGGCTTCCACGTCGTCGCGCGCGCGGCCAAGAACGAGGATGGCAGCATCGCAGCCGGCGAGATTGGCGCCATCGACGCGTCGGACATTGCCGGCTTCGACGCCGCGTTCATGAGCGCGCGCGCCAGCCTCAGCGCCGACGAGGAGAAGCGGCTGCTGCGCCGCATCGACTGGCGGCTGCTGCCGCTGCTGTCCGTCATCTACATGGTCAAGACCATCGACGCGGCCAACCTGTCCAACGCGCGCATCATGGACCAGGGCACGCCGCACAACGTCATGATTGAGCTCGGCATGACCGCCAACATGTACAACCTCGTCACCACGGCCTACTACATCCCCTACATCCTGGCCGAGACGCCCTCCAACCTGCTCGTCAAGCGCGTCAAGCCGTCCGTGTGGCAGGCGCGCATCATGATCTCGTGGGGCACCGTCCTGTGCGCGCACGCCGCCGTCAAAAACGCCGGCGGACTCTACGCCGTGCGCGCCCTCTTGGGCCTGTTCGAAGCCGGCCTGTGGCCCGGCCAGCTGCTGCAGCTCTGCTACTGGTACCGCCCAGACGAGATGGCGCCGCGCATCGTCCTCGTCACCGTGCTGGGCAATTTCAGCTCCGTCGTCAGCGGCCTGCTGGCCTTTGCCTTCAACGGCGTGACCGCGCGCGGCCTGTCGGGGTGGAAGTGGTACGTCGCCGTCAGCCGTCGTTTGCAATCGTTTGGAACATAAATGCAGCGTTCTCGTCTGACATGTCTAACATACTAGGCTCATCTTGACCGAAGGCGTCTTTACCGTCCTGCTCGGCATTTTCACCTTTTTCTTCCTTCCCGACTGTGAGTTGACGCATCTCAATACCGTGCTATAGGCCATAGATTTGCACGGAAAACATGTAAAATATACAGCACGGACAATATACTGATGCACTCACCCCCCAGTTCCCGCCAACGCCAGGTGGCTCTCTGAACGCGAAAAGGCGTTTGTCCAGGCCCGCCTGCCCATCAACGCCCCCCGCGCCCAGGAAGCGAACTTTAGCTGGCGCCAGTTCGTGCAGACCCTCAAGGACGTCCGCCTCTGGCTCTTCCTCGGCTGCTGGGCCTTTTACACCGTCGGAACCACCGGCCTCAACTTTTACCAGCCGACCGTCATTGCCGGGCTCGGCTTCACGACCATTGGTCGCGCCCAGCTGCTCAACATCCCGCCCGCCATCTTCTCGTGCGCCCTGACCATCTCCTTTGGCCTGCTGTCCGGTACCGGCCGCATCCCCCAGCCCTCCATCCCCCTGTTCTTCATGGTCGTCATCCTCGCCTGCTACGTCGTCGAGTACACCTACCCCAACGTCGGCGGCGTCTATGCCGCCACCATCGTGGCCGGCGGCTTCTCCTCGGCCTGGTACACCATGATGTGGCCCTGGCGCGTGCAGACCACCCAGGGCGCCACCGGGTCGGCCCTCGCCATCGCCTTTGCCAACAGCTACGGCCAGATTGGCGGCGCCGTCGGCTCGCAGCTGTTCAACTCGCGCTACGCGCCCCACTACACCACCTCCTTTGGCATCGCTATGGGCTTCATCGGCATGGCCATTGTCATGAACCTCATTACCTGGTCCGTCACCTGGCGCGTCGACACCGAGACCCGCCGCATCCGGCGGGCACGGAAGGCCGCCCTCAAGCGGAACGAGGCCATTCTGGACGACGTGCAGATTTAAAGGTTGAGGGGGTAGAAGTCCTGTGAAGAAAAACAGGTGTGGATGTGCAAGACACTGCAGAGATGTGAAACCGGGTAGTCGGCAGTTGGTCTTGTCAATTTGTGTGGTCGTATTCCCTGCTCGCAGTAGCTTGACAGCGAATGATGACCAAAGTATCGTTTGTCCACCACGTCTTCTTCTCCATTCGCTGCCTATTCTACTTCCTATACCACATCCGTGTCGCCCTGGTCCGCCGGTTCTTGGCCTGCAGCAACAAGATGCCGTACATCAATGCCTCGGCCGTCGGCGGACACCCCGGCACATAAATGTCCACGGGCACAATGCGGTCCGCGCCCCGCACCACACTGTAGCTGTAGTGATAATAGCCGCCGCCGTTGGCGCAGCTGCCCATGCTAATCACCCACTTCGGGTCCGGCATCTGGTCGTAGCACTGCCGCAGCGCCGGCGCCATCTTGTTGGTCAGCGTGCCCGCCACAATCATCACGTCCGCCTGCCGCGGCGACGCCCGGAAAATAATGCCGAGGCGGTCCTGGTCGTAGCGCGGCATGGAGACATGCATCATTTCGACGCCGCAGCAGGCGAGCGCAAACGTCAACGGCCACATGGACCCGTTGCGGATCCAGACGGCCAGACGGTCGAGCGTTGTCAGGGTGTATTCGACGAGGTTGGTCGGGCGGTCGTTGTCGACACGGGCGACGGCCCCAGAGATCGGCCTCGACGCCGTCGATCTGTTCGTGTGGACGGCTTGCGAGTAGCTTCGACGGCCGCGAGTGCACATGGCGGGAAGGATCGCGACGGTTCGCCGCACCGGGAGGGACGTGGTCATGACGAGTGTTCTGGTTGCCATTCTTGCTATTGCACATGTCAATTCAGTGGTGAGGAAAAACACGTGACTAGTATATTGACGATCGTTGATGTGCAAGACTCACCAGAGGTTGCCAGAGTGGCCATATGGATCTCAAAAGCAATGTTTACAGATGTGATTCTCAGATCGGAACATCTGAACAAGTCAAAGGATAAAACCGGAACTCCAGCGTCCTCACGACTTCATATCTTCCCGTCTTACACTCTTCGGGAAACGCACACATGTGTGACCCACTTTTCGTGTTAGTTGTGCAGCGTATTTGCACTGTCTTTTCTTCACATATCCACCAATTTTCGGTGGGACCCACCGTGAACTTACCAACTGTCAAACACCTCCACACTTTCAACGTCTGGCGTCGGGAAAAGCACGCATCTGTTTTCCTTTCTTCTCTCCTCCCGCGTACCACAACCGACCACCAGCAGCCACTATGAACGGGAGTCCAATTTCCGCATGTCCTGCACTCCCAAGCACCCACACGGTGCCTACAGATCCCTCGGCGTGCAAAATCTGCCACCTCCCTTTTGCTACCGTCCCGTGCGATGCAGCCCCCAACCGGGAGTGTGCCTTCTGCCGCAGGGTCTTCCAGCGCGCTGACTCGGCTCGCCGGCACGAGAAGACGTGCGGTGCAGGGCGCCCATCACCACGGGTGTACAAACGCGGCCGCAAGACACAGGCCTGCGACGCCTGTGCCCGGATCAAGGTCGCCTGCGATGCCGGGAAGCCCTGCCAGCGATGCTCCGACCGTGGTTTGGAGTGCCAATATGGGCGGCTCTGCACCATTCCTGCGCACCGTGAGACCCAGACATGGCCCACACAGAGAAGCCCCGTGGCCGCTGCCGCTGCCGCTGCCGACCCAGAGCCGACGACCGACGAAAACGAGCGCAAGAAAAAGCGGCAGATCGCCTCGACGTACCAGTTCTTGCTCCGATGCACGGATCCACACGTGAACTTTGTCAACGATGCCATGGTCCACGGCGAGCCAGAGCTGGACCCACAACGGCTGCCGGCGCCTGTCCCTGGTCCAACACCAGTCCCCGAGCCCATCATTGACACAATCGACCCGCAGCTTCTCTTCCGCAGCTTCATGGACCCCTACTTCGGGCTATCCATCGACTACGGCGGCATCGATGGCTCTATTTTCGGCGCCGACAATGCCAGTGACGACGTGAACAGAGCATCAGCCGTCGCATCGGACCCAGCATTCGCGTCGGCACCTGCGTCGGCCACCGGTACCTGGCCGTCCTCGCCTGGCGCAATCTCACTCAACACCATCTTGCCACGCGTCATCCAACTCGAGTCCGAGATGTTGCAGCTCATCGCCCAGTACGACCCGGACACGGCCGACAGGCACTATGCCGCCGTCAAGGCCTTTTTTGCGGTAGCCGACTTTCGCAGCCTACTAACCATCTTCTTCCGGCGTCATCAGCTGCTCGCCAAGCTGATCCACTGGCCAACGTTTGACGCGCGCCACATCGAAACGGGTCTGCTGATGGCCATTGCTTTGTGCGGTGCCGCATACTCGCACTCGAGCGAGACCGCGATCCCCACCGATGCCGCGCTCCTCGCTGCTGCGTCGAACATCCAGCCGCTCGCAGAACAGTTCATCTTCCGGCGTCTCGACGAGGTGGGCAAGGGAGTTGGTGTCAACGCCAGCGTCGCCGTCGAGGTGTGCCAGGCCGCCTACCTCATCGTCATCCTCCAGACAAGTGTCAGCGACAAGGACAATGCCACCCGCCGCCATGCTCTGAACCAGCGCCAGCCGGCCCTCGTCGACGCCCTCCGCCGCATGGGCATGATGGAGAGGCGCGGTACGAGCCTGTGCCTCCCGCACGCCACCGCGGCTGCATGGGCCGCCTTTGTGTACAGCGAGTCGTGCACCCGCCTCGCCTTCTGGGCCATGTTCACCGATGGGCTGCTGGCCCTCTTTTGCAACCGCGCACCCACCCTCGCCATTGCCGAAATGATCGGCGACCTGCCGTGTCGGGATGAGCTCTGGGATGCGCCAGACGCGGAGGCATTTGCGAGGCTAGCGGGCTGCGCGACGGAGACGACGCACGCCCCCTTGTCATTAAAAGCCGTCGTGGCGACGCTCCTAGCCGATGACAGCCATCCGAGTGACCAACCGAGCGATTCCGCCGCGGCCTCTACGATTTCGTCTGCGTCTGCTGACCTCGCCCACCTCAGCGTCTTTGACCTCTATTCCGTCGTCGGCGCCCTCCAGTTCTCCGTCTTCCACTACCGCGCACAGGCCCTGCCGCCCAGCACGGCCGCCGTCGTCCTGCGGGCACTCGACCGCTGGGACCGGCTGTGGCAGGCCGCGCGCGATCGCGTCCCCCCCGATCAGCAACGCTGGCTCGGCATCGCCCGCCACGCGCCCGAGTTTGCGCGCATTGCTCGGCGGATTGTGGATGTGACGCGACAGGTGTCCGAAACGACGGCGACCGGACCGCCCGCCGACGCGCTCGCGGACGTCCACCGTTCGAGATACATACAGTGCCGGTCTGAGTTCGATTTGGCCGTGTTTTACCAATTCATCCTTGAGCACGGTCTGCGGTGACGTGTTGAAGGGAGAGGTGCATTTTATGATCGTTGTGTGATCTGATTAAAAATGGATCTACTCCGTGGCGGCGTTCATCCGTTGCATAGCGCGTGTAGAGCTGTCGACGTCCGTTCTCCTGTGCAGTGGGGTGTGTTTGTCGACAGAACCAGGGATGGCAAACGACATGTCGATGCCGTCCCGCGTGACTCAATTGGCCAGTTTCCGTTTTGGGATATTTCCGACTTTGCACGTTGTGCCCCTGCGTCTCCACGCCCTTTTCATGACAGAAGGTACGATTGACAGAGATCAAAGATCCCGGGGAGGGGAGAGGGGGTAACTCAACTAGGCAGGAGGAATCGGATAACACCTAAAAATGTGGAAACAAGCTTCGAATCAGGGACATCACTGCCGTACAGCAGTGTCAGACACGCTATTTGGCCTTGACTCTGCCGTAATGAGTCACCCTAAAATAGCCTCAGCCCTGAACAGCGCCCAACGTAAAATGACGATCCGTCTCAGACATCTTTTGTCGACTTTCCTTTTAGAATCAACAACGAAGTAATTACGGAGAACCTGCAACCGAGTCAGGGTCGAAAATAACTGCCAATTTCATATAATTTCATTTCATTGCGTCTCGTCAGGCTGCAAGGCATTATACATCTCGTGTCGTCACCTCAATTGCACGTCCAGCAACCCTACTTCAAACAATTTCGCGATCCTCCATCACTCTCCACGATGGCCGCGCCTACAGGATCACCGCCATTGACTTGGCGAACATCCGTGTCCGTACCTGTGCCTGTGCCGACCGATGCCAAGGACACCGCCGACATTAATGCCGCCGCCACCCCGTCAGAGCAGCACTTCATCTGCTCGTCCGACTCGGCCCTTATCCAGCTCGACGCCCTCCACGACGCTATGTCGTCCGACCTGATGTGGTGGGCCAAGCCACTTTCGCGGCCCCAGCTCGTCGCCATGGTCACGAACAGCTTGTGCCTCGGCGTGTACACCACGGACTCTGCCGACGGCGCGCCCCAGTCCATGGTTGGCTTCGGCCGCCTCGTCACCGACCGCGTCACCTTCGCCTACCTCACCGATGTCTATATCCTACCCGCCTATCAGCGCTGCGGCCTCGGCGCCTGGATGATGCGCTGCCTGCGGGAGCTATGTCACGGTAGCGAGCCTGGCCGCACGGGCAGTGTTCCCTCCACGGACGGATGGCCGAACCTGCGGAGCCTGTGGCTTGTGGCCAGCACCGAGTCGGCGGCACGCATGTACATGGGCGCGTTGGACGCCGAAGAGGCCGCGCGGTACCGGCCGCAGCCGGGTGTGCCGGGGAGCGGCATGCTGTTGGTGGAGATGCCGGGGCCGGCAAACTCGATCCGGAATCACGCGAAGCGAAATGAGGAGGCAAAGGCAGCGGCGGGGACATGAACGGCACAGACGGGGAATAGGCGTTGGGCCAGGGCAGCCTCAAAACATCCACAGTGGCGTACGTAATAGATTTGGTTTGCGTCCGAGTCGCTCCTTTGCATGTCGCTTTGTCGTAGGTGAGGTCGTGCTAGACAGTCGTCTTGCCGTAGGCACCGCCGGCGGCCTTGCGCATCTCGAGCGCCCGCTTGTATGGCGGTGCCGTCGGCGGCTGCACGGGGTCCAGAGACACGTAGTCGTCTGGCAGCTTGTACGAGGCGTCTGAATCGAACGCGGACAAATCACCACAGGCCACAAACGGCGCGATCCAGCGAGAGCCGAGTGACGGCGCCGCCCTGGTCGCGTCAGACGGCCGCAGGTCTTCCAGCGTCACCTCGACAATGTGATCGCCTGCCGTTGACGCAGACGACTCCGCCGTGTCCGCGCCGTCTGGTGGCAGGTCCGGGACGATGTCGCCCACACCCAGCGGCCGCTCCAGACTGGCCTGAAAGGCTGCCGGTGGCCGAAAGTCCAGGCACACGATAAACGCCTCCACACTGCTCGCCCGCGACGACCGCGGCTTGGCCACGACGACGCGCGTAAAAAACAGCTTGAGCTGTGCAAAGAGCAGGTCGACATTGCGGCCCCGGAAAATCTTGGCCACAAACTTACCGCCCGGCTTCAGGACACACAGCGCCAGGTTCAGCGCCGCAAACAGCAGCTGCGACTGCACGTACATGTCGAGGTCGTGCAGGCCGGTGACGTCGGGCGCGCCGTCGCTCAACACGAGGTCGACAGGGTTGCTTGCATTGGTGTCGGAGGGTGCGGACTCGAGGTCCAGTGCCTTGAGAAGCAACGGAACCGTCGCTGGGTGCGTAATGTCGGCACGGAGTGTCACGATGCCGGGCAGCGGGCTGATGGGCTGCAGGTCAATGGCCACAATCTTGACGTCGCGGCGGGCGGGAGGAGGCGCCACAGCCTCGTTGTGTGCGGTGGCGGTGGCCGCTGCCGGTTGACCCCCCACGCGAAGCATCTGCTGCCGGACGAGCGCCTCTTGGTTCTGCCACGCCGTGCGCCCAAATGACTCGCCCTTGATCAGCACGCGGGACAGCACCTGTGACCAGCTGCCGGGTGCGGCACACAGATCAACCACGCGGGTCACGCCGGAGAACAGGTCAAACTCTGCGCCGTCAGCCACATGCCATCCACGTTTGTCGTTTTGCCTGGTGACGTCCTCTCACTCACCTTCGTCGAGCTGCAGCAACTTAAAGGCGCTCCGCGCGCGCCAGCCCTGCTCCTTGGCCAGCCGGTAGTAGGCATCACGCTTATCCTTGGACGATTTGCCCATCTTGTCGTTTTGTGGGGAGTGAATCGTTGCTTGTTGGTACAGGCCGTGATGGTGCGTCTTTCCAAGCCAGTTTCTGCGTGAGAAAATTAGGCGTAATTTTCACTGCTGAGCTGCACGTGACAGGACAGAACAATAAGCAGACGCAGAAGCAACACAAAAGCAACTTTCAGACCCTTCAACACCTTGTGCTCTCTGCAGTTATGGATATAAAATGTATTTATATTAAAGTTTACGTACTCTACGCCCCAATTTACGGGCGGGGAAAACAGCGTATGGGACAAAAGACTGACCTTTTTTTTCTCAGGTCAGGCTGATAAGAGTAACTATACACACCGTTTAAGGCAGCTATAGTATGTGATATAATAGCGTGAAATGCAGTGCTAATAGTGTCATTGATAACGATAACGATAAGGCTTTTTTGGCGGGCAGAAAATAATTTGGCAGAAAAAGATCGCGGCTTTTCAGGATACGCCAGCTGCCTCCAACACGTACCACGCAGCCGTCCAATTGCTGCCAGCCACAGCAGCTCTCCATACGTTCCCCGACAATTCTTTCCCTCGACTTCTTCCTCCTCCCAATAATGCAGACCAAGCGCAAGAACGGCAGCCAAGCAGGAGGACCTGGCGCGGACGCGAAGAAACGTCGCAAAGGCAATGGCGGCGCCAAAATCAAAGCGGGAGCTGCACCTGCACCGGCGGCTAAGCGACGCGTCGTGTCGATCAACGAGCAGGCCTGGAAACCTGTCGAGGCTCCAGCCGTCGACGGGTCTGAAGGCGTTGGCTTTGATGGTTTCATGGGCATCGAAGAGCTGACAGGTTTTGACGTTGTTCGCAGTGGGAATGGGCTCCAATTTGTGACGACGGACCCGTACGACAGCGACCAACAGCCGGATGCCATAACCGAAGAGGAATTTGAGGGCTTTGACGACGATGTGGCTGGAGAGGACGACGCAGAAACGTCCGAAAAGAAGGGCAAGGCGCAAGAACAGAGGCCAAAAGACAAGACAAAGGACGACAAGGACAAGAATCAAAAGACCAAGAACGACTCAAGAGCGGACGCACAAGCCGACGCAAAAGACAAGAAGAACAAGAGGAAGGAGCGACAAAAAAACGCAAAGAGCGCAGCGGCAGCGGAGCCTATCCCTGCAGGCGCCGACGACGAACTGAGCAAAAGCGCCGGGTTTGCGTCGCTGGCCGACATCGACATGGACGCCCTTGAGGACAACGCCGACGTGGCTTCCTGGGTGCCGCTCAACCTGTCGCCGCCCATCCTGTCTTGCCTGGCACGGCTCAAGTTCACCACGCCCACGGATATCCAGGCCGCCGCCATCCCGGAGATCCTCGCCGGCCACGACGTCATCGGCAAAGCCTCGACTGGTTCCGGCAAAACGCTCGCGTTTTCCATTCCCATTGTGCAGCGATGGATCGCCCGCAACAACAGCCGTAATGCCGCAAAGAAGAACAAGAAGTCCAAAAACGCAGAAGGAGTAGACGGCAAGAAGATGGCCCCGCTGGCGCTGATCCTGACACCTACGCGTGAACTGGCACACCAGATCTACAAGCACATCAAGGAGCTGTGTGGTGCTCTCCCCACCAGCCCGTACGTCTGTCCCGTGACGGGTGGAATGTCTGTGCAGAAGCAGCAGCGCGAGCTCGAGCGGGCCGATATCGTCGTTGCGACACCGGGCCGTCTGTGGGACGTTCTGAACCTGGGCCCCGAGTTCCTGGAGGCCTTCCAAGGCATCTCGTTCCTAGTCATTGACGAAGCGGACCGGCTGCTGGCGGACGGCCACTTCAAGGAGGCCAAGGAGATTGTTGATGCGCTCGAGCGGCACGATACGCAGCAAGACGGCTACGAGGACGCGCAAGGCAGCGAGGACGACGACAACGACGACGACGACGACGGAACGTCGGGCTCCACGAAGCGGCCTCGGCAGACGCTCGTCTTCTCGGCCACCTTCAACAAGAGCCTGCAGCAGAAACTGGCTGGAAAGAGTCGATTCGACCTGATGGACGAGAGCCAGTCGATGGAGCATCTCCTGAAGCAGCTCAACTTCCGCGAGGACGTGCCCAAGTTTATCGACGTGAACCCCGTGTCGCAAATGGCCGGCCGTCTGCGCGAGCGCCTGCTGCAATGTGACGCCATGGAGAAGGACTTGTACCTCTATGCGCTGCTGCTGCTCCTGGGCAAGAAGCGCACCATCATTTTCACAAACTCCATCGACGCCGTGCGCCGCGTCACCCCCTTGCTGCAAAAGCTCGAGCTGCCGGCCGTCGCCTTGCACTCGACCATGGCCCAGCAGGCGCGTCTGCGCGCGCTCGAGCGCTTCAAGGCCTCGACACACGCCCGCGGCTCCATTCTCGTGGCCACGGACGTGGCGGCGCGGGGTCTCGACATCCCCGGCGTCGACGCCGTGATCCACTACAATGTGCCCCGCACGGCCGACTTTTACGTCCACCGCTCCGGCCGTACAGCCCGTGCCAACACGGCCGGTGTCAGCATCCTCTTGTGCGGACCCAAGGAGGTCACGCCCACGCAGCGCCTCGTCGCCAAGATTCACGCCCGCGATGCGGCCAAGAGCGCGCAGACGGCGGCGGCCGATGGCGAGTCGACTGGCTCCAAGAGCGCCAAGAACTCCAAGAGCGCCAAGAATGCCAAGAAGACGTCGTCCTTTATCCGCACCGTCGACATTGACCGCCGCATCATTGCCCAGCTGCGCGACCGCATCGCCTGTGCCAAGAAGCTGGCCGACTCCACGCTCGCCAAGGAGATGCTGAACAAAGACGACAAGGCCCTGCAGGAGCTGGCCGACGGCTTGGATCTGGACTACGACGAAGTCTTTGAGCGCACCAGCTCAGGGCCCAAGAAGTGGCGCAGCTCCAGCCGCAAGGAAGACCTCGACGCCCAGATCCTCTCCAAGGCCACCGTCAAGGCCGGCGCCCGCGAGCTCAAGATGCTCCTGGCAAAACCCATCAACATGGGCGTCAGCGAGCGCTACCTGGCCGCCGGCGGTGTCAACATGCGCGAGCTGATGCGCAACGGGCCCGGCGATTTCCTGGGGCATGTCGACTACCTGGGCCTGGACGACGATGAAGACGAGGACGAGTAATGCCGTTGCAGTAGGATTTGTATTTCTGGTTTTATATATTTCAGTGAGCGTTTCAATTTTGTACCAACATGATAAAATATAGACTTCTGGCCGGCACTCAACAAGTTGTTTTCAGGGTACATCTTTAAGAAAGTTCAAAATAGTGCATTATATTCAATTCGGCCACACCAAAAGAGCTTGTTTTACGTTTCCGGAAATATACCGAAATTATCGATCCTGTTCTTTTCCGGCCCCCAAAAAGATGAAACAAAAATTCACAAACCTTCTAGGCTGCGTTCTCTTTCCTTTCATATTCACCACCGATATATGTGTCATTTCCGGTCGTGGCAACATTGGAACTTTCCAGTGGCAGCTTCAAAACATCTCAAACTCGAAACCGTGACCAGAACGCAGGACATTCCCTATATGTTTGATGATTGACTTTGATTAGTCGCACGAGATCGAGGCCAAGTTAGGCGGGCGTTCGGCGCTGGATGGGATTGCCGCATTGAGCTGCGAGGTGGTTCAGATCTGAAATGGAGGAGACGGCCATAGGAGGATGCCGTGGAAGCTCTTGAACGTTTTAGAACAAGACAATAGAGAAGAACGATGAGAGAATGGGACTCGGAATATTTAAATAACTTATGGGAAGACAACAAACTATCACTCGGTTAGAAATCAAGGAAGGTGCGTTGGGTGTCGCTTCGACCGCCCCGTTCTTTCCCATTGTGATTATGTTGACACACTCGCTCCTTCCTTCCCTAAACTCACAAGAAGAGGTGCTGACGACATCGCCACAGTGTTGATAAATTTCTTCCGCCGTGAAATGCCAAATCTACAGCCCGCTTCTTTTGCTCTCCAAACAAACGGAATTTCGCACCTCGTCGCTCGCCGCTTCCAATCATCCTATAGCCGCTACGTATCCACTCCGAGACTACCTACGCGACGTCCTGGACCTATATATCCTCTTCACCATGATCTCACCTCCGTTTGCCGCCCTGACCGGATGGCGTCGGATGCTTCATTTTCATTATGTCTTGATGGCCATTCAAGCTGCTGTCTCGGCCACCACCGGTCTTATCCTATTCGGACCTCCATTTCTTCACTTTGTCTGCGGCCACCATCACGAACAGCACCTTATCCACTTCCTCAACATTATTCTTTCCATGCTTAGCCTCGTCCGCGGCTTCTCAATCTGGCCGGCGGCTTTTGTGGCCAACTATGCCTACCTACTCGGATCCCTCTTCTCTCTCGGGGACCCTCTCGGTGTGAAAAACGTCGTTGCTTCCACCGGGATTGTCCGGTACTCCGACGCTACCAGTCTCACCGCAAAACAAGCTGCCCGGGTGGTCGTCGCTATGGCTTTCAACAGTGGACGGGCCCACAGTCTGATTTGGCCTCCTCAATACCCTGCACCAGACTCTGTGCTAATGGTGGCTCTGCAAGGCAACAAACTCGGGTCTGCCCTCTTGCCTAGAGTCTGCCCGGTGGCTATGGTTGTCATTGTATTCCCGGCGCTGCTTGCCACGTTCTATACTACAACGCGGCAGATGTCCCTTCGTCTGTCAGTCCATAGACTGTGCTGTGTCTTCCGCTCGCACGTGGCTGTTCCCACTACCACTACCTCTATCATCGTCGTCACTGCCGTCGATACGACAGTAAACTCAAGTGATCCAGCTAGCTCGGGAACACCCTCACTGCCCGAAAATTCGGCCAATGAATCGGAACTGAGTCCATCTCACGGTACAGAGCAGATGCATCACAACGAAGACCACGGAGACCACGGAGACCACAAAGACCACGAAGAATACCAGCCACCATCCCTGCTCCGTTCCTTTGGGAAAATTATATTCAAACTTCTCCAGGTTGTGTCTGGCACACTCGCCGAAGGTGCTGTGGAAACCCTCGCTCCATTCGTGTTTGGCGCCATCGTGATCGTCACATTGGCCATGACAATGGTGCTCTTTGGTGTCGGTCATGTGGGCGTTGACTCTCTCGTTCAGTCAGGTGTCTTCGGTCTCACTAAGGATGCCGTCGACACTCTGCTTGAACTCGTCAAGATGCAGTGGCGTTTCTTGCGTCAGATGCGTTGGTCGTGGTGGCTTGAAACAGCGGTACGGTACGAGCGCCGGTACGAGAACACAGCCCACCATCACGTTCACGGCAACGAGGATGCCAATGCCCATGCCCATGCCGACAACCACGCGGCCCATGATCATGTCCACCGTGGGTGCATGGACACAAATTGTCCGTTCCACATTTATGGCCACAGTACACACAGCTCTGCCAACAGCAATACGGAACAAAACCATGCCGACGACGGTAAAACTGTGACTGCTGAACAACCAAATGAGCCTGGCCGACGTATTAAAAAACGCCGTCATCATCGTCTCTGTCGTCACTTCCATCGGCACTACCATCATCACCATCATCATCATGGCGAAATGCACCAGGAGGAGGATAATCAAGCACACGACCCAACACGGCACCAAACACAGCACCAAACCCATCATCAGGCCCACCACCGCCGCCAAAACACTCCTGGATCACACATCGTCTTGGAAAGCCGACGCGACTGGCTTCGCTGGTTCTTTGGTCGGCCTCACCGCACCGCATCGAACGACTTCACCTGGCCTGCACCCACAATGGCAACTGCGGCAGCTGAGGTGGCCGAAGGCTTCTTCGGACGCCCGCTAGCGGACGTGGACGGACCTCATAACGACGCCTGGGGTATGTTCGACCACCAATCTCGCGAACACGGGAGTTACTCGGACCAAGACCTGCGTCACCTTCCATCCCAATATCAACAACAGAACACCCAGCCGGACCTCTGGGCAAGTGATCGTGATGATTTTCTGACGGTTGACGCGATTCAGCATGCACGTGCATTTTACAGTCAACAGCCCGACGAAAACCCTGATGAGACTGACGATGTCCCTTGGGTTAATATTGCCAATGGTTTCAACGTTGACCATTTTGATGACAACGATTCCGTTACTCGCGATCCTTTCGTTCGCGACGAAGACGCTAGCGAGTATAATGCTGGTGGTGTCGCCCGCGACTATGCCAATGCCAGTCGTCTCGATGGATATGATGTGGATGGAAACAATTTCGATGGCAATTACCGCGGTCGTTATCAGCCCCGGGATTTTTTCCCGGGTAGTGGCAATACCTCTGACGACGGAGACGCGTTCGGCAGGACCGTCCCGGACACGATGCAGTGGAATGAAGTGGTTGACTCCGGATCGGAAACATTTGGCTCGAATAGCAACCATCGCACGGTCAGCAACGTCATCTGGTAGGGAGACACACTTGGAAATGACGGACGAAATACATCGTGCGAGTATGTAGCGGAGAGTGAAGCTGCCGCTCGTTTCTCTGATGCGGGAACATCCTTTTTTGCCCCTTTTGAACTCTTTGATCCCTTTTGCCTTTTTTTTTCCCTTCTCCATTCTGTGTCCGTTTCAAAGTTTTGGACCTATCTTGATACCGTTTCCTTTGGCGGTAAGGCATACCATTCTTATTGCGGTAGATACAATATCTTTTTGTTTTTCACCTTATTTGGTTGCCTACTTGTCCTTGTCACGTTTTCTGTATACGAATTACGGCGAACGAACTCTTATTTTCAGTGCGGCTCAACATAACGGTTATTCGCAGGATTCCAAGCCACACATCCTGGTCTCATTTCCCACAACCAAACCAAGACTGATAACTTCCTGGCTAGCGGGCTTGGCCACAGCGCCAATGCGTCGATGGACATAACAGGCCAAACCAAGACAGGAAAAAAATGGAAAAAGGCGCAGAGCGTCCCTGAACGAATGCAGAAGAGGAAAAGGTCAGGGACATGAGGCAAAAGGGAAACCGTTTGAACGCCACAGGAGGAACAAACGAATAAAAACCAGAGCTAAGTCTTCACCTTAAACGCCTTCTGTACCGGATCACTAACTACATTCAGCAGAACGAACCTTTTATGAAATGCGATGTAATTGTGCTTGCACCCAAGCATCGAACCCTCCACCATTTCCACCATTAAACATCTTACGGCTACTCTTCTACCGAAGAACACACTGCCTCCTACTGTGGAGTAGCCACAGCGGATGCAACATCACTGAGATAGACCCGTTTTCTAGCCAATGAACGACTGGCACGAGCGACGCAAAATGGAGTCGTTGGCCTGTGGGAAAAAGGTCGTCTGCAATGTCTTTCGCTCTCCATTCCGGTTTTTAAGTCTTACGTTTTGTTCTCTTGCTAAACCTAATACGGTGGAGAACGCAGCAAAACGTCACACAGAGGCGAGTTTACTGACAACGGACGAAAATCCTACAGAGCCGGATAACAAACATTCAACATAGTCCGCACAACAAACAATAACGCCTATCGAGGCATCTGCTAGCCAACTCACTCCCGACTCTTCTGGTGGCCATCAGCCGTCCGGATTGCCGATCACTACTCGACACAGGAAAGCTATGTTTCTGAGAAATGCGCCCCATTCGGACCCCACAGCGGGCTTGGCTGCTGAAGGGAAACAAAGACGCATAATTCCCACGATGCTCACAATGCGTCGATTTCAGGATCGATCTCAAGTCATCTGCAAGCCTCTTTGATTCTCTGCCTCCCCAGACGCATCACCGCGCAAAATGCAACCTGAGACCTGCGAAGCACACAAGAGTTTTTCAGGCCCCCTGCAATCCGCTCGTGAATCGCTGCTCGCCATTCGAAGCCATTTCGTGGGTCTGCCTTACGCTTGCACTGGTTCTGTACTAGTCTTGGGGGTTGTTTTGCGTCTTGGCAGGTTGATGGTGTCTTGAATGGTCGCACTCTCCTTTTCTTCGCGTCCCTTATTCTGAGTTCAGACTGTAAGCGCTCCTCTGCGACAATTGATTGGGGCGTTGCAAGAGCAAGGCGGCCCTCTTCCGCATGGATGGAGGAGGTGCATCCCCTCCCTTTCTTTCAGCTGGCAGGGATCTTTGAGGACCCTTGCAGGTTCTTCTTCCACAACCCACGACTCAAACAGATGGGGAGTTGGAAGGTTTTCTCTAGGCGTGACGACGCACTGAAGTTGACGTCCTTGGATCGTGTCGGTGCGGCTCAGATGCGAGTGCTCTGTACCCCGTGCTCCGTATGCCGTCAAACGAGGCGAGCAAGATGGGAAAGAGATGACCCCGGGAAGACGGTAACGGTGGTGTCTCCTTTTCTGCGCATTTTCAGTTCAATTTTGTCCCCCCATCTGCCTGACCCTACCCGACTTGCAGACTTTCAGACTTGCCTGCCCGGAACCTTCTCACATGCGACCCCTTGGTATTCCCTAGCCAGTCTCCTTTCTCCTCGACGGCTCCTTGGCTGAGTGGGACGCGAACTCGGCTGGTCTCCGCCCAGTCACTTGGGCCCTTTGAATATTTCCCCTTCTCTCTTTTTCTTTTTTTTCTTCAGCCCTGTTTCCCGTTAGTCTACTTTGTCTACTTCATACTCTCTTTTGTCTACTCGTTTGTTGTCTCGCGTCTTGAAGGAGGTAAATGGTGTCGATATCGGGAGACACCTGACCAGCTTGCGACCCCCTCAACGTCGTCGTCCACTCGCAGTTTGTCGTTGCCTCTCGGTCGCGCCATCCTCTATCCTCACCGCAAAGCGTCTTTGCTGTCCCGGTCCGGTGTCTCGCCACTTGACTACCTTCGTTTGATATTCCACCGTCGAGTACGCGCCTCCGTTGTCCTTCCCCAACTCTACACATCGACAACGAACACAGTCTACACCATGCGCTCAGTCGGCTCACGCGCTCTCGCGTGGCTGCCCCTAATGGGCGCGCTGGCGCCGGTCGTCGCAACCGACGTCGTCTACGTCACGGATCTAGACATCTACACATTGCTAGTGAGTTGCAACCACAACGATGCCCGCGGCTGTTGGCGACACAAGTATGTGACAGGGTGCTCTGCGTATGATAGTACTGACAATCCCTCTCCCTCCTTCCCCAGGCACCATGCGCCCAGTCGGCCCTCAGTTACAACGTCATGACCATGACCTACGAAAACTGCCCGGAGGCCGTCACGGCCCTGCAGTCCTGCGTCTGCTCCAAGGGCAACCTCTTTGCGACCGTGTCGGCGTCCATCTCCAGCGACGTAAGCTACAGCTGCGGCTCCACCGCCAGCTCCGACCAGCAATCGGCCTCGCTCGTGTTCAGCCACTACTGCGACCAAGGCGGCTCCGCCTCCTTTGCGACGCCGGCCACACCCGTCAGCCAGTATATCACGGACATCCCCGAAATGTCGTACTTGGCACCCTGTGCCTCCAGCCAAGTCTCGTACGCCGTCATGGAGATGACGTACTCGCTGTGCCCGCCCGACGCCGCCGACCTGGCGACATGCGTGTGCCAAAAGAACCAGAACTCGCTGGTCGTCAGCCAGACGATCAACACCATGGTCGGTTACGACTGCTCGTCGCACACGGCTGACATCCAGTCGGCACAAGCCTTTTTCGCTGCGTACTGCAACCTGAACTCGGGCACGTCGTCGTTCCCCACGGCATCAAACCCGCCGGGTGATAGTGCGTTCCCCGCCTCCCTCGTCATGTTGTGGCTTCCGGCTGTGTTTCCCGCTGACAACTCCAGTGTCATACTATGTTACCGATATGCCGCAGTTCAATTCGCTTGCAAGGTGCGCCAAGGACGGTCTGTCCTCGGCGGTGTTTACTGTAAGTGACTGTCGCGCGTATTGAGAACACTTTATGCAATGTTGATGTGCCTAAGTAGTAGACATGCTAACGTCGCAGAACACATATGATCTCTGCCCGACCGGCCCGCAGCTGCTGGCGTCGTGCGCATGCCTCAAACCGAGCATGTCCAGTATGGTATCGAGCTACATCTCGTCCAACATCCAGTACCAGTGTTCACAGGGCGGCAGCGACGACATTTCGTCGGCCCTGGCTGTGAGTTATCCTCTATGCGCGTGCCATCTGACGTGAGGTACTGTGGCAATACTGACCATCACAGATCTTCAACATGTACTGTAGCGCCGCCAACAACAAATTGGTCGTGACCGGCATCACGACCTCGGTGGCGCAGTCTGCGCCTTTCGGCCTCGGCGGCAGCGGTGGTGGTACCACTGGCACAGGCACAGGCACCGGCAACAAGGCCACGGCCACACACGGCACGAACAAGGCGACCGGTACTGGCGCGTCTGGTGGTTCTGGCGGAAGCGGAAGCAGCGGCGACTCTAGCGGCGATGGCAACGGCCAGCCCAACGGAACCGAACACAAGTCCAACGCAGGCGTCATTGCCGGTGCCGTTGTCGGTGTCGTTGCTGGTCTGGGCCTGTTGGCTGCTGCTGCGTTCTTTGTCTGGCGCCATGCACGTAAAAACAGCAACCGCCCGACCGGCAGCAACGAGTTCCAGCAGCTCAACAACCTGGGCCACGGCACCAACAACCAGAGCATCGGCACGAACCATGGCGGCCCTGGCGGTCCTGGTGGTCCTGGTGGTCCTGGTGGTCCTGGCGAACTAGGTGGCACGGCCGTTGGCGATGGTGCGGCCATGCTCTCGGCCGAGAACGCGTACGGCCCGTACGGTGCCAAACCACCACTGCCGTCGCCGAGCCCGAGCCTGAGCGTCAACAAGTACAACAACACCATCGCCGCCGCCTCTACCGTCAGCCCGCAGTCGCCGCCGCCGAACAGCACCTCGCCCGCGTCAGCACACGTCCAGGGAGCCGCCAACTACGGCTATCCCAACGGCGTCCCGCCACACGCCGGCCCCCAAGCCGAGCTGCCTGGACAGCAAACATACTCGCCCAATGCTCCCAGCTACGCCGAGCTACAAGGTGGCCAGCATTCGGCGGAACTGTATGGCGGCCAAGTCTACAACGGACAGGCCTATGGTGCGCCACCACAGGGACAGCCCATCTACCAGGCAGACTCGACGCCGGTTGAGTCGCCGCACGGAGCAACATCGTCCCCGGGCAGCATGACATATCACTCGGGGCCAGTGCCAACATCGTATTCGGAACTGGACAGCGGTAGCAGTCCTCACGCGAGGTAGTCGTGGGGGAGCGGAGGAAACTGACAAAGGAAGGGGTACAATGCTCTACAACATCACACACCTGCAGCATGATTCACTTGCTACCTAATATTTAGATGACGAGCTTCGCTTGATTATGGGCTTTGCTCGTTTTCGACTTGTCACACGTTTTTTTCGCGTGTCTTTTGTTTCATTGTTTATTTTTATATCCTACATACTTGTGGAGTGTTTCAGATCTGGCAGCACGCATAGCGACAATTGGAAAGCACTTGATTTTGTTACCATATACCTGAACGAATGCCTTGCCATTCGATGTACCTCGACAACGAAGCTGTTACACTGACATCTACGAGTACCAGATACAGATCCGACAGCCCGCGACCTACAATTGCTGCCCGCCTTTCTCCTCTTCTCGCGCTCCTGGTCACGCCGCAGCTGGCGCAGAATCTTGCCGCTCGAAACGAGTTAACTTTCGCCTATTATACGCCGCTGTTATCCTCGCAAACTAGGAGACAGACCACCATCAATGCCTCGTTTTGTCAAAACTTTTGAAGAAAGAAACGGCCTACTTAAAAAAAGGAAACTTCCTTATACAGGGCCTTAATTATGGAATGAAACATGATTGAGGAGTATCAATATATGTAATATTAAAGCTTCCCTTCAGAGAGGATAGAAGACTTGTTCGTCGCCGATTATTTAATATAAACCCATATTTTTATACGACCGTTTTGAATTTATCACGTACGTTACAGCATATCAATTAACGTTTTACTTTTTTTCCTTTTTAGATCATAGTTAAATATAAACTCTTGTACCTCCAGCTGAGAGTGTTGGTCGCAGTCAACAAAATGAATTATCAGTCATATCCAATAAATTGTGATATACTATATTCTAGACCATTTTCATATACAGATACACGCCCTTATTTCCCATTTACACTTGCGCTCTTGGGCATGCCGATGCCCACAGCCGCCGTGACACCCGCATCGACCGGAATGATGGCACCCGTGATCCACCGCGCATGGTCGCTCGACAGGAACACTACAGCGCACGCACAGTCCCATGCCGTGCCCTCCGTGCCCAGCAAACTGCGCGCCTTGCGGGCCGACCGCGCCTCTTCAGACATGATGACTTTTGTCGACTCGGACGCATCCTCGGCCGGCGCCGCATACATCATCGGCGTGTATAGCATCCCTGGGCACACGCAGTTGACACGGATGCCGGCCGCCGCGTGGTGTGCCGCCATGGCCCGCGTCATGTTGACCACGGCGCCCTTGCTCGTCGGGTACAGCAGATGCGGCGTTCCGCCTCGCAGGCCCGCCACGCTGCCCATGTTGACAATCACGCCGTTCCCTTGCTCCCGGCCATTGCGCACCATCGCTGGCACCGCATACTTGGCCATCCGCACCATGCTGGACACGTTGACGTCGAGCGTCGCCGCCCACTGCTCGAGGTCCACGTCCACAGCCGTGCCCGGCGCGCCGGCCACACCGACGTTGTTGACCAGAATGTCAAGGCGGCCAAACGTGTCGAGGGCGTGCTGCACAGCCGCCCGGCAGTCGTCCTCCAGAGTGACATTGCCCTGGCAGGCGACGGCCCGTCCTGGTCGCGGCGTGCCGTCGGCGCGGCCGGCATTCACCTTGTCGACCGTCGTCTGCGCCCACGCCAGGTTCCTGTCCATGCACACCACGTCGCAGCCGTCGTCGGCCAGCAGTATCGAAATCGCCCGGCCGTTGCCGATGCCGTCGCCGATGCAGCCCGCGCCCGTCACCACGGCCACACGGCCCTTGAGCGAACGCGAGGGTGGTTCAGGTGGTGTGGGGTCCATTGCATGAAAAGATGTCGCTCGATTGTTGCTTGTGTCGTGACGACAAGCTGTCGTTCTTTGTGTATTGTATTTGTGGCTTATACTTTGAACGAAGCGTTTTCAACTCAACAAGCAGCCGTTGCAGCCAACCGCCGACCAACAGACGACCGGCCTGTTAGTCAGGGCAAGCCCGTCGATTCGCTAGCTCGCTCATTGTCTGCGGGGATGCGACTGGGGCAGTGGAGGAAGCGCGCGAGCTTGTGAAGTATGGGCTGCGGAGAAGAAGAACCTTGGCTTTGCCGAGGCGACTTTTGGAGAAGACGCGACGCAGTGGTCGGTTGGGGAGGAAGGAGCTACCACCGCATTCGTCTTTGCAGGCCAAAACCATGAAGAGAAAGAACAACAAGTCAATGTTGGCAATACTATGAGGCACAATTGATGATTGTTATTTAATATATAACTAAATAACATGAAAATAAACCATACTGTAAATAGCCGTCGTTTGTGACGATATTTGTTACACAATTCCGTTAATACAAACTCTTACCAACATTAAGTAAAACGAATAGAGAAAGGGCCACAAGACACTGTACATAACGAATATCGGCCTCGGTCGTACCTTCTTGTATCCTACACGGTCGCAATCTCAAACTAGAAAGAGCGACTGGCTTTTCAATTTGTGGTGTGCACGCACGTTCGTTCCTTTCACATTAGGTAATCACGGCGAACCTCCCCTGATAGCAACATCTCCCACTGTCGGCCACTTTGAACGACACAACAAATGCAGCAAGACAGCAAGACAGCAAGACAGCAAGACAGCGAGACAAGCACTGCCGCCGCTGCCAGACACCCCGGCTGTCTTGTCTTCTGTGTACCACGATTTATTGCTGCAACGGCTTCCTTTCATTTCTAACAACGTCGAGCTGGCAAATGAGTTGTCTCGAAGCCACAGTGCACCAGAAGATACGGTCCGCTTGAAAATGCACTGACTGTGGACTGTTCGATGCACAATCGACTATATGCTTCAGACCTTCAGAATTGATGTCGTCGCACGTCTGTTGATTACCCGATTCCATATGGCCGCCATAATGCGGAACGCACTCCACTCAGGGACATTCCCAGCATGCAGCATACTCTTGACGGAGTCGGCGCTAAGGACGGTACATTTGCACTCCGACTCCGTCTTGCGCCATTCTTCCCCTCTCTGCTCACATCAATAAACCTCCTGATGACCGTTGCGACCCTCACAATCTGTTGTTCTGCACCATCACGAAACAACAGCACCCTTCATACTCTCCACCCCCACCTACCGCCACCATGGCCGACTTTTCCAAGTACGGCGGCGCCAGCAGAGAGTGGAAGGCCGTCGAGGCCGCGTTCCCTTCGCCAGCGCCCGATGGCTCGTCTGTGCTCGAGAAGCGCACGGCCGCCAATGCCAACCGCGAGAAGACGTCTGCGGCGCTCATGACGGAGCTCGCTGACAAGGTCGAGCTCATCGACGTGTCCATCCCGGCACGCGACGGGTTTGCCCTCGAGGGCCGTCTCTACTGGCCCAAGTCGGTGCCCAAGGACGCCCAGCCTGGTCTCTACCTGCACTTGCACGGCGGCGGCTACCTGTTTGGCACGCTGTCCTCCGAAGACGCCATCTGCTCCAATCTGGCCATCAACACCTCGGACAAGGGCACGCCACTCGTCGTGCTCAACCTCAACTACCGCCACACGCCGGAGTGGACGTACCCGACAGCGTGGCTCGACGCACAGGACGGTCTCGCCTGGATCCATGCCACGGCCGTGCCCCAATTCGGTGTCGACCCAGCCAAGGTCGTCGTGGGCGGCATCTCGGCCGGTGCCCACATCACGGCCACACTCGTCTTGGAGCAGCATTTGGGCAAGCTACCGGCCGACGTCCCCCGGGTCGCCGGCCAGGTGCTCATGATCCCAGCCCTCGTCAACAGCCAGTGCTACGAGCCGCAGCTGGCGCAACTCGCCAGCCCCAAAGTGTCGTCGCTCGTCGAGAACGAGTTTGCGCCCATCCTGCCCGTCCACATCGCGCACTTCTTCACGGACCTGCTCAAGGTCCCCGCCCACCCGCGTGTCGACGACACGTTCCTAAGTCCTGGCAACGCCACGGCCGAGCAGGTCCAGGGTCTGCCGCCGACCGTGTTTGGCATTTGCGGGCTGGACCCGCTGCGCGACCAGGGCCTTCTCTACGCGAGGCTGCTGTCTGAGAAAGCGGGCGTGCCGACCAATGTCCACCTGTACCGCGGCGTGCCGCACGGTTTCCGGCGCTATGGCCCAGACTGGCTGTCCGTGAGTCGGGACTGGGACGCCACAATGGAAGACGGCATCGCATGGGTGCTCAAAAACCCCACGGCCACAAACACACTGGACATCATTGTCCACGGCGAGGAAACAATGTAAAGAAAGGTGCAAGAAATGAAAGACTTAGATATAGAAACCATCATACGCGTCGGAAACCTCGGAAAATACAGCTCTACAATGCAGTGGAATCTACGATTCTTCTCCTCATGAAATGACTTTAATCTTTTGTTCATGCCTCGCCGCCTTTCCTGAGGACAAAGGTTGAGTATCCCTGCGCCTTGACCTCCTCGCACCGCTTGCGGTAACCCGGTGCCGGGCCGGTGTACCGCGTCAACGATCGCTTCTGCTTGTGCGCCAGGTTCTTGTTGACCCCCGTCATCCACGAGTCCACCTCGTTTGCCAGCAGGCCCTTGCCGCACTCGTGCACGTGCTCCGTCCACGCCGCCACGCCCTCGTCCGTCGCCTCGCAGTACGTGACTTGGTGGGCCGCCGCCCACTCAATGAACTCGGCCGTCCACTGCACCGCGTACTCGATGCTGCGCGGGACGTTGCCAATCGTCTGGTGCGGTCCCATAATCATAAACATGTTGGGGAAGTTCTTGACCGTCAGGCCCAGGTACGTCTTGATGCCCTCGCCCCAGGCGTCGCGCAGCTTCGTGCCGCCAATGCCCTCAAAGGCAATGGCATTGAACGAGCCCGTCACGGCGTCGAAGCCCGTGGCATACACCAGCACGTCGACATCGTAGTCCCGACCATCCGACGTGTGCACGCCCGTCGCCGTGATGCGCTCGATCGGGCTGCGGCGCACGTCCACCAGCGTCACGTTGGCCTGGTTGAACACCTCGTAGTAGCCGCTCTCGAGCGGCGTGCGCCGCGTGCCGAACCCGTGGTCCGTCGGGATCAGCAGGTCCGCCACCTTGGGGTCGTGGATGCGCGCCCGGATCTTTTTTTCGTGGAAGGCGCTGTACAGCGCATTGGCCTCGCGGCTCGTGCCAATGTCGCGTGAGACGGCCACCACCTTACTGAAGCCGCGCTGCGCGTACAGGTGCTCCCAGTGGCGCTCGCGCTCCGCGGCGGGCGTCGCCACCGTGTCGTGGTCGTCGCCGACGTGCACGAAGCACGAGGCCGACTCGGCGCACTTCCGGAAGATCTCGGGGTACCTCGCGCGGATGGCCGCCATCTCCGCTTTGTCAATCGTGGCATTGCGCAGCGGCGCCGTCCAGTTGGGCGTGCGCTGGAAGACTGTGAGCGACCCGACCCTGGGCGCAATCGTCTGGATCGTCTGGATCGCCGTCGCGCCCGTGCCGATGACGCCCACGCGCTTGCCCGCCAGCCGGTCTTCGCCGCCCTGCGGCCAGCGCGCCGTGTGCCATGCCTCCCCCTGGTACGCGTGCACGCCGGGAATGTCGGGCAGCGTCGGCTCGTTGAGGATGCCAATGGCCGTGATCAGGTACCGCGACGTGTAGGTGCGGCCCTGGTCGTCCGTCAGCGTCCACGCGCGGGCGCGCTCCGCAAACTGCGCGCGGCGGATGCGCGTGTCGAACTGCATGTGCCTGCGCAGGTCCAGCTTGCGCGTCACAAACTCAATGTACCGCAGCGTCTCCGGCTGCGGCGCAAAGTGCTCCGTCCAGTCCCACTCGGCCAGGATCTCGGGCGAAAAGGAAAAGATGTACGAGTAGCTCTCCGAGTCAAACCGCGCGCCCGGGTACCGGTTCCAGAACCACGTGCCCCCCTCGCTCGCCCCGGCCTCCAGGACCTTGGCCCGCAGGCCCAGCTGCGCCATGCGGTACATGGCGTAGATGCCGCTGAGGCCCGCACCGATGATCAACACATCGTAGTCGAGGCCATCGTTGAGCGATCCAAACGGCGACGCCTTGGGAGCAGCGCCGTTAGAGTGCGTTCCGTTCGTGCCGTTCACCTTGGGCACGCCGTTTGTGCGGTTGGTATCGTCTTGCGCCATGATGTGTCTAGTATGGGTATAGAGGATGTTGGAGGTCGCCAAGGAAGATGATACACGAATAGACGATGTGCTATCTTACACCCATGAGGAAGCGGACTGTAAAATAACTATAAAGCGACAATAGTATCCTAATGGAAGAAAGGGCGGTGGCAGATGGCTGTGGATATCTTGTAAGTCCTTCACAAGTTGTGTCTGGGTTTGAGACAACTTTGATAGAATGGGCGTGCGGCATGGCACTGGACATGTATATCGGTTGTCCCCGGTCCCTTGAGATCGTCTGGACCGGAAATGTAGAGTGTGCAGCGACAGTAAGATAGGGGAAGCTCGGCAAAGCGGGATCACTCGTGCTCCGCTTGCCGTTCTCGGGGCGCGGCACAGGCAAGTGACAAATACGCATTATTGGTGACAGCCGTCAAGGAGTGGCATTCTTCAAGGACGTGGGGATCTCGAGGCGACAAGACGAGTAGCTGACCTCATCCGGAACTCGGTTGACAACTCGGGACAACTCGTGGTGAACAGAAAGTGAATCGATGAAATGAACGATTGCCTTGTCTTGTCCATACGACGTGTACGTCGTGATGGTAGGACGGTTGGCATTCCGCCAGTTGCGAGGGAACAGTTGCGGCCGCCCATGAGGCAAACGGAAGCATGCCACGACGCATCACTGCAAATGAGGGTAGCCCGTAATTGAAAACAGGAAATAAGAACGAGTGGGTATTGCGACACGGCGGAGGAAGCAGCGATGAAGCGCAGAAGGGCTGGCCTGGAAATGGAAAGAGAGGGGGTCCGCTCTGTCCAGAAGGTGCGAGTGCCGAATGCCGCGCCGGCTCTCAAATTTCGGCGGTACATGCCACTCCCGAGGAAGGAGCCATCGGTAACCAAAGAAATGAATTCAACTATCGAAATAAAAGCGATTCATTTTTAATTCGACAGACGTCATGAGCCTTGCTATCTTGTCTCCTGTTGTTATTCGAGACAATTGTATCTAGTAGGATTATCACACCACTCGTCTGTTGCCAAGAGTCTCGTCGCCCCGGGTGTCAATAAGTCGATAAGCATCTCCGCCATTACCTCCATCTCCATGTCTACGTTTTCAGCTTTGACATTTGAAGCTAATTTATGACAATCATCGTGGATTCCGATTAAGGAACTATGCCATATCGTTGCTGCTCTCGTCAAATATAAACAGACATGGGAGTAAAACCTGCCAGCTGCTGTTCCGTTTGTTCCATCGCACGGCACCGTCCAACCTCGAGTTTATTACCTCTCGTTATCCTCTCATCCTACCCGGATGGTGAAACAATCGAATGAGACCCGGCTGGACTATCCCATTACTTCTTTTCTCCACCACCGCTCTCTTGCGTCGGTATGTCCTTGGCCCCCGTCGCGCCGTCCGTTGGAGCCTGGTCCACATTGTGGTGGACTCCGGCTGGGTTGGAGACAGTCGGTTGGACGTTGTACTTGGCATACGCCTTGCGCAGCGCCTCAGCTCCGGGGTTGTGGTGTGTGGAAGATGCTGTTGTCTGCCCCGATTGGTTGGAGGTTTCAGTAGCTCCCGATTTGGCCTTATCGTCGGCCATTTTGGTCCTGCAGCGGGGAGCTGTGCGGAGTGTTCTGATGTTGACGACGTTTGCGGATTTGTAGTTTGAAAATATAGTGCGGTGTTGCTTGTACACGTTTCGACGCATGAATTGTAGAGTCGGCGAAGTTGATGATATTGATGTTGTTGGAAATCACTGATGGGAGAATGGCAAGACGGAAATCGTATGTCGCGCCTTCCCCCGCAGTCGTTTTGTTACACGGGGGCGGATTGCATGACGTCGTTGTCAGCCCCACGTCATCGCGCCTTCCTCACCAAACATACAACACGCCACCTTCCGCAGTGGCAATGAACAGGCCAAACGGGAAAGCAACAATCAAAGCCAAAACGTTATTCCTTATCGCAGTACGACGTTTTTTATCAGGTATCACTTGTGGCTTGTTGCACCCCAGTCCTGTCAGTCTTATGTCTTGTTTCTAGTGGAAAGACGATCTGATTAGGGGGCGAAACTGGCTAAAAGCTCGGGAGGAATCGTAGCCACTGAGCACCAGATGCTAGACGTGACTGAATAGTCGTACAGCCGTACAGTTCGATAAATTCAACTCCTTGCTGGAAGACAACAAATATTGCATGTGTATGTAACCTATAGGTCCTCGGACGACGTCCAGAACTGGGCCCGCTCGAACCTGCCAAGAAAGTTTAAAACAATGGCGCTGCGGGCCGTTTCGTTGTCTAGTGCCGTTGTATCTTGAAGACGGTACTCTGCTGGCGAAATGATGGGGGACAATGTGTCCAGCCGCCATCCACGCGCCCCAAACCCGTTTGCGTTGAAGAAGGCGTTGAGGCCTATCCAAATCACCAAATGTGTCTAGGATCCCAGGTTCACGACGAACGACGAAACATGGCGCAGCTGAAACTCTGGAAGAGAACCTGGTTTAAGTCTTCTGATCCCAGTCCCTGTTTGGATGCATTATTGTCATCTCATTACCTCACATAACGGTGTAAGTAACACGACAGTAATCGATTTATCTGAAGATTCAATTTTGGCGGCGGTCGGAACAAATATGCGGGTGACTTTAGCCGGCTACTTTGGAAGGCCTAGAATGCCTGGAATACCCGGGAAGAGTTGGATTATACAGATTGTTTATGGATCCGGTCTGAGACAAAACTACCAATAAGAGATACGAGCCCGTGTTGTTCGCCGTAGCCACGCTTATGTCGTCCGATGCGTCCGATATCGTCTAAGAATTGTGCACGACATCCCGGGCACTATATACGAAATATAAATCCGTCCTATCGAGAGCTACGACGTATAAACAAAATACAGACACCAGATACCAGGCACCTACCGTCAAAGCCAGGACAAGACACCGCCTCCCCACATGTTGTCGACACTTGTCTTGAGCATGTGCATTGGACGCGCCTTTGCCACGGGCAGGACGAGTCCACCAAGTGGCAGCATCACCGTGTGCTCTTCGGGCTGTGACTACAATACAGTGAGTTGTCGTTTTTGTCCTTTCCGTACCTCTTTGGCATCAAACCCCTACTGAATATCCTCAGATCCAAAAAGCCGTCGGCTCCATCTCCCCGACGTCAAAGTCTCCGAGCAAAATTTTCGTCTATGCGGGCACGTACACGGAGCAAGTGACAATCCCCGCGCTGGCGGGCGCCCTGACCATCTACGGCCAGACGGTCAACACGGCGTCGTACACCAGCAACGTCGTCAACCTCAAGTGGAAGTCGAGCGCGGCCGACGGCTTCGACGACGAGCACACGGCCGCCCTTATCAACCTGTCGCCTAGCGTCAGGGTCTACAACATCAACATCAAAAACACCTACGGCAAGGGCAGCCAGGCCATTGCGCTGGCTGCCTACAACACGAAGCAGGGCTACTACGGCGTCGGTCTCTACGGGTACCAAGACACCCTGCTGGCCCAGACGGGCAACCAGGTGTATGCGGGCTGCTATATTGAGGGCGCAGTCGACTTTGTCTTTGGCCAATACGCACGCGCATGGATCACCAAGACCGACATTGCCCTCAAAGCAGGCGGCGGCAGTATCACAGCCGATGGACGGCCAAGTGCGTCCGGTGACAGCTATTATGTCATTGACCAGTCGACCGTGTCTGCAGCGTCTGGCGCGTCTGTGGCTTCCGGCACCGTCTACCTCGGCCGGCCCTGGAGCCAGTACGCGCGCGTCTGCGTCCAGAAAACGGTGCTGTCCAGCATCGTCAATGCGGCCGGCTGGTCGATCTGGAGCACGAGCACGCCCAACACGGCCGGCGTCTCGTTCCAAGAGTACGACAACAAGGGCGCGGGCGCCAGCGGCACGCGGGTCAGCTTCGCGACCAAGCTGTCGTCGCCTATTTTGATTGGCACGATTCTGGGCAGCGACTATGCAAGCTGGGTGGATACAAGCTATGTGTAGAGGAGGAACAGTAGACGAGGAGCCTGGGATGTGTCTGGGATGTGGAAAAGAGCAGCTAACAGCCCGGAAGCGGACAGCAGCCAATATCGGCTGTCTTCACTACCACAGCTAATAACGGAATAAGAGAAACTTGGACTAAATTCGTATAAACCAGTGTACTCTGTTTTCACGTACCCTCCGCAGTTATTGTACCGCTGGTGCTGGCTCAAACGCGCCCTGCTCGGCCTCATGACGGCGGTCCGCCGCAGTAGTTGAGGGCTTTCGACATTGACGGCGGGGACTACCGTGAGGGCGTTGCCACCGATGAGTACTGGGCCCAGAACAAGTCCACGAAGCTCGGGGCGACTGTACGGTACGCGTGTTCAAAGCTAGGATAGAGATCGCTCCAGCTCAGACGAGGAGGGAACATGAGTGCATATGTTTGTTAGTAGTCTCATCACGTGAAAAATAATCTTAGAGTCACGTGGTAAGTCACGCTCAGAGCTGAATCACGAGAGGCACAGAAATATCCCACGAAAGCGCATAAGACGTGTGCCTTCAATTAGAATCCGTGAAAAACACCTTCCTTCGCATGAACAGTTAACCTCGTGCTTTCTTGTGCTCATCATCACTTGCTTGCCGTACGTCGTCACATTGGAAGACATTTACCTCGTCGTTCTCTCAAGAATGACCCACTTTAACCAACGGCGCGCTCCCATTGGCCAGAGCGCCTTGATTCGTTGGTCGCCCCGTGCACCAGCGCCAAAACCAGGGCGGCGCCTGCCTGATGCAGAGAGCTACCGAAAACAGCGACTAGGGGCCCCGTCTTTGCAAAATACAAACAAAGAAACATCGATCTCACTGCATCGCATCACCACCCGATCAAAAGCGACAGCCCCGGGCCACAACCGCAGCACGCATCCCAGGAGCTGACAAG
Source organism: Sporothrix brasiliensis 5110 (assembly GCF_000820605.1). Lineage (NCBI taxonomy): Eukaryota > Fungi > Ascomycota > Sordariomycetes > Ophiostomatales > Ophiostomataceae > Sporothrix > Sporothrix brasiliensis. The sequence continues at coordinate 1,215,414 of NW_024467137.1, read as the reverse complement.
CTGCGACGCGAATCTATTTTATCTATCGTTTTCGTCGTAACCATTCCCATTTCCTGGACTCAGCGACCGGTTCACTTCCGCTTCTCGACTCTGTCGACCTCGACAGCTTTCTTGATGGAAGCATTCTAACAAAAAGCCCGACTCCCCCTGCACCCCTCCTCTCTCCCGAAAGGACCTGCATCGCACATCCTTCGCCCCGCCCAACCTCCATAATGGCGGCGGCAGCCGTGGACGTGGGCTACCTGTCCACGCATCTCGGCGTGCCAGAGACGAACCTCACGTCCGCCGTGACCGCGCCGACGCCCGACCTCGTCCAAGCCATCCTTGAGGCCGTCGTCACCAAGGCCCACGAGTTTGATGCCCTGTATGCCGCGAAGCTCAACGTCGACATTGAGCTCGAGAGCGTCGTACGCAGCTCCGAGGCCCGCAGCGGCTCGTTCAAGTCCGCCGCCGAGGCGAGTCGAAAGGAAGCGGACGACCTGCGGCGGAAGCTTCAAGACGAGGGTACACTCCCCCATGTTCCATGTTCCTTACCCCCAGGCTTTTTTCCTTTGATGTACCTACTAACTTGTCCAGAAAACGCCCGCCGCACCGTCGAAAACGAGCTCCAGACCATCAAGGCCTCCGGCGCAAATGCGCAGACCGAAATCGAGCGTCTCGCCAGCCGCAACGCCTCTCTCGAAGCCTCCAACCGCGACACCCTTGCCATCCTCGAGTCCAAGACCTCTGCCAACGCCGAGCTAGCCGAAGAGCTGCAGACCCAACACCAAAAGACCCTCAAGCTCAACCAGGAGGTCACCGCCCTCCAGCAACAGATCCAGGCCGCCCAGGCCACCACCAGCAGCGCCAAGTTCCGCGAGCAGTCGCTGCAGCAGGAGCTGGCCTTTGCCCGCAAGAACAATGAGTGGTTCGAGGCCGAGCTGAAGACCAAGAGCGACGAGTCGCTCAAGCTGCGCAAGGAAAAGGGCGCCCGCATCGCCGAGCTGCAGCGCCAAAACGAAGAGGCCCAGTCGACCGTCGCCGCCCTGACGCGCTCCGAGAAGCAGCTGCGCACCCGCCTCGAGGATGCCCAGCGCAAGGCCGACGATGCCCTGGCCAAGGTCCAGCAGCTCCAGGAGGCCGCCGCCCGCAGCGAAGAGAGCTTCCGCGCCGAGCTCGCGTCCTCGGCCCGTCTCGTCGAACTCAAGGAGCAGCAAACCGAAACCCACCGCAACCGCCTCCGCGAAGTCGAGCTGCGCCTCGAGCAGGTCAAGGACGAGTCCGCCGACGAGGTGCGCCGCGTGCGCAACGAGATGGAGCAGCTGCGCCAGGATCTACAGCACGCCGAGCGTGTTGGCCAGGAGCTCGAGGCCGAGATCGACCGCATTCAGGCCGCCCTCGCCACACCCGCTGCTGCGTCCGTCATCCATGCCACGCCCGGCTCAGCACCGCAGACACCCCGTGCGAACAACGGTGGTGCCAATGCGGGTCTGCTGCGTGCCGCGTCTCCGTTTGGCACACCCGGCTCCGTCCTGCGCGGCAAGTCCAGCATCTCGGCCGCCCAGGCCATGGAGGAGCTGTACAAGACCAAGGGCGAGCTGGCCCGCGAGCGCCGCCGCACACAGGAGCTTGGCCAGGAGCTCGACGAGATTATGAGCGCCCTGGAAGCCAAGAGCCCCGAGATTGCCGACCTCCAGGAAGAGGCCGAGCGCCTGCGCAGCGAGAACGTGCAGATCTCGCGCCTCTGCGAGGAGAGCTTCAGCGAGCGCGACATGGCCAAGAAGGCCGCCAAGAAGGCCGAGGCTTCGAGCATCACTGCCCAGGCCGAGATTGAGATCCTGCGCACGCAACTGCGCGACCTCAGCACGCAGATCCAGCTGCTGGTCTTCAACATCCAGGCCCGCGAGAAGGGCCTGGACGAGCTGTCCGACGAAGAGGCACGCCAGTTTGAGCGCCTGCAGCGCGGCCAGGTCGCCGAGGGCTCGCTCGACGACATGTCCGACACGCACCAGTTCATCTCGGAGCGCTTTGTCGTCTTCAAGGACATCCAGGAGCTGCAGACCCAGAATGCCGAGCTGCTGCGTATGACGCGCGAGTTCGCCATGAAGATGGAGAGCGAGGAGGCGTCCGAGGCCAAGCGCCAGGTCGAGCAGGACCGCGCCGAGCTGCTCAGCCTGCGCGACACCGTAGGCCGCCTGCAGGACGAGTCCAAGGCTGTCACCGTCCGTATGAAGAGCTACATGACCGAGCGCGACATGTTCCGCCGCATGCTGCAGCAAAAGGCCAGCCACGCCGAAATCAGCTCCGTGCTGGGTGCTGCTGCTGCGGGCAATGATCCGGCCACGCCGGGTCAAAACACGCGCGAGGTCCTGGCCAGCATCGAGCATACCGGCTCCGCCACCGACGACAGTGGCGAGCTCACTGTGGCCCTGCGCGAGCTGCAAAACAACTTTGACGCCTACCGCAACGAGCAGGGCGTCGACCGCGAGACCATGCGCGCCCAGGTCGATAAGCTGTCTCACGAGCGCAGCATCCTCCAGGGCGAGATTGCGCGCATCAACAGCCAGCTGACCTTGGCTTCTGAGCGCTACGAGATCCTGCAGTCCAACTACGCCGCCCTCGAGACCGACAACAAGGCCCTGCAGGAGAAGAACCAGTCGCTGTCCGAGTCGTACGCGAAGCAGGACATCCGCACCCAGCAGGTCGCCATGGATCTCGTCGAGGTGCGCAGCCTGCTCGAGAGCATGCGCAACGAGAACGCCAACCTCAAGGCCGAGAAGTCGCTCTGGAAGGGCATCCAGGACCGCCTGGCCCAGGACAACGAGAGCCTCAATGAGGACAAGTCGCGCCTCAACACGCTGCTGTCCTCGCAGCAGAGCCTGCTCAACGAGCGCGAGCTGTCCGAGTCGGAGACGAAACGCCGCCTGCAGACCCAGATCGACAACCTCGAGGCCGAACTGACCACCACCAAGCGCAAGCTGTCGGAGGAGATTGAGGACGCCAAGAAACTGCAGCTGCGCAAGGAGTACGACGCCCAGCAGAGCCAGAAGCGCATCGACGACCTCATGGCCAGCATCACCCAGAGCAAGGAGGAGCTTGTTGCCCTCAAGACCAGCCGCGACCACCTCCAGGCTCGCGTCAACGAGCTTACCATTGAGCTGCGCAACGCCGAAGAGCGCACCCAACGCCTGCAGCCCCGCCCAACGCCGCGCGCACCACCACCATCAGCCCAGCAGCAAGAGGAAGGCGGTGTGGCTGGGGCCGACGGTGGCAGCGGCGGTGACGACGACGGCGAGGGCGGCGGCGGCTCGGCGTCGCGCGCGGACGATCTCGAGGCTGAGCTGTCTGACCTGCGCCGCGACCTCGACCTCGCCCGCATCGAGCTGGCGTCCAGCAAGGAGGAGGCCAACTCGTACAAGGACATTGCGCACGCCATCGAGGACGACCTCAACAACCTGAACGAGGCGCAGGACCAGTACCGCCAGGAGATGGACGGCGCGCTCGAGGCCAAGGAGGCCCGGATCAAGGAGCTCGAGCAGCGCGTCGAGGCGCTGTCGGCCGAGCTCGCCACCTCGACCAACGAGCTCAACGGCCTGCGCGACTCGCAAGCGGACCTCGCCCGCAAGCTGGACGACGAGAAGCGCATCCTGGAATCGGAGATTGCCCGCCTCAAGGACAGCGAGGACCGCTACAAGGACGAGAAGAAGTACCACCAGTCCGACCTCCGCGCCCAGGCCGAGATTGCCACGCGCGCCCAAAAGGACTACGAACAGGAGCTCGTCAAGCACGCCGAGGCCGCCAAGCAGCTGCAGGTCCTGCGCTCAGAGCACAACCACCTGCGCACCGAGGCGGCCTCCTGGCGGGCCGAGGCCGACTCGGCCAAGCTCGCCCTCGCCCAGAGCGAGTCGTCCTGGGAGGAGCGCCGCCAGCAGTTTGAGCAAGAACTGATCGAAATCAAGGCGCGCCGCGACGACACCAACGCACAGAACAAGCTGCTCGGCCAGCAGCTCGAGACTGTCACCGCCCAGATTGCCAGCCTGCAGCAGAGCCGGTCGGCAGCAGCAGCAGGCATCGGTGCCACGGACGGCAGCGACAACAACAGCGCCGAAGGCACCCCGTCTGCCTTTGCCGATGCTGCCACCGAGGGCCTGCGCGAGCTCAACAACTACCTGCGCCGCGAAAAGGAGATTCTGGAGGTGCAGTACGACCTCAAGCTGCAAGAGAACCAGCGCCTGCAACAGAAGTACGACTATGCGCAGGCGCAGCTGGACGAGGCGCGCCTCAAGCTCGAGCAGGAGCGCCGTGCACAGGCCGACGTGAGCCGGTCATCGCAGACGCACAAGGAACTGATGGAGAAGCTCAACGAGCTCAACCTGATCCGCGAGAGCAACGTCACGCTGCGCAACGACAACCAGCATGCGCAGGCGCAGCTTGTGCTCAAGGACGGCAAGATCGAGATGCTGCGTGCACAGATCCAGCCGCTCGAGCAGCGCGTCGCCGAGCTCGAAAACCAGAAGCTGTTTATGGACGAGGAGGTCAAGCAGATCACCGAAGACCGCGAGCGCTGGCAGAAGCGCACCGAGAGCATCCTGTCCAAGTACGGCCGCGTCGACCCGACCGAGCTCGACCAGCTCAAGGAGAGCATGGCGGCCCTCGAGGCCGAGCGCTCGGCGCTGCAGACGACCGAGACGGAGCTGCGCGCCAAGATCACCGAGCTCGAGACGTCGCTCGAGTCCGACCGCGGCCAGTGGCGCGAGACGCGCCAGAAACTCATCGAGCAAGCCAAGGAAAAGGCCCGCCAGCAGGGTGCCCAGATCCGCGAGCTCACGAGCCAGAAGACGGAGCTGCAGGAGCAGGCCACGGCCGCGGCAGCCCGCCTGGCCACCGTCGAGCAGGAGCTCGAGGCCGCCAACGCGGCCGCCAAGGCAGCCGTCGAGAGCCGCGCGAACAACGCCCAGCAAGAGGAGGAGGCACATGCGGCCGCCGCACCGTCCACGCCGGCACCGACGGCACCGACCGCGGCCATGGACGTCAATGGGCAACAGCAGCAGCCGCCTGCTGACACGAACGGCGTCAGCACAGAGGATGTGGCGCTTCTCCAGCACGAGGTACACCAGCTGCGCGGCGAGCTCGAGGTCGTGCGTACCGAGAAAGCAGCCGTTGAGCAGGAGCTCGTCAGCCTGCGGACCCAGCTCGACACCGCCGTGGCCGAGCGAGACCAGGCGGTCGCACAGGCCCAGGCTGCTCTGGCCCAAGCCCAGGCGCCTGCACAGAATCCGTCTGGCGAGTACGGCGCTGCAGCCCCAGCGACCAACGGTTTTGCAGGGAGTGCTGCACCTGCTGCTGCTGCTGCTGCTCCTCTCAGCGACGCCGAGAAAGAGGAGCTGCAACAGCGCATTGCCGCCGCCGAGGCGCGTGCCGCCGCGTTTGAGCAAAAGGCCAAGGAGGTCGAGGACAACATCCAGAGCACGCTCAAGGAGCGGTCTGATAAGATGAAGGACGCGCTCAACAAGAAGCTGAAGGAGACCAAGGAGAAGTCGGAGCAGGAGATCCGCGAGGCTCGCGAGAAGCTGCAGTCGGAGCTGGACCTGCGCGTTGAGCAGGAGAAGAAGATTTGGATGGCCGAGCAGTCGTCTACCGGTACAGCAGCGACCGCATCTACGTCAACTGCAGCAGCACCAGCGCCAGCGCCAGCACCGGGCGAGGGGACAAGCGAGGTGCCTTCGACGCCAGCCAAGGCCGAGCCGGGGACCCCGACGACGGCCGGTACGCCACTCGACCTGTCGAAGCTGGGTGACACGGAGACGCGCGAGCTGCTGGCCAACAACGCGACGATCCGCAGCATTGTGACGGCCAACATCAAGAAGAAGATTGAGTCGGAGACCAGGAAGGTGCGCGACGAGGTCGAGCAAGCCGTCAAGGCCGAGTACGACGCCAAGATAACGTCGGCGCGCGAGTCGGGCCAGATGATGGCAGAGAAGAAGTCGTCGATCCGCATCAACATGGCCGAGAACAAGCTCAAGACGGCCACGGCCAAGCTGGATGTGGTCTCGACCGCCGCGCAGCAGACGCCCCAGCGGCCCGTCGGTGAGGTCTGGGCCATTGCCAAGGATGCCCGGCCGGCACCGGCGACGCCTGCGGCCTCCACCCCAGCGACACCGGCACCAGGAATGCCCGGAACACCCGGTCCGGCTGCGGCACAACCGCCAGCCCGGGCCCAGCCGCACGCAACACCCGCGGCCGTACAGGCGGCCACACCGGCAGCGGCGCCTGGCGCTCTACTCCCCCCTCCACAGCAGCAACCGCAACAGCAGCAACGCGTCTCCTCGCTACCGACGAAGCCTCAACCAGCGAACAGCAGTCTACCTTCCTCTCTCCCTGCGCCTGTCGGTGGTCCGCCGGCGCTCGACAACCCGTTCCTCAGCAAACCGAGCGAGATCCCGCAGCCGAACAACCCCTTTGCCAAAGCAGCCCAGCAGCAACAACAGCAGCAACAACAGCAGCAGCAGCAGCAGCAGCACCAACAACAACAGCAACAACATCCACCCCAACATCAACCCCAGCAATCCCAACAGCAGCCACAACGGCCGCAGTCCGCCCTTGGCCAACAGCAGGGCGGCCCGCGGAGTGGTATCCCCGTCCCTGGTAGCGGCCGCGGCGGCGCGCACGGCAACAACCAGAACAGCAACCGTGGCGGTGCCGGTGGTGCGGGCCGTGGCGGTGTCTATCAGGCACCACGCGGCCGCGGCCGTGGCGGCATGGGCCAGAACCAAGGCCGGGGTGGCGGCAACACCGGTGGTGGTGGTGGTGGTGCCAACCTCAACCCCTCTGCCGATGCCTTCAACCCGGGCAACAAGCGGCCGCGCAACGACGGTGGCGATGCTGCGGGAGGCGGCGTCAAGCGGATGCGCGGGGGCGGTGGACCCGGCGGTGCGGCGGGCGGACAGGCTGGTGGTGCTGGCGGTGCCGGCGGTGCGGGTGCAGGTGGCCAAGCCCAGTAGGGAAAAGGCAAGGCCAAGAGGGGAGGTTGATGAGCGACGAGCGCAGAGTGCTTGGATAGAGAGGAAGTGCGGTGGCCATTGGCAGAGGAAAGGGAGAAAGGAGGAAAGGAGGAAAGGAGGTATGGCAATAAAAATACGGCCGTGTTTTATTGTTTTCTGTTTTACCAATGTTTGCTCTTGGTTCCAGGGATGTTTTCTTGTGTTTTCTTCTTCGTCTTATTGCTTTGACGTTTCTGGCCTTTTCCGCCTGTTGTTTTTTGTCCATCTTCCACCATCTTTCTGTTATCCTTTTTCATTTCTTTTGTTCTTTTCTCAAACACTAAGGGGGCAAAGAATGGTGGTCATTTGTATTTTGGACTTCGTTTTCTATGCGGTTCGACTGCCAGGTATCTCAGTTTCCTATGTCTGTACTATTAAATGAAACATTTAAAACTACATGCGTTCGTTGATGCTCTCGTCGGCATGGCAAAGATCTTTAGAGGTACTACCATGCAATCTTGTCACAAATACAACACTGTGCGTAATTCTTCAATGAGAGTAAATAAAAATCCGCCTTACAGTATTAAATAAGATTTTTTCCCCTATTATTATATTCTTTAAATTTAACCTCAGTTTCATTTACTTTATTGAAATATTCGCTTCATGGGTTTATTCAACGCCGTTCAAATCAACCCTGTCGTAGCATCGTTCATTCGTGTCGTCCACTCATAATATCATCATCGCCGTGCCTACTACAGCCGCAACAGCAACAACTGCCCCCAACGACGGCAGGCTTCTCTGCCGTGTGGTGTCGTTACCCGTCGAGAATCCAGTCTGTGCTGCTCGACCGGAGAAGAGAGTCGAGCACCCAGCCGTATCGGACGGCAAGCCACCGCACGCCTGGTTGCTCAGACTGCTGCAGACGCCGGCCGCCGACGCAGCCGCCAGCGTCGTGGTCGGGTTGCCAATGATGGCCCGTTTCACACCGGCAGCCTCGGTGGGCAGCACACCCCGTTTTGTAATCGTCGTCGATCCGGCGACCACCACCGTAATGGCACCGCCATCGCCATCGCCATCGCCACCCGGGCCAACATTGTTCGACCCACTACTAATGCCGCTGTTCTCGAGGGCCGATGTGCACTGCGAAAAGGTCCGGATGCACTGTTGTACGACCGCAGCGCAGGCATTGTTGTCGGCCAGTGCCGTCGTGGCGGCGATGCCGGCCGGCAGCAGGTATGGAAACGAGTAGAAGCCATTGGGCACGTACGAAGCGGCGGCCGTGGTGGTGACGTAGGTTGAGGGTGCGTTGCCGGTACAGACGGCACTGTGAAAGGAAAGCGAGGGCGAGAAGCAGTATCAGAACATGTATCATCTACGAAGGGGGGGAGGAAAGGGGTTTGGACCTACCCCAATGGACAGCAGGCCGGCCGACTGTCTCCGGCCAGCGCGCAGACCTGGTCATACGGGCAGCAGATGCCGTCAAACTGCGAGCCTTGGCTGGCGCAGCTGTAGTAGTGGGCCGGGCAGTTGTTGCTGCTGCCGCCGTTGTCGTTGGACGCCTCGACGGCGACGGCCATCCCGATTGCGTCTCCGCTGCCGACGGCCGGGGCGACGAGCCAGGCCAGGACCTGCAAAAACAGCATCGTCGCCGTGTTTGCTGCCGCCACCGGGCGAGGCATCGCTCGTTTTCCTCGTATCTGTGTCTGGTGCAGTCGAGCCCAGCGCGGTCCTGGTCTGGTGATGCAATTCCTTGGGAGGGGTCTGTCAGTGAGCCACTACACCATGCGCATCTCGATGCTGCCTTTCGACTCCTCTCCTTTTTCGGTGATCGTTCCTCGACCTTTCTCGCCTGCTTTCGCCTCGCTTTCCTCCCAATTGCCATCGCCAGCCACCTTTGCCGACCGCGTCCGCTGTGCGACGCTTGGCGGTAGACCTGCAGGGCCCCCCAAAGCGACAGCAAAATCAGGGAACGGCAAGCGTCATTCGAGCGGCCAATACAGCCAGAAACAAACGTCTTGGTGTCTTGGGCTACATGGGTGGGTTGTTGTGGGGTCAGTTGAAGCTTCACTCGGGCGAGAAAGGGCCACGCCAACAGCCCTATGACGTGGGCAGTCCCCAGCGGCAGCTCTTCTGCACCTCTCCTCTTCGTTGCAGGTGACCTTTGGGCATTGTAGCAGAACGAGCGAATTGCCGGTCGTTCTTGCTCTTCGAGAGTCTTGGCCGTGGCAGTTGCTGCCCGTTTTGTTCAGATGCCGCGCTGGCTCTTGGCTTTGCGCCGTCGCTCTTTCCTGAGAACCACTACGTACTGTGATAGTACAACTTGTTGCTTCGTCGTGGACATCACCCTCCGTACCTGCCCTCTCCGTCTGGCTGGCTTCCTGCCTCTTTTGCGCATATGGTATCTTACAGAAACAACAACTGCCACTTGCCGTTTTCGCACGTCGTATTCTCTTTCCCCTTTCCCACCGGTCTCGGCTTTTTTTTCTTTCTTTTTTCCTTGAGCATCCGCATCTCCGCCTTGACCGTTTTCTCGATGCCTCAGTGAACACGAGCGTCCTCGCGCCCCTTGCGTAAACACTCTTCCCTCTGATCACGGATCGACGACCATCCGCCAGGCGAAGCGGTCCCGTCGTTCCGCTCAAGCGCCAGCACCACCAGCCAGCACACACTGCACACAACCCACCCACCCACTCCATCCACAACACCCCTGCTCTGCAGCAACCTCCGTTTACCATTCGACATTTCCCATCTCCATTCACCGGCCGCCTCCACACAAACACACATCCCTGCCACGATTCTTTTTTCGGGGTGGCTTGCAGCAAGGGCTTGCGGCGGTGCAGATGGACGGTTGGAATGGATTTTGATCATCGTCCACTTTCTGTTTTTGCATCGGACGTTTGTCTTTTTGCATCGGACATTTGTCTCCTTTTTGCTTCTTTATCTTCCTTTGGTTTCAAGTCCGCTACTCACGGCGATTAGTCCCTTTCCCGGAAACCCCGCGGAGTCTGCCCGCGGAGCCCAAGGGGCCAGGCACGACGGGTGGGCACTCGAAGCAAAAAAGGACGCCCCCGCACGGTCACGCGATGGAAAACAACCACAACGGACCAGACCGGCCACATCGGATGGAAATGGCTCCCTGCTGGGGAGCAAGTTTGGACGGGAGCCTTGTCTGTCTGCGTCCTCTTTCATTGATCTCGCAATTCCAATCCTCTTTGGGCCCCGTTTCTGCGAAACCTATGGTCCGATAGACCCAACAACGTCCACGTCGACGCTGTTCCTGAAGGAGGCTTGATGGGCGTACGCGTCATGCTGGTGTGCACGGCGATTGGACTTTTGCACCGCTTTTGTGTCAATTTCAGTCAATTTCAGTATTCCCTGTTTGGTCGCCGTCCACAAGTCCACAACTGTTCACCCCTGTAGCGCACAGGACTGTTCCTGAAGGATGCACAGGCTCCTTCCAGCGTTTATCGTCCATCATTGTTTCGCCGGTACACACCAAAAACGGCACAACAGTCCGTTTTACGAGTTGCTCTCCTCTTCTGCGGCGGTCCAAGGCCAGACCTTTGTGTCTTGGCCTGCATCGGCTGTGCACCGCTTTCTTCCACCGCCGACGCCTGTCACCATCCCAGGCCAGGAGTTGCTCGGCATGCCAAAATACCCGACTCGTTGTTGTTGAGGTACTCGGTAGACGGGCTCAAACACGCCAATTTAACGGCCCATGGTTAAAACCTGGCCAGCCATTCCCTTCACGTCACTAGCCGTCCACAATACGAGCACCACCACGTCGGCGTTACGACGTATGCCTGCGCGGGACGACGAAAGACAAAGAGATATGACTTCCCAAACAAGGGGAAAAAATTGCTCAGCTACCACGTGAGTACGCAAAGCGCTCCATTCACAATAGGAACCCCTTCCGGGGCTCGGTCAACGTCTGATGGCCTTCTGGGCCCTCTTAAGCTTCGTCAGCTAAGCGGACAAACGCTTCAAAGAAACAGAGAATTACCCCACGATGAACATGCGCCATTGCGCCATACAGATGGACGACGTACTCCACATTACCATCGGAAAAGGAGCCCTCTTTTTCCTCTTACTCGGCAGTATCTGACGCGAGCAAGATGGCAGCAAAAAGGAAGAGAATCAAAAGGTAAAACGGCAATCGCGTCTGTACCATGCCGAAGGGCGATGTGCTGGTGTCCTAATTTATTGCCGTCACCCAACGTCGTATTCACGTCCTGCCGTCTCCCTGTCCACGTCCCTTGGATTCGGTACTTTTGCTCCACGTCAGTGGGAAAGGCTCCTCTCCAGCCTCAACTGCCAAGTGTTGTTTTTTTACGGCATTCCATATTGGGATTCACGGCCGTTGCATGGCGCGGCCAGTTGTGTTTTTAGCGGTTTGCTATCGAAAACGGAACGGCTGGAGGAAAGAGGAGAGAAAAAAGACAATAAAAAAAGAGGAAACAATACGAGGGCTTGCCAAACGTACCGCCCGGTCTCTTATTTGCAGGCGTTTCTTTCGGCCCAAGATGCCCTCCTTTATGCTAGAGATGGGGACACCCAAGTCGCTTTAGCCAAGTTTTTTCTGTCACCGCCAAACACAATAGGACAGGACACGAAAATGCAGGTCCACGCCCCCTCCCTCCTGCGCCAGCGGAGCGGAGTGTGGCTTTCTTCAGCCCTACGGCCGGTGGCCAGCAGGAGAAGGAGAAACGCAGTCAGACGAGGAAAAGGGAGAGGGGAAGGAAAAGAGGGGATGGCGTTATGGGGAAATAACAATCTTACGACGCACCTGGACCACCACTCGGTGTCCACAGAGCCCAGCCATGCACGTTTAGCGACTCGGTCAAGGCATGCCCTTTGTTTCGGAAACGAACGTGCCTTGTGCTGCGGACCTACAGACCCGTAGATTGAGACGCGCAGCACGCAGCGCACAGCGCCATTGCACATCACGCAACGTTCCCTTCGCATACCATGCGCCCAGGGATCCAGGCAATTGAATAGGCCCAGACGAAGAATGCATTCCCCATGCGACTCGTCCCTCTGCATTTCATGCTTTTTGTCCATTTCTCTTTAAGATTGGACGTGAAGGACGCCTGCGATTATCCGAGCCCGCCAATCGCACTGCACGGCCACGGCGCGGCCATTTACGGCGTGTCCGAACGGGTGGGCTGGCTCTACTTTTGTACGAGTAGTGGGTGCACCAGCCAAGTTGGCCTGCAGTAGCCTGAACAACGCCCATCCAGCTCGCCGGCACTGTGGGCTCTGATTCGTTGGACAAGGGCCTGTCGTTCATTACCATGGTGCTCAGGCTTCAGACCGTTGAATCCTAAAAGGTGGATTTCTCTACTTGCCAACGTCCAGACGATGTCGATCAATGACGATAGCTTTGGGATTTCTTTGGAGACACTGTGGTGTTCTTGCACGAAGGAGTTTTACTGGAGACTGGCGGCTCAGCCCACGGAGACATTTTTTCTGTTGCGTCTCGTAGGCGGCGTATCAGATTGCACGCTGCTCCCGGAGCTTGTGACAGCAACAGCTACATTTGGCGAGCTCGTCGGGAGCTTTGTCTAGCTTTGCCGAGCTTGTTGACGTCTTCACATGGTATCAGTTCCAACACAGCCCACCGCTCTAACAGGCAGCCGGCCGGTCCGCATTTCGCCCATTTCCTTTGGTCGTATCGCCGTCCATGTTCTCATTTTCTGCGTCCACACAATCGCCCCTTTCGTCGCCGGCCGTCCGTTCCACAGCAGACGCGTCGTAAATGCAAAACCAGCGACGGACGACAGACGATGTACAAACACGGAACGAAACAATAGGCGGGCGGCAGAAACCATGGCCCCGTCGTGTCTTTGCCAATGCCGTGTGCTTGTCTTCGATTGTCCTTTGTTTTGGCTGTTCTGTGGATCTTTTTCGCTTCTCAGAGGGTTGCCTTGGCAGTTTGTGCCTTGGAGTTAGCCCTACGACCCGGAGTCGCCTGTCGTGCATACCTAGCCTCGCGCCACCGTGGGGGACAAGCAAAGAGGAGCCGGGAGGCGCTGGCACACGTCGTACATGCGGAGTACGACTTGAAGCAACAGAACTGATAGCTTCACCGCCAGAAAACGCAGTCGCAAAGGAGCCATGACGTGTATCCAAACAGCAACGAGGAGTGACACAGCAAGACAACAACACCACAACGCTGAAAAGAGCATCGCGCACGCCGTTCAGAAGGCCTTGCACGTTGCTTCCTCTTTGGATGGCAGCCAACTCGACGCGCGCCACTTTTAGACTTTTAGACTTGTGTCTGTTCGTCTGTTCGTCTGTTCATCTGTTCGTCTTTTCGTCTTTTTCGCCTTTTCGTTTTTAGTGCATCCACGCCCCCGCTGCCCCTTTTCTATTGTTAACGCAGAATGACAAATGTTTGTCATGATGGGGCTGTATATATTGCGTCTCCCGGTCTTTCTTCTCTAGTGCCATGCACGACTTGCCCACTACGCCTTGGTCTGCGGTTGACTTTGTTTTGCCTGCCGGCAGATTGAGTAAGAGGCTGCTGGGTCACCGGCATGGCGACAGCGTGGACCCAGGCGTGTGGATTTTGCTTGCTTCCTGGTCAGGACGTCGTAAAGAAGAGCTTCTTCTGGGAGGCTAGGTGGCGCCTCCGTAAGGGGGGAGCTTGGGTCAACTGGGGTGGCGGAGCGAGGCTAGAGGGATTCAAACGAATGCAACCCGAAGAAGAGAAACAACACAAACAAAGGGCGGACGGTAAACGGCGGGTGCACGACCGGCCGTCACTGCCCCAGTCGATGCTCGCCTGTGCTGTTTCGTATCTGCACAGTCATCGGCCGCCGAGAGAAAGCAAATGCAAGCTACATTGCTGAAGTGTTGTCATGATCATGTTGTGTGAGGCGCCGTTGCATGTTTCCCAGCCCTATGGAAGTGGGGGAGGGGCGTGTCCTCAAGGGGCTGAGGCGATCGCAACGTGAGAAATAATAGGGGTCCCCTTCATATGCAGAGAAGGGTCTGAGGGTGAAAATGGAAGACGGAAGTACGGATACGGAATACAGGGCAGCGAGGACTCATCTTAGCACCCCAGCACCCTCGTTCGATCTTGCGATCTTTCGATTATTTTTCTGTTTTCATTTCTGGCCTTCATCCACTTCGTGGCGCTGTTCATCACGGCGAATTTGGCCTGGGCTACTTTCCCGTCTGTCCCCTGTCCTTCTGTCTTGGTCATCCGTGGGCCGTCAGCGGTGAGCACCTTGTTTTCCGCCTGCTGTGTGCTGTATTTCCGCCGTCTCTACGGAGTAATGCGCCGTACGCCGTATTAAGGGTGTTTAGGGTGTTTAGGGTGTTTAGGGTATTTAGGGTATTCAGGCAGGCCCCCTGGCCCCTTTACTCAAAAGTCTCCATCTTTAGAACCTTTGTCAGCGGTTCTCCACCTACCGACAAACCCACTGAAGATCGACAAGCCCACACACACACACACACATCCTCGTCGCGGCCATTCTGGCCGTTATAACAATCGGCACCGTCGCAAAAGCGTGTACCCGCCTTCACGGACAGACGCGCCATCCCGAGTGTGGCAGGCACTGTGGCTCATGTGGATATGGAACGGCCGGCAGCCGAGGAAGAGGACGTGGACTGTCCCTAGCAAGGCGGCGTCCCGGCAATCCGTTTTATCATTCTCACTCACCTGCCTCCTTTTTGCAGGCGGTTGTCTTGCATCGTCCGCACGAGCTACCTGATCGTCGCTGACATCTGGCGACAAAAAAAGATGTGCCGTGACGAATGTCATATAAACGGTGGCAATTGAGAGTGAGGCTTGCAACACGCGCTGCACAGCATGACAAATAACCGCGTGTGCAGTTGGGGACTCTCATGTATATCCGAGAATGTTGTAGATTGTACATCACGGAAATAGAACGCGTGAATGTTGTGAAGGACTGGGAATAATTTATTGTTTGTTTTGTTTTGTTTCTTTTATATTTTCTTATTTTATTTGAAAAAGCAAAAAGGGCCCTGGGAAAAAAGAACACCAAAAACTGTGCCGCAACTGAATAACTGTAACAGCCACAGAAAATGTTTTATTTAATCTTATTCATATTGATACTCAATTCATTGTTTCCTGTTGGCGATTTGAAGCTCTGTTGATTACCAGTCCACAATTGCCGAATTGTAATTCCCAAATCGGGAAATACACAACTGACACCCTGGAAGAACAAGCTTTTTCTGTTTAGCGCCGATAGGGAAGTGACGGTCATCATGTCAGGGTAAGTTTGAGGCACTCGGGCTGATAGCGCCTGCGGCCCAAGTTTGGACCCACCACAGAACCTCGGCAGCCCCACTCTCGACACAGCAGTAATTCATCTGACGATTAGTTATCTGATGCAACCAGTTCGACATATCGCTTGTTGTACAGCTAGGGGCGGACATGCCACCCGCCCGTTACTAACCGTGTCTTTGCCATTTGCGTTGCTATCCCTTCATCTTTGTTTCTGGGAGCGATTTTCTTCTATTGTACGAGGACGGGCGGTATGGGATGATATCGCCAGTGGTTTTGCCAACCTTGCTGCTGCTTGCTCAGTTTGGGCTTTTTGTCTTTGCTTTTGGTCTTTGGTCTTTCGTGTGTTCTAGTGCCACTCGAATGATGACGGGGTATCGCAAGATTGTAAAGTGTCCGAGGACATGCTGAAATGATGCACAGGTCCATTGCGAGGGCCATTGCCAGGGCCAATGCGACGAAAGAGACGAGAAACCAACGACAAAACTAGCCAAAATCAGGAAGGTTGGAATCGACGGCGCAACTTTTGTGTCGTTTCGGCCCTCAAAAGGCAAGCGGATATCATGTTACAAAGCTAGAAGCGATGTCCCGTCTTGAAAAATGTCCCCGATGCGCCCTGTTCCTCAAGGTTCCCATTGTTTTGCCCATGTGTAAGACGGACCCGACGGAGTGAACTCCCAACTCTTTCATACTAGGACTCAAACCGGAAAGTCATCAAAAGCTGGGATCTTCGTTACATGGTACCAGCCTGGCATCGTGCTCTCAAAGTATGCTGTAGAGGCAGATTCATCCAGCCGTTAAACCCGTTCTTTGTTAATTAATTTTATTCCGTATTTCCGACCATCTTTGTGTGCATCTCGCTACGTCCACAGGGCCAGGATCACAACACTGAATACACGCTGTACTCTGTAAGTCTCCGATTGGTAATTTGAAGTTGAATTTCTCGTTCCGTTGTCGGCCGTTTCTCGTTTCTCTCGCCTGTTCTCCCTGTCCTTGCACCGTTGTTGTGACCGCAAGGATACATCCTTATTATAAACGTAAAAGTTGGTTGTGGTCTTTTATTATTTTTTTTATATTTGGGTTGAGAACTGCGGTTTCTAGGTCCATGGTCGAAGCATTTGATGCTAAACTTGTTGGATAACGACGGCATTTCCTTCATATGCCTCATTATTTTGTCTTACTGTTCTCACCTCCTGGCCGTTTGCGTCGCTAAATGGTTTTTCCACCGTGAGAACCTTTTCCAGTCCGCCGGGAAGGGCTGCCATCAGAAAGGAACGACAAAATAAGGCAATGGGGACGTGCGCTATGGCCATGCTTATCATAAGTTAACTCTTCTTTCCCCCCAGGATGGGGCGAAACTAAAATGAGGAGTGAGTCTTTAGCAGCCTCTGTGTTGTTTAGCGGCCGTTACGACATCACGCAAATGTCACGCTTTGGTTAATGGTGGTGACTTGACTGTTGGCTACTGATAGCTGGCAAACTAACGCTGTTTGGGCAGCTGACTTTGTTGTTCGTCGGAAAATTGGCAGACGCGGCAAAACGACGCGATTACGGCTTTTCTGTTGACTGCAGTTGGCACCATTTGGCGACCGTTGACGGCCGTTGACGATCGGGGCTAGGGGCGTCCAGACGCATACAGTGTCCTGGCAGGGCGAAGCTCTCTCTCGATACAATTTTGCATGCGTCGGCGGTCCAGCAGTCCGGTTCTCCGATGTGCCGTGTCACCAATCGCAGGCCCTGTCCTCGCTATAATGAGAGACAAAACGAGAAATCTGGCACCCATTCTCTGCAATAACCTGCCCCTGCTAGTGCTTGCTCAGCAGAATTTTTCAACATTTTCAGGGGGCTGCTCAGGGGTGGTATGGGGTAGCTCCAGGGGATTTACTGGGAAATGAATGCCCTACAGGGGGTCCGGTAGAACCAGGCCGGGTGAAATAAAGGAAGGGGGACATGAAAAGGAGCTGGAAACGACGGTATGGCTGTGTCGTCTGGTTCGTGTGCCGTTTCTTCGCTTGGACATGACAACACAAGTAAAAGCATCAGGAGATTTTAGTTGTTTCGAAGCGCCTGCACGGGAATAGGGGCAAAAAGGCAGCAGGTAAGAGACCGTGGGCAGGATGTGCTGCCATGAACCCAAGTCTTCCCACACTGAGGACAGGAACCAGGCCTGTGCGGCACTTCTGGCCGCCTGGCCCCTCCCCTGACCCCTTGCAATCAAAGCCCCAGCGCTTGTTGAATCTTGCCAACACTCGCTAAGCGCCAGGTGGTGGTGCTGGGCTCCGTCGATTCCTCACGTTCAGTTGGCAATACGACGCCATGGTCTTGGGGCGACGTTGGCTGTGGAGAACAAACCGTTAGACCAGCCGCTTTGCCGTAGCGTCCTTCCAGACCCAGTCACCCAGTCAATGGGAAAGGGGCGTGGAAGTAGGTGGATTTGTTGACTGGCCGCTTCCTTCGTCTCCTTCAACGTCGCAACGACACCCTCTTGGCTTCCCAAGCCAGTAAGACACAGGACGACCTACGTCCAAGCCCAGAATCTTACCTCTTTCGGAGCGTCGTAAGGCTGGGCCCTGAAGGCCCCGTCGGCCCCCAGATCCCTCTGGTCGCCAGGCCCAGGGACTTCTACGCTTGTTGTTCTTAGATCAACCCAGAGACATTTTTCTAGATATCCCTTTTCTTTAATTCTCTCGGGCGACATGGCCTTGCAGAACTTATGGTTGGTTTATTTTCCTTTTTTTTTTTGGACCATTATGCGTGAGTCGCTGTCATGAAGCTTCAAAAACAAGGATATCGACAAGGACAGGGCGAGTTGGGACAACAATTTACTGTACAAGCGGTTTTCTTCAGCGTTAAGTCACTTTCCTGCTCGTCAATCACATTTTCTCCGTAGTCGCCGACTTAAGGTTTTGTGGCGGTTTGTTTCACAAGAGGAGCATTCCCACTTTTTTGTCAGAATGGCCGCAGTAGCCGGGCACACCATAGGAAACACCCAGGAAATGACCGGAGCAGGAGGGATTCGCCAAGCTCCCGGACGAGATTCCTGGTCGTGATTCCTGGCCATGATTCCTGGCCATAATTCAGAACGTGAGGACCTGCTAGAAAACCAGGATAAAATGGACATGGAGCACGTTGTGCCAGCTAACCAATCCTTTGTTCCACATACTTTGTAGCACGAGGAGGGAAAGAGGAAAACAATACACAACCTAGGAGAAAGTCTTGGCATTGTTGAGTAAAGGGGCTTGACCAACAACATTAGGAGATGTGACAAAGCCCAGAGGTTCATAAACGTCGCCCCCTCGTCGCCTGCTGTCATGCAAATCGTCTCATCCACGGATCTCAATGCCATCTCCTTCTTTCTTTCTTCTTGTTGCCCGGCTTTGTCGGTTGGATCTACCCGGCAGAATGGACAAGGGCTCACTCGCTAAACAGGCGGCAGGAGTAAGAAGGTTGGTTCTGCTGGTTCTGTTACTTCGTTTCGTTTGATTGTAAGATGAAGAGGTCGTATGCTCAGCACTGTCAACGGAGCCGATTGCTGACCGAGACAGATGACTGTGGTGAGTAAGGCGTCGTAAAAATAAACAACGAGACGATGGACGGCTGTGATATGTCGTGCGAATACATTGGTTGTTTAAAGAGATGGGGACGGGTATGATGTCGAGTGGAGTCGTTTGTCGGCAAAAATGAGATGAGGGCATTGCCACACGGATGGTTGATGAAGACGAGAAAAAGCTTTTGCTTCGGCGACTTTTCTGTCCCCTGCCTCCTTCCTTGACCACTGCACGTCACATATTGGGTAAGCGGCACTCTACGCCGAACGCACCTTCTCCCTACTCCGTACTCCGTACAAACTTGACGGCTCCCACCGCCGTACCGCGCAATAGACGGGAAAGAGCGGTCGTGGCCCTTGACGTGTGCGAGCGCATTGCGTACGCTGAAAAGGTCGCATGGCTCTACAGACACTATAGAACACAAAGAACAGGCATTGTGCCAACTGACGATATTTGTCATGGCGGCGAACACTAACATGAAGGACAATCAATCTCAACACTGACAACATTCACCATGGCCCACTTTTGTGCCTCGGCTTGATCTGGACTGCACATCTCGTAAACAAAAGCAACTGCAAACGTTGAACATGGTAGTTTTTAGGATTTGGACAGCCGTTCAGTACATGTACTTCTGTACTGGACTTAAGGGATTGTTGGGGGCGGAAGGTGGAGGGCAGGCCGCCTCCGTTGTGTGTCCTCCTTTCAAGTGGTGCAAAACGAGCTGGGGGGTACATTGTCAGGGAGGGGTGTGTACCTTACCTTCTCTTTTTGTCTGCTGGCCCCACGCTCCGGCCCAATGTCGGCAGCATCATCTCGACTATGCCTGCTTGTGGTATGGTCTTGTAGGGCTGAGCCGTCTTAGTCCATTCTTGGTTACCCAGCATGTGGGCTCGCTTGTCCGTCTTTAAATGATTTTTGTTTTAAATTTGCATTAAATTTAATTCCGCGTTGGAGAGAAAACCGCAAAGCCAAAAGAACAATGGAAGTGGAGGAAGAAACACAACTTGGGCCCACTTTTTAATCGCCCAGCACCCAACCAGCTTTTTATTTGGTTTATTGTTTTTCAGGGTACAGAGTAGTGCTAGCATTTTCCCGTTTCCTCACTCACGGCCACGACCGGCCTCGCGGGGCTGAGGCGCAGGCGCAAGTGCAGGTGCAGCTACTCTCATCCTACAGCCTTCCGGATCGTGCATCTGCCGGTGTTAGTCGCGGGAGGGAAACCATAGAGAACGCACGAGGCAGAAAGCATCACGTCGAACGGGGAGGCCGTCGACTTACAGCAAAATGTACAGCACTATCATGTGCTTTCAACTGCGAGCGCTGCCGAAAGCCTACGGCCGTTCGTTAAGGAGACGATATCCGCCAACGGTTTCTTCGCGGCCCAACCCACGTTTGTAGGTCTAAGGTTGTCTCACCTCCAGGGCGAGCAAGACGAGGTTCGGGACCTCATTGGAAGAACCAGTTCGCGTTCAAGGGCATTCCCATTAACGATTGCGTACTCTTTGTAGACCCTGCATGCCGCTTTTCCTATTGTCATTTTAGTACGGTAGTTTTGATTTATTTTCCTTCTCGTCCTGCTGACGCCATGCCTTGTCAACTCCGATGGAGATGTGGCCGCCAATGGACCTCTGTAAGCAGTGGAGTTGGAATCAGGTTTTTGATAATTATGGGCAGGTATCCACGGAGAGGGGAGAAGACAATGCAATGTGTCAAGGACTGTTTAACACGCCGTCCTTGTCAGCATTCTGAAGACTGTGTGGGCATATCTCGCGCCGGTTTTTGTTGACACTCATGCGGTACCATCGCCCCGCTCACATCTTGCCCAATTTGAGACTAACGTGCTTTACCCGGTGAGCAAAACGCAAAGGAATAGACGCGGTCTGATAAAGATCCATACCGGAGAACTGAGCCACATTACCAAGACGCCCCAAGAATACTCTCTTTGATTTACAACGAAGGTGAGAAAACTGAAGGCGGGGGGGATGGATGGGGACAGATACACAATAAGTCGTGAGAGCGGATTGGCTAGTTTCCATGCACGTTGGCTGGTCCGTCTTTTCCCATTTCATCTTAGCAACCTTTTTTGCCTCTTTAGGAAGAATGTGAGATGTGTAAGGAAACAACCCTCGTAGGGCAGACGGATCCGTTGGAGATTGGGGAAAGTGGCGCGAGACTGAGAGACAAGGAGACAAAACACAAAACGGTACAGAATAGAGTGGGGAGATGGGGAGATGGGGATATGGAGAATAGAGGCATGGAGAGACCATGGCGTCCTGCAGATGGTGCAACCTGTCTGTGCACCACAGAAAGCCGACGGCAGAACGGCAGTGCCATCCATTGCTAGTTTGTGTTCATCGTCGATCGTCTTGTCGTCCATCGTGAAGCACAGAAAGGCAAGACGGTGCCGTTGGATGTGGCCGGGCAGGGACAAAGGGCAAGCATGCAGATTGCATAAAATACAAATCAGAGCATGCACGGTGAAGACCAATGTGCGGCGGCCAATGCAAAGGAATGTGATTGCCAGCGCACAGTCGTGCACCCTGGCCGTTGGCAAATCAGTCCCCGACAACAAATCAAAAGGAGTACAAAGAAAACAGAAGCACGAGGATCCATGGACGGAGAATGCCGCCGGACTTCCATCGCGACGGTAAAAAGACGTATGAATACGTCGAAGGGTCGTAGTACTGCAAGGACTGCGCCGCACCGCTGTTGAAGGCCGGTTCTGGTTCACGTTGTGAAGATTCTCATGTTGTCGTTGAAAAATAAGACCGAATGGGGAAACTTTGCCCGCGTAAACTGTGTTGCATTCTACCGCGCAAGACCTTGTCGTGATGTTGGGGCCCTTTCCCTTTGTCTGTGCCTTTTGCTTTCAACATCGGGGCTGGAGAGTATATCGGCCGCCGTACGGAGAGATGGAAATTGCCGTTTCATTGAAAGAAAGGATCTACATTCATCCTTTTCGTTGAGTGCAAGGGCTGGCAGGACGAGAGCTTTCAAGGGTGGGCGTCCTGGGTCCAATCACAGCAGCCGCAGCAGGTTGGTAATGGGCGCGGTTAAAAATAGGGCCTTACAAAGCAAATGCGAACTGAAAAAGAGACAGACGACAGACGCGAGATAAGTGGGCCTGGGAAGCAGCAGATGGTACCTTCCATGGGGGGGGAAGCGCGCCTCCAGGCAGCCGAACTCTCAGAAGGCACCGCCCGTCTTACGGGCAACACAGCACGGTACAGGACAGGGAAGGAGCGGGCGAGATATGGCGCGGGACCATTTTGGGGGCCAAAAATCCCAAGAAATTAAAATGACAACGGGTCGATGTTACAACGTTATGTACGACGTAGTTCTGTAATGTTTTGGGGCTTTTCCTGGTTCGCTTTGGCAAAACGAAAGGGCAGTGAAACTGGCAGTACCGTACAAAGTAAACACACCATTCCTTGGACCAGCCCAGCAAGCCCAACAAGCCCACATTATTAGTGGTATCAGGGTGAACGAGCCACCCTCACTACTTTTGCGGCATGGGCCCCCGAATGTCGGGTCATCCAAGCGCCATGACAGTAGTAAAGGCGACCGGAAGCAGTCTTCCTCGTTCCCAGGCGACAATAGCGTAGGCGACTGAACCGTCCAGTGCCAAAGTGTCAAGGCCAAAACGGCAAAAGATTAACCCCTGGCAGTTCTCCACCTCCTCCACTCTACGACATGCCCTCGAGCCCTCTATGCCTTCTCGCCACTCTCCAGTTTTTTGGTGTTGGTATCGTCAGTTGGCTGCTTTTGGCGTTTTGCTTTCTTTTTGCTTTCTTTTTCATTTTGACTTCTTTGATCGTCTGGTAGGTTTTGTCGTCGGTATAACGACTAGGCGCTACATGCTAGCAGAGTGGATGCCATACTGTCACCGTATGTGGGGTAGCCATATTGGGGCATTTCCATTTCTTGCATGCGGTCCTGCACCTCCCTTTAATTTCGCGCGAATACGGGCTGCTGCAATTTTGGAGGAATTTGGAATGGAGAGAACGAATCACGCAGGGCTCTTTCCCAAACGGGACATTGCTCAACTGTAGACAGAGCAATACCGAGAAAGAAAGAACAACAGAACGACGTAGTTTGGAACTGAGGACGCTACCATTTACACGTGTCTGGATTAGCTCCGGATATATATCGATGCACTAACCCAGCGTTGGCAATTTAGCTGACAGAGCCGAATTATGCCCCTCCTTTGCTCGCGTCTGATGTCCTATATCCGTCGGCCGCCTCTTTGTTTTTTATTCCCTTTTTTTCTTAAAAAAAAAAAGGATCGACAAACAAGACAAAAAGAGTGGCGGGGAGAGGACACGTGGGCAACGGTCCATGTATGTGCGTTTTGTACCTTTTCATGAACATTGCAAGAGCCTTTTCATGCTAAGACGGGGATTTAGTTCCTTTGAACCACCCAGTCTTTGAAACAATACAGGAGACGACGGAGTAGTTTCCTTCAATCGTCTGGACTGCACAGGGCCTGGGCAAGGCTGGGCTGCATGTTGTGGACAATGGAAGGAATGGCCTATTCCCAGGTGGTGTTAGTCTGCGTTTAAACGTTCGTGCGAGCCATACCAATTGGGCCGAAGAAACGGGCGAGAACTGAGGGAGGATAAGAGAAATGGCATCGGAGAAACAGGATTCAAACGAAGCTAAGTTGGGGCGTCACTGGAGCTTGCACGGAAGCAGCTTGGGGGCTCCTTGGGGCTCTGTCTCGATCCCATTAAGTTGCTTGTGGGAGCATTAGACTTGGCGCAAAGCGGCATGGCGTGAAGGAAAAGGAACACTGCCGTTTCATTTTGAAAGCGAACCACCATCGCAAGTCCTCCTGCTCAAGCTGGACCTGGACCAAAAAAAAAAAAAAAAAAAAAAAAGTCGTATGCTGCTTCCCATGTATGCTACGCCCCAGCTAGGAAGATAGATTGAGTGTTTGCTTCAAGGTTTGTTTTGGTAAGATACTTGAAAAGCTCCGGATCCGATCCCCTGTCAACTATTCATTCAGTATCGGGAAATATGTTGACATGTCTCGATGCTAGACCTTGCTGGGCACATCGTTACATTGGAGCAATCAGACTTTAGGGACATGGGTAGGAGCAGGCCCTATTAGCGTAGAGACACGCCGGTAAAATGGCAAAGCGGGCAAAGCAATGAAAGAGACTTTGCTGGCACAAAACACAATGCTCACAATCTCCAAAGGCCCAGAGATTGCAAAAGTACATAGCACAGCATTAGTCGCGCGAAATCGGAACAAGTGACACGGAGTAGCGAGCGATAGTGAGCAGCTACTAACAAGAAGCGAATGTCAGAAAATCGAGCGACGAATTGAAGAAAGGGGAGGGGGCCCATCGCTCAGGGCTGAAGATTTGCAGATCGAGGATTTGCTGCTGACGGCTCGCCGTTGGAGCTTGGAAGGGAGGAGGTGAGATGCTTCTTCGTTGGACACTAAACGGTGTGCTCCGTACGACCTCCAGCATATGGACTAAGTGTTTCTTTCAACCAAAGCTAAAGCGAGTCGGGGGCGGAGGAATACGATATCGCGTAAAGTGGATCATCACGGATAGTTCTCCTGGCCAAAATAAATGGAAAGAGCGAATAGCGAATGCACAGTTGATCTATTTCTGCTGTGTTCGCAACTTCTCCCAGGACACGGAGACTGAATAAAAGTCGGCAGGAACGAGGAGACACACATTCTGGAAAACGAAAACAGGAAACCACCACAGCTTCCGCAAAGAGAACTAGTCCAGGGGTAGAAACGCAAACTGTTGGATCCGAAAACGTCAAATTATACGACAGCACGCTGTGTTCTGCAGAGATGGGCAGGACGGGCTTTCGCAAACAAGCACGTGTGCTGCGTAGTCTAAGCCGACGCAAATCCGAGAGTACGGAGATTGTGATGGGAGAATTACCAAGTTTGGCAGGTAGGTGGATACTCAACCGTAGACTTGCGCCCAAAATGTAGAAAGAGCAATCGCTACGCCGGGGACTCGGCCCCCGTAACTCCGGCCGTGCACAGCCCTGCCAGTGGTCCGTTTTGCCCCAGCAAACAGTCTCCGTTTTGTTTCTTGCCGTGGCTTGTTTGCCCACTTAATTAGAGTTGGCGAGACGGCGCGAAGCAGTGCGCACGGAGTGTCGTTCATTGGACCTTTGCTTGTCTTCGCACACTCTAGCAAAGAGCCAAACATCCAAAGTACTCCATAACTTTGTACGAAGTACTTCGTACTTACCAAATGACTTCATAATGCTCTGCACATTCTCTAGTTTCCCTTTTTTCTTAACATAATCAAAGTACGACATACGGCGTCAAGAGCAGCCCTCAACGACTCTTGAAGATACCGAGAGGATGTTGTGCTACCCAGGTCTGCTGGTACAAAAAAAGGTAAGAATAGTCGAAGGACACGAAAAAATGAGGACGATCGGTTGAATAGTAACACCGATTCCAGACAAAAGTCACGTTTCGTCGATCGATGGCGTGGCTGGACTTTTCGAGATCTGCGGTTGTAAAGTATCCATAGTATCCAAAGTATTTCGGCAAAGTACCTACGGAATTCGGTGTCGAATTAGCGAGACGATAAAAGAACGCTGTCGGTCAAAAACAGGACGGTATCCGGGAATGGCAAGCCAACACATTCGTTGACAGGCACGGGCAGTTCTGTATTCCGGACTGCGCAATCATTTTGTTTCTCTTTGTGTTCGCTTCTTCTCGTGTTGCGCCATCCTATTTACCTTTACATTCTCTTGAGATGGTATTTGTGTTTCCCCATGTCCTAAAATATAACGTGTTGCACAAAATCGAAGGATATACAAATAGAAAGATTTTTGAAAATAGAAAATAATAAAGGGAAAAATACAGAAAAAGAAAGAGATTACAAACTAAAGGAAAGAAACGCATAGCAACGGCCTCAACCGGGCCGTGCATGTGTTTTCTCCTTCAGATCTCTGTGCACTTGTATCGTCTTCCCAGCCAGTGTTCGTTTCGTCTTTCTCGCAGTTCAGTCACATGCTCACCCATAAGCCTCTATTGGTGGACGACCCCAAACAGGTCCTCATCCCTCTACGTCCTCAACAAACTCTACGACGTATTTACTGCATCCCATGCGCGACGCATGACAGGTCGTAGGTTTCGAGGCCCCAGGCCCTTAGACGGACTAATACTGACAATGAGCTACTCAGTCCGTGGAACCGCTAACCCCAACTTTTTGGCACTGACTGATTTTCGTTTTCACGGCGAGTCCGACCGACTCGGAAAATGGGGAAGACGAATCAGGCACATGGGACCTGCTCCTCTCTTTCTCTTTCTCTTTCTGTTTCGCATTCTCTTCCTGTCTTGATCTCCATAACTTTGTACACTTTGTTGTGTCAACAGCTAGGCAAAGCGGCTTACCGTTCAGTTTGAATATGCTCTCCGCTTTTTTCATTCCATTACTAGAGATTACGGCGCAGCTCCGGTGTGTTCGACAAGCCGCGGCCCGACACCGTTGCTCAATATGGCCATTGTCGTAATACGTCGTACACTAACAAGAAGGCACATTAGATCGTGTCGCGCTGGCCTCTACGCCTTTTGTCTGGTCAAGACGTTTGTCACTTTGTATCCTCTTTGCTTTTGAAGCAAGCATCTCCGCTTATGAAGTATGTTCTCCATATCGCATCGTCCTGTGACTTCAAAATATTCCCACATTTTATGCACATACCCACTATCAGCAAACAGAGGCACGTGCATCGTTGAAAGGGCCGACTCCAGTGAGACTTGGAGAAGGTAGATACCATGTGCGTCTTTTACTTCTGAATATGTACAACGAGCCTTTTTCACTTATGTTACTGAAAAAGGGGAGGGAAGGAGAGGGAATGAGGGAATGAGGGAATTTGACGGCCACGGGCGTGGAAGTCTCCATCTTGTGCTACAATAGACTTGCGATGCGATGCATGCTCTTGTCTTGTGTAAATGCCTCGAGCAGCTCACTCGGTCGCGCTTCTGGTCTCACGCCTGCACCCACAAAAGTCACCCACATGTTTTCGCTCGGGATGGATGGACAGGAAGAACAAGCGCGTGATAAGAACCCCGTCTTCTCTGCCCTACAACGCTTGCGCCTAAATTTCCTGTTACGGCGTATGTTTGTTAGCCTGTCCTGCCTCCACTCCTGGTATTTTGTATTTACGACGTATTACGTGGAGAGCAAAGCGTTGGACGTTGCACTCGTATCCGCTCTGCGCCCGCATGAAGCGAAACCAGGTTCTTGATACGGTGTACGGCGAACCTCTATTTGTCAAAAGGCGCCCGTCGCGCGGCAAACGTGACCGCCGTGAGTGTGTCCGTCACGAAACAAAGGCCTGGGAAGAAAGGGAATGTAAACGACGATCCATGGGATCAACGAACAATACTTTGTGACGACGGTCCCCAATAGGGCAGGTTTGTCGATCAGTTTTGGGGCCTTTTAGTGTTGTTCGGGACCGAGTTCTCGGCCAATTCGCAACTTCCAGCATCTCCCAAAATCCCGACAATTCCAAAGAATGACCTCATACGCACTCGTCCTGCTGTAGTCGAATCAACAAAGGCCAAACACACAACAATGACAAGGGTACACCTCCACGCTCTTTTCACCTCGTGCCCGCATTCGGCGACATGGTGATGGCCTGTCCCCTGTTTCTATCGTTATTCCACGATGTAGCCAATGCGTTCATTTTGCATCGTTCCCGCATTTCAGGGCTCACATGGGCACGCACAATTCAGGTCATGTTCAATTGACAAGTTCCAAGGAAAGAAGACTGGTGTGGAGAATAGCGCAAATCCCACCGATTCGAGGAATACGAACCACAGTAAGAGGGAATAAAGACAAAGGACATAAAAAGAAAAAGAAAAAGTGAACAGCAGCAACAGTCGGTTATCAAGACGAATGGTCCCAGACGAGTGTAGCTCGGGACCTGGCAGACAGTTCGTATGTGGTTGGCGTCTGCGATGCGTAGAACGGATTTAAAACCACGGACAATTCGTTTACTCCGTGACGAAGTGCAGAGCACACGCGCATTCGCTGAATGGCCTGCCCACCTAGCTTGCGCCCGCAAGATCGGTTTATTTTGCATAGCATTCATGGAACGGTGTGCTTGATGCACTTTCTCGCCTTGTAGGGAGGAAGAATTCTCGTACAGCATGGCATTGCATGACACGGCAGGGAGACAACACCGCATTTTCTGTCTGGCGAGACTGGTGGACGTCAACGGCAGAGAAGAGAAAAGCAGACAGACGAAAGCGAACAAAGTCCCGTGCCATGACGGAGTGCGGTCTTGTGCAGTCTTGTGTCGTCTTGTGTCGTCTTGTGTCGTCTTGTGTAGTCATCGTCTGTTTCGGCTAGCTGTGGTCAAATATGCACGTCCAGACTAGATACAGGACGATCCGTCATCAGAAACGTCGTAGAGTGTGGTCTGGAATCTTTTGCCGCTGACCAATTTGCAATCTGCCGAGCAGTGTTGACTACACCCTGTCGATTACACCCTGCCGACAAGCATAGCAAAAGTACATCAAAGCCAACGCTCACCGACACTCTCGTCAACCAAAATGCCGTTGATTTATTCTTGGAATCATTTTTGGACTTTTGTCTGGCATCCTCCTTCGCCCTGTCCCTGTCCAGGACGCCTAAGTTCCCCGGCTCAAAACACTCCCGGCTCTGCAGGGCAGACTGGATGACAGGAAACAGACAGATCCGGGGACGGTATCATCGTATGGCATCGTATAGCACTTGGAATGGCGTCAAACAGCGTCTTTCGCATGGTCCTTGTTATTTTCGGCGCCTGCGGGCGCTTCTGGGTTCGTCGCCTGTGCTGCGCATTCGTTTGGGTCAAGCTCTCTCGGCTCTCCCTTAGCCGGCAGCCGTTTTTTGTTTATTTTTATTGGAGAGGACTCGTCCCAGCCTTTTTCGTTTCTAATTGTAGGCCAATTCAAATTTAGAACAGCCGGAGCTGCCAATCTGCTGCCCACTTTCAAACCCGCCGCCTTCAGCCACGCTGTCGTGCTGTGCGGCCCTGTCGTCCAGTTGTCAATCGCAAGGTTGCAGTTGCAGAAGAAGCGCCTCAGCCACGCTCCCAAATGCCCCACCGTTCCCACTGCAACTCTGTTCCTTTCGAGCTTGGCTCCGTTTCTGACTTTATGTGTCTTCTCACCGTTTTGCCGACGCCCAAGAGCTACAACGGATTTGGCACTGGCAGAACCCATTTCTTACCTCCGGCTGCCGACCAACAAGTGTCGACAACGACAAAGACGACAATGTCGCGCCAAGTATTTGTTTGTAAGTCAAGTTTACGTTTCTGTGTAGGAGTTCTGTCAAGATAAACAGGACGTTGAGAAAGAATCCAGACAATGTGATTGGAATTACATGAAAGCAAATAATAACAAGTTTGTGCCTGCGACATACACCCTAGAAAACAAAGAAGCCGTTCCCAATCACATATTGTTCACATCTGCCTATTGATTTTCTCGAGCCCACGTCCCTGGCGCTTCCTGGATCTGGAGACGATGATTCTCGTGTTCTATGCCGTTTTTCCCCCCCCTTTTCTTTTTCCCATTCAGTTTCCTTGTTCATCCGTTCTTTTTCCTTGGCTGCAGCGGTTTCTCTGTCCTTCCTGTCCCCTCAAACACGAACCGATCGACAAACGTTGCAAGGGCGCAAAAGAGGAAACGGACCAGGGTTCTTGGGGTTTGCTCCATTGGGGACAGGGGGGTATTGCTCGCGCTTCGGATTGTTTTCTTTGTTTCCGTTTCCATGTCCATTTCCATTTCCGTTTTTCCCCCTTCTCATGTCGCCAAAACGATCGGCATAGAAAGGAACGACGGCCTACATCCGACGTCCATATGCAGCAGTTGATTCTCGTATCTGTAACTCCGTACACCCATCACATTGCGATTCGGCAAAGACAAGAAGAAGACAAGGAAAAGACAGAATGGGCAAGTAAAACGACAACGGCAACACGGACATGCATATGGGCTCATAGATGTCCTGTCCAGTCTGTTTCCCGTATTCCGTGGTTTTGATTTAACACTGGTTTCCAGTCTTTATCTTTGTCGTTGGCTTCTTCGTCTCTCGTATATGTCTTCCGTTTGTTTTTGCCTTGTTGCTTGCTGCGTGAGTGCCTTCGCCATCCTCCGGTCCTCGCACTCGCATCGCCCGTATAGCCGTAAACCCCGTGGCCCGAAACGGCCGTAGGATGTCCTGTGCACCGTTGCAGAAAACCACTCACCGCAACACCACAGGCGGATTCCTGCCTATCTGACGGCCAAACTGGCCCATAAGGCTGGCCTTCAGGCGGGGGAGTGCTCCATGCTTTTGTGCATTTACAGGCAAAGGGAGGGGGGAGAGGGACGTGCATGCGCCGGCTCGCAGGGCATGTAACGACAGTTTCTGGGTGGGTGGTTATGGGCCGTTTGAGACACAATGAGCTTTCCAGCGCCTTGGGTTGCATGTAACCTTGGGAGGTCGATCCTTTTTGGCTGTGCTCTGTCCACTTGTCTCGTCTCTACGTATGCAATACGGTCTATCCAAGACGGACTGGTCTGATACGGTCCATACGGGGCAGGTGTCCATCGTAGTAGCCCAAGCCAAGGAAAGAGCAATGGAACAGGAAGCGAACTGGTTCCAACGGAGGAAACAGCGGCCGTTGAAGAGCGCTAGTGGTTTTGACGGGTTGAGGAAGGAACGATCAGCAACAAAGAAAATCTTCCAGGCTGGGAAGAGGACGATATTAAGATAGGAAATAACATGAAATCAAAAGGAATAAAACAATAAAACAAAAGCGAAGGAAAAGAAAAAGGAAAAGAGGAAAGAGGAAAGAGGAAGGAGACAAGGTACGAGGGAAAAGGCATCGGGGACATTTCTCAGGGCCAAGTGCAAGGAATGGAGGGGGCGTGTGCAGTGGACGTCGAGTCAACAGGAGAGAGGGGGCGTAGGGAAGGAGCGGCAGAGGGGGGTGCAATTCCAAGCCGTACCTTACTTTGGGACGTTCGTAAACGGTCCCCGTAGGGCAGGAACTGCCTGCTCAGCATTCAGTGGACCAAGCCCCCCCCCTCCCCCTACAAACCCGCTAAAGCCCGCCCCAGTGTCAGTGCATCCACGCCTCCACTTACAAACACCACCGCCCAAGACCATCCTTCAACCCAAGTGCCATCTCCTCCAGATCAGCTTTCTTCTTGTTCGGGTTTGTCTAATCC
This sequence comes from Sporothrix brasiliensis 5110, assembly GCF_000820605.1. Lineage (NCBI taxonomy): Eukaryota > Fungi > Ascomycota > Sordariomycetes > Ophiostomatales > Ophiostomataceae > Sporothrix > Sporothrix brasiliensis. The sequence continues at coordinate 1,184,454 of NW_024467137.1, read as the reverse complement.
TTCGAGGCATGGCGTAGCATGTCCGTTTTCTGTCCAAAGGCCTGGAGGAGAATATTTAATACCAGGCATCCCCCTCTGTACTGACCGCGTTCTTCCTGGACCTCCAATATCATACACCCCATATTTACGTTTCTTTTTCTATCTTCCATAAAGTTTCCTCGTCTTCCTGGTCGAGCTTCTTTCCTCGTCCTTGACATTTAAGACTCGAGACATCCCCCGTCCCTTCTTGGATTTGCTTCCTCCTCTCCCTCACATTCACCTCGCTCTCGACATTAAGCGACTCGCTCCTTCCCATTTAATATAATATCCTCCTCGCCCTCCTTCCTCTTCCTCGCCAACTCTTTTCGTCGTCAACCTCAACCGTCTCCTTTTCCACAGCTTCCTCACTTCCACATATCCTCACACGCACAGTTCCTTGCTTGGAACACCACAACCGCCCGCAATGTACAGCATGTCATCACAACACCTCCAGTACGCGTATGCGTCGCCCATGTCCACACAGGTCGTTCCCGCCGCACCCGTGGCCACGGGCCCGTCAAGACAGTACGCCAACCACAGCAACAGCAGCGCCTTTAGCAGCTCCGCAAATCCGGACGAGGACTGGACCAAGATTTCCGACCTGGCCGAGCGCCGCCGGATACAGAACCGCATCGCCCAGCGGAACTACCGTAGGCACTCATCCTTTGCGTGCTTTTGAGAGAGAGACAGAGAGAGGGAGAGGTACAGTGCGAGCACGAATTCTAACAAACGCAGGCAAGAAGCTTAAGCGCCGGCTGGAGGACCTGGAGCGCCGCGCCGGCTCGTCCGAGTTCCCCATCCCTGGGGCCAAGGCTGCGATTGGGGCCACCAGCAGCCGGAGCAGCAGCAGCGGCAGCAGCACCGGCAAGAACGGCAAGCCCAAGAAGCAGCAGCACACGCTTTCGTCCCTGTCGGCCGCGGCCGCCGCACAGCAGGCCGCTCTGGCGGCAGCACAGCAGCAGCACCAGGAACAGCACAGACAGACGTCGCCATACAGCAACCAGCACAACCAGATGGCCCCGCCACACAAGAACAGCATCTCGCAGAACCAGTTCACCCCACCGCTGAACCCCGAGGACGACATGCTCTTTGCCGCGCAGACGGCCGCCGGCGGGGCCTATGACAGCAGCGGCGCCACACACAGCCGCGATCGCTCGCACTCCCCGCCGAACATGTTCGCTGCAGGCGCTTACTCGTCCTACCCGGCACCCGAGGACGTCATGATGGGCACGACCAGCAGCAGCAGCAGCAGCCGATCGACGACAGCAACCGCACACGCCGGCGCGTCTCACGCGAGCCACCACGGCGGGCACCACAGTCACAGCCAGAGCCATAGCCCGCCCCAACACCACAGCCAGCACAGCCCACATCACCAGCACCAGCATCAGCACCAGCACCAGCACCAGCAGCAGGGCAACTACCGCACCGACGCGTCTGCGTACGAGTACAACGAGTGGGCCATGGCGGCGGCGAGCGTGCCCGTGACGCTGCCGTCCATGAACCACTTTACCGACGGCATGCTGAAGCGGGACGACGAAGCCGCGGCCGCCGCGGCGGCTGCGGCGGCTGCCGCTGCTGTGACCATGGCACCGTACAACATGGGCTACAGTTTTCTGTCGACGGCCGGCATGGACGCCGCGAACCCCTACGACTCCAACCCTCATGTGAGTTTGCGACGCTCCTCCTAGGAACAGACAAAAAATGGAAAGAAGAGAGAAAAATCACACAAAATGTCTGTTTCCTGTATTTTTCTTTTTTTCGTTCAATTTCTTTTTTGTCTGCGGTCCTTTTTATTTCTCCTCCCTTTAAACACGTCCTGACATGGGTTGGCTTTTCAGACCCCTCCACTGTCGAGCTCGTACGACCACTCGACCACCTGCTCTGACGCAGGCTACGAATACCCGACGACGCCTCTGTCCATGGCTTCGCCCAGCCTGGTTGTGTAAAGCGTGCATGGTGTTTTGTCTATTGTACAGCAAACAAACGCGCAAACCCATAAACACAAAACATGGGCAGCTCCTACGGGAGGATAAAGAACAAAGAACTACACAAGAAATCTAAACGGGCTGGTCTCCTTTACATCTTTTCACGTGCGACTCCTTCTCTTCTCACTCCTCACGGGTTCTCTTTCGTCCTGCTTCTTTTCGCGTCGTTTTATTTTCATGATACTCTGTTTCTGCGGGTTTGCCTTATTTATATACACTCTCTTGTCTCTGGGTTTTTTGAGAGTCTTGGTTTTCGATGAATTTATGCACGATTTCTTTATTTTGGTCAACTTCTTTTGGTATGGATATACGTTTTGTGGTTGGTTTACGTTATTGTTTTTTTCTCTCTGTCTAACTGCAAATTATCGTTTCGACGAGCGTTAGAACTGTGCTTCTGTTTTACTGTTCGTCACACTCCTACATTACATGATTGAGGGCGGCCGCAAGGGAATACAAAACTGGCAAGACAATTTGGGGTTTCAGGGGCGCGCCGGTTCGGTTTGCTTTTTTCTGCTTTTGTCATTATGCCAATTATATTTTAAGTTACATATCACACGACAACTTATATTCTGATTGTTTTTTGTGTCGTACATGTACATGTTCTTGACTCAACAGCTACCTAAGCGTCCCGAAAGACTCTATCTTGCTCCAATCGACTCGTGCAGAAACAAGACATAAAAAAAACAGAAACGAAAAAAAGAAAAGGTATACATGTCCACCCTACGCCCCAACGTGGGCTTGTATTACGATGGCGCCCAGGAAGCAGCAGGTAGAAGAGAAAGTGCAGATGCAATTGCTTCCGTACATAACAAAATACACCCATTTACGCTTGTGTACGGAGTACTCCGTCGTTCAGCCCAGTTTCGGTCGTCGTATAAAACATCGAGCCCACCATAAAATAATAGATGCTGCGATTGAGACGGCTCGGGATGCATAGTGCCATCGTTTGTTCATTTGGGGGGGTACAATAGAATGGAGGGGGCGTATTCGGAGCGGTCGGCGATGGGTCGAGGGCCGGACTTCGAAGAACACGGACAACACTCCAACGGAGGCGTGGGCCACGACAAATTCGTAAATGTGGAAACGGCCCCCAACCACCTTGGCATGTATATATACGATAAAGTCGTCGCCCCCCCAAACTCACCCGGGTTTTTTGGGCATGAAAAGGGGCCCGTCTGTTGTTTGAATCGCAGCTTTTCTGGTATTTCGCCTCCGAGTAGGATCACCATTTCCATTGTTGCTGCTGGATTCCCGGCTTCCTTCCAAATTGTACTGCGGCAAGAGGGCACGTTTACGAAGAGGTCGGCCTGTGTGTAAAGGATCCTCCTCGTAAATTAAACAGGCGCAGAGCGATCCTTTGGACGATTGGAGGATATGGTCTAATGCGGGCCTGTTGTGAATTGGGGGCCAAGAATATAGCCGTTGACGACAGGAAGGATTACAGGCACGGCACAACCTGGACATTGTGGTTCTAGGCGCCTGCCTTTTTACTTTACAGGTTACGTAGTAAGTGCTTCAGGATCAGAAGGAGTTGTAAAACAAACCTGTGAAATTGTGAAATCCAGGAGGAACAAAGGAGAGGGATCAGAGGAAAGCGAGCTCGGGGAATTAGTGGAGACCGAATGCGCGGTGACGAAGAGAGCTTCGATCGCCTAGGTCCCATATGTGTTGGATTCCAGGGAAAGATCATCCTTTGTCGAAAATCCTCTCTCTCCAACTCCCTCTTTTGATAAAAAAAAATTGATACGACCGTCGCGCGAGACGTGGCAGACGTTGGGCAGGTGGAAGGTGCTCTATTTTGAGCTTCTCCGTAGCCTTCTGGTGTCCTGTCAAAGTGCATATATTCTCTCAACAAGAAACAGAGGCACGAAATGCATGGCGCCCCCGCCTCTCTGTTATCTTGTTTCTGTTTGTGTGTCGTGTGTAACCACTCGATATACCCAGTATTTCTGGCCCTCGTTTGCCTTTTGAGTCAACCGTCCGAGCAGAATTGAGCGGCTTTTGAAAACTATTAACATGAATCACCAATTGTGTGTGTGTATGCGTTTTTTGCCTGCTGTTGATGAGGTTTCCTCATACTTTCGTATGATGGCTGCCAAGTAGTTACTACCTACTACTCAGAACTCATCGAGGCTTCGTGTGGGTTGAGTTTATGGATTGTCCGTTTCTAGATGCAAATCCCTCCAGCGAAGACAATACTGACTTCATGACAAAAATCTGGGGAAGAGGTTCCCCATAATAACAAGGATTCTACAAGAAGCTTCTGACGTTTCCACAGTCTCACGGCGGCCGTCTATTCTGGTTACTATGGTGCGTCCAGATGTTAGGCTTTCACAGTTAATACATTTAGGCGCTAAGACGTGTCAAAGGGTTACATCGACAAAAACGTTTCAACCGTTCAACGATTCTCTTGACCGGGAATGTTTGGACCGACGGGGCCCGCGGGGGTCACATTTCAAATTCACAAAAAGACACAAATCCGACGCGTTCGGACGGACACAACCAGACACCCTGAGGGACACCGGAACTCGGGGCAATTTCTCGCCAGTCTTTTTTGTGCCTGCTTCGCTCGTTTGCCATTTGCCTGCTTTTCGCTTTTACTACGACAAAGCAGAGAACATCTCGGAGTCCGAAACCCAGAGACCGACACGGCGACGTTGCTAGTGTAAAAGTGAACCAGAAAACGAAACGAATCTTGCTAAAAAAAAAAAAAAAAAAAAAAAAAAAAAAAAGAAAAACAGAACAAAAGGAAAAGGACTTCGAATGATCACACCCAGAAAGGAAGCGATCATCAGATCGTCTTTTTGTTTGAGCCTTTTCGAGACCGCCGTCCAAAGTGGACACAGCGGACGAAAGAAACGCCGTCGGCCGTCTGTGAGTCGTCGGCAGGCAGGCTCTCTGCGCGTTATGCCTAATGAACACAGCTCGAGTGCGTGAAGACTTTGGGGGGGAAAGAAGGGAGAATGAGGCACGAGACGAAACGACGAGAACAAGACGAACAAAAAGCAATATGCTGCATGATCGAACCACACGACTAAGAGTAAGGCCGAGTGCTCCGGGAACGATGCATTGTGGCTGCAAACACGACATCAGATTCGACGGCCGGTTCAGGCATCCGCGGCAGCTGCCTGCATCACGAAAGAAGACCATGCAGGCCGTCGGATGTGCCGGTGGACGCCAAATCGACAGAGGACAAGGCGACGACAGAAGGAGAAAGGTGTCTGGGCAAGAAAACGGTTGGACACAATAGCGGTAGTCGCCATGTTCGGAGTATGGATACGGAGTGCGGAGTAAGAGGCAAGACGCGCTGTCCCTTGTACATTCATCGTTTCTTTTTTTAAAACTCCCCAAATATGAAGCTATCTCCGGAATGCTGGGTTCGAACGCTGTCACTGCCTGTATACCAAAATCCCCAACAGCGCCTTTTGGCAGGACTGCACCGCGACCTCTCTGCCTGTGTTTTTTGTTTATTTGATCCGCATCCACCGGCTGAAATCCCCGAATTGTCCGGGCTATTTTGTTGCCTGCCACCGGTATGTCAGTCTGCCAACTTTCACCACGTCGATCGTTGTCTTTCGCTGTCGGACGCGGAACGTCGGAGTGTGTGTTCACCGACTAGGTAGAAGTACCAAATACACAAAATACGTACTGAACCCAGGCGCATGGCAGGCTCTCCGTTTCCCCAATAATAATGCCGTGCATGCTCCGAACTTCAACGTTACCATCAGGTCGAAGAGTGGCAATGTGCATCTTTTGTGCCAGGACGATTGCTCTCGTATTTTGTCGATAGACCCCTGTTGTGTCCCCGACGTTTGACCGTCGAGGTCTGGGTTCTCCGTACATTCAGTTGTATGACTCCATACTTTCTTTTTCGTTTTTTGTTGTTTTCAGATATTCCAAATTCATCGTTTAGCTGCCAATCGGGACGGGGAAAGCAACTTAAGCCCGAGCAACAAATGGAGAAGCAAACGGTACGTTTGAGCGACCGTTTTTCCTATTGTGTGTTAGCGTCTACGTCCGTCGTCTCGGACCTTTCTCTACCTATATTTCGCAGTCTAGCGCCAAAACCATAATTTGGAATCGGTACAGAATACAGACCCCACTGTTTTCGTCACGTTTATCGCCACCGTTTTGACACTTTTGCGCGCCTCTTCTCTTAGCTTCCAGCTTCAAGCTTTCCCCACAGGATGTCTGAGGCGAAAAGCCAACCGACATTTAAACGACAAAATAAAAGGAAAAAAATAAATAAAAGGAAAAAAATAAACGGCCATCGTACAAACGCAACATGGAAATGCCAATGCACAAGACGACAATCGGCATACAAGACTCGACTAGAGCTTCTATTCAGAGCGCCGTGCTGGGCATCGTCGTATCCACAAGGACTTTTCGTTGGATAAAAGAGAGGAACATAAAACTTAAAACGGTGAAGACAAGGGACAGTTGGGATTTATATAAACACCCCCACCCTTTTCTGTCGCCTTCCTTAATAGGACACTCGTGTTTTTGGGGCCCAAGAGCTGAAGCTCACTGTAATGCGCGCTGTAATACCCGAAACTTTAGTGTGGAATCACGTCCACCAAGGCCAGCCGACACTTTTCTGCTCCTGTTCTTCTGCAGAAAAACGTGAGGCTACACGAAGCACATGCAAAAATATTCCATACGATGACGAGCCAGGCGAGCAAAATAAGGCTGGGCAAAGCTGCATTGCACCAGCATGTCTCGTGCTGTTCTGTTTACAGAGGTATTGCGCCGATGGGAAGCACAAGGGCACCATGTTAGGCGGCACAAGGCATGGCAATGGGACGCCACAAAACGACCAAAGAGGCAAAAGGGCCGTGTCTGTTCTTCGGCACGGATCACAGCGACAGGCTGACATGGCTGCCAGGGACTGTTGTTGGAGCGCCACCGATGCAGGGCGCCTGGGTCAGGCTAGGCCGGCAGGGCAGTCTTGACTGTGCGAGTCTGACCTGGTCTTGTGCTCTTTTGTTTGGCCCGTAGTTGAACAGCAGCGGGTGCCGTGTTGGAGCGACTGGTTTTTTGGCCAAGTTCGCCAAGTGCACCGCGTACGAGGCAGGCAGTCGTAAAAGGGCTTTCTAAAGCATGTCGTACAGTTCGAAAAAGTGCCTTTGCCTCGACATTGGAAGGATTTTTTTGTGGAATTCGTTCGGATGCCAAGGTGCTCATGGGACGTGATAGGCCCTTGCTCCGAGCAAAATGAGGAAGTCGCAATGCAAATGGACCAAGGGGTGAAAAGGGGTCTTCGCGACATCTTGCAGCTCATAAAAAAACGTGCCGATACGGGGGAAACGAAGAGGATGGGACATCCTCGAAAAAAGGACGGGTGGAGATGACCTATACTTGAAGGGGTGTAATGAAAGGTGGAAACGGCAGAGGGCGACGACACGTCAAATGCCGCACATCATCGGATGCCATTGGTGGTTACGACGCGTGCGGCTGGACGCTAAGGCCGGTCGTTCTCGTCGTTGTGTTGGCAAGGTCCTGGCCTGGATCACCTGTTGCACGACCAGCTCGCAGGGATTGTTTTGTGGTACCATGTTGGACCTCGTTGAGGTTTGTACTGTGGTAGACACTGCTGGCGACAGTCGCCAGCTCCATAAATATCCATTAAATATTGACCTCCGAGTTGTTCACGCGGGTGAGGAGGCGCTTGGCGTGCATGATATTGTTTTTTTGCTTTATTTCGGGTTTCAAAATGTTGCCGGTTCTCATTTTTTCTTCTTTTTTTTCTCGGAACACGATCGCACTATTGATTTGTTCGTGCTGACGAACTCTGGCTGTCAGCACTCTAAACTGGGGCTGTAGGGCTGAAAAGAAGGGGGCGGGCTGACATCGTCAGCACGAAGAAACCGTAGCAATGTGGAAAACGTTCGAGAACGAGTCCGGGACGTGAGAAAAATGCACAGTGAGAGTGCCAAGTGCGCCGATTGCATTGGTTCGTTTTGGTTTTCTCTCTTGCTGTCAGCACTTGTCCCCAAAACCATCGCGGCCATATTCACATGTTAATTGCAAACGCGAGATACGTCATCATCCGTTTCATTGCTATGAGTCGACAAGCAACAAGCGCGCAGCCCATATGCTTCCCCAAGAATGAGGAATACTGTTTTCTTTTTGTTTTTCAACACTTGGTTCGTGTGAGCCCGAGCGCCTGGCGTCACGTATCCTCCTCGGCCTGCAAGGTCCGGCGGCTAGTACGCTTGCGCTGTCCGATGTGCTCCCAGGTCCAGCGCGAGCCGCTGTCGGCCCAGTGGTCCAGGCTCTCGCTAAGAAACATAAGAACCTTGCTGAAGAAGAACAGACTCAGAAACGAGACGCTGGCAATGACGGCAAAGGCGCCCCAGTAGGTACGAGCGGTGTAGCCGTCGGTGAGGTCGGGGATCTGAACGGAAAAGTAGCTGGTCATGAAGGAGATGGGCAGGAAAAAGACGCTGAGCTTGGCGAGCAACGTGGCGCTGCGGGTGAGGCGCTCGGTGGAGCGGGAGTCCTTTTGGGTGATGAGATGAAAGTACGTGTCCTGCAGCGATGCCTTTTCGTCGAGACAGTCCTGGATGGCGTCGAGCATGAGGGACTGGAGTTGGACTTGGAGGCGCCGAAACCGGTTCACGGCTTTGGGGGAGAGAAAACGGGGAGGGGCATCGCCTTCATTACCTGGGCCTGGGCTTGTCACTGGCTCTCCGTTGTTCCTGGCCTCTGATTCAGTACCGTTGCGGCTGAGGAGGCGGTCGATCAGAGTATTGTAGTTGGAAAAAAGATGCTGCAGCTGGCGCATCTCCTTGTTAAGTTTGTACAAGCTGGGAATCACATTGGTTGTGTCATCCCTTTTTTTCCAGTCCTACATAACATGTTAGTATTCGTGTGTGGAGGATTTTCTTCCTCCTTTTTTTTCTTTCTTTCTTTCTAAAGATATACGTAGACTCGACTGTGCCATACCGCAGTTCGAAGAACAATGCTGCTCTGTGAGCGGTTAGCAACCAAATTATTTGCGGTGAAATGAGGACGCGTACTACTTGGGAGACTTACAATATCGTCGAGGGCCGCCTTGGAGCTGTTCAAAACATCAAAGGCGGCCGTGTAGTCTTCAAAGAGGTAGTAGAACAGGTTGCTCGCGCCCTCCACACCCTGGGCAGCTGCACTATCTGGCCATGGACCGCGCCGCCCCGGCTGGCGGACTGAGGTGAGTTGCGAGAACTTGTGCTGGTCCTCCTTGAGGCCCCATTTTGACAGCTGGCGGAAGACCTTGAGCGTGTTGGAGCGCATGTGCCCGAGCTCTTCCGTTTCCCACGCCTTCCGGTCGGCAAATTTGGGTGTCTTCTCGTAGTATGCCGCCTCGTGAAAGCAGATGACCGTATCTACTCATGTTAGAAAGAAGAAAGACACTCGTGAGAGGCCACAGCGATGTGCATTGACGTACGATCGTCACATAAGACGAACCAAGACCAGTGCTTTGGCGGTACCAGGCTTGTGCTAGGTTTCGTTTGGCCCTTGGGTCGTTGGTGCAGCCAGTTGGCTCCTATGCAGACGACTTGCAGCCGGGGGTCAGTATATATGGGATTTCCTTTTTTTTTTTTTTTTTTTTTTTTTTTTTTTCGGTTGACAGCGGCAGAGGGGTATCAGCAAAACATACAATGTTGCTCTTGGTCAATGGTGGTGTAGTTGAGGCTGCCCTGCATGATCTGAAAGACAGCCTTGTTGCTGGAAACCATGGCGTCGAGGGCATCGTCGGCGGCGGACGCCAGGGCAGCACCACCGGCAGGCGGGCTTTCCGGCGCGGCAACAAATGAAGCACCAAACTTGCCGTCGCTGTCAACACCGTTCGACGCCGGAGAGGCTACAGCGGTAGCCACGGCGCCTGTTTCAATGTCGACCACTGACTGTGGTGGGGGTGGAGGTGGTGCTGAAGCCTGCGGGGGCGAAGGACGTCGCCAAAGTTCCTCGGCGGACTTGGCCTCGAGCAGTTTCGCCTTGACTTGGTCCCAGGCCCAAATGCTCATGGTGAGACGGCGGGAAAAGTGGTAGCGCCGGCCGATGGCTTCGACGATGCCCTGCTGGGCGCTGGGATTCCAGACGTTGATCCAGCGGACTGGGGCGGATGGATGACGGGGCACAAAATTGTCGCCGTCACCGTCGCCCTCGGCGAGCAGCTGGAGGATCTGCGTCTCCGACAGGTCAACGGCCACGCGGGCCGTGGTATCACCAAAGTCGACGACAAAGCTCTTGGCGGAGGCGGCAAATGCCTCAGCCACCACCTGGGCGTAGACGGCCGCATCGTCAAAGTCGCGGAAGACATTGAGGATGTCGTCTGGTGGAGGCTGAGGAGGTGGAGAGTAGATTCTGTCAAACGATGGCTCTGGCATCCGTAGGGGGTTGACAGATGCACCGCCTGAAATGGCGGTGGACGGTGTTGCCATGATCGTGGTTGTGGCCGCTATGACGTATTACGGTGGCCAGCGTATTTGAGCGCTTTACAGGACACGGAGAGAAAAAGGCGGCGATGACAGTCTCCTTGAAGCTCTTTGTCATCTGGGTGACACCAGATAATAAATAACCACGTGAGGAAAGAACGATGAAGTTATCTCAGGATAGAAGGAGCGCCTGAAGAAAACAAAAGAGGGAAGGAGCCATGGAGAATGAAGACGCAGCCTTGTCTTTACGCTATCAGAGCAGGACCTCTGTAAAGATCTGCGGTGGAAAGAGGGTCGAAATCATGGTGGTGATCAGCCTCGGTCACCATCAGCTGGATGGTGGACTTCTTCTACCTGCTGGCGCAATGAGTGCATGATACGCAACGGTGATTCGTCGCGTGTTCAGCCTCCACGAGGACAAGTAATATGGGGTCAGCCGTTGGGGGCATCTCACGTTCCTGGCACAGCCTTCCGGCAGCAAAAGCGTACGGGAAGGGGCGTTACACACAAATGCGAAGTGCAGGCTTGACTTTGTCGCAGTAAGAAGGGCTGCAGCTGTATTCATGTACGTCAAGACTGATACATGTAATGAAGGAGTACCTTGTCTCTCTCCAGTTTGGTAAATGCATCTTTAGATGAGGCGTCGTGCTGGAGAGTGTCTAATGTCATGGACGCGACTTGCCCTGCATTTTGGCCTCCTCACAATTTGGCAGCTTTTCGTTTTTACTGTGGTCTTTTCTTTCAGGAACGATTCGTTGTGGTTAAAAGTCGTTTTGTGGATGACGGGTACTCCAGACTGAAACATGAAACACGGGGTCGAGCCCAGGATTACACTGTGGAATGGACAGGATGACGATGCGGGAGCAGAAATGAAAACCAAACTACGCTTTCGAAGAGATACGAAGAAATCAACTATGGTCAACGGACAACACTTGTGACGAAGACACAAAAAAAAAGGTGTCTGGCTATTCTACATTTGAAGCGTGGACGCTGGGATTGGGGCTGCCCGGATCAGAAGAACCTGTTTTGCCTTTTCGGGGCTTTAAACAGAGAGTACGGCATGTTTGCGACGGCAGCCAACGAATCAGTGATGGGACGATGACGGGACCACGAGTTTGTATCTTAGGATACGGCAAAAATACCACGCGAAATGAGGCTTCAGTGCAGGGAAAGACATGGTGTTTTTGTCTCGGCAATATTTCAGGCATTTTGCTTTCTCGTTATTTGTGTTGAATGGCACGATCTTGAGTGACGTGAAGGAATACTTTTGGCGTTTTCAACGCTGTGCTTTGGCGGAGCCGTCATGTTTTTAAGGTTGAGCGTAAATTGCTTGATCTGCACAGTAATAAGCGGTTGCTGGATCCTGGATTTCCTGATCTCCTGAGGCTCCTAGGTTCCTGGGTCTTCTGGGTCTTCTGGGTCTTCTAGATTTCCTTGATTTCCTTGATTTCGTCGAGTTTGGCGTCTTTGACTTCCTAATGTTCGTCCGTCCTTATGATCGTCGAGTAATGGTTCTCTGGTGATGGCCAAGTTGAGGCGATTGCTTCAGTCGACACACGGACCCCACTTACACGCTGAAAGGGCATTAGCGGCTGGCGTCCGAAACTCTAAACTTGTCAAAGGGGACGGACCCTGGCCGAGCTTGAATGGCCCGCTCTGGCCACCCAGCCTTTTGTGTTTGGCAATTTGAACGACGGAGAGCGTATGGATAGCGAGGAGCGTAAAAGACCTTGAGAGGTGTGCTTGTCGTGTGTTTCATGTGGTTGGTCGTTGCTCCTGGTCGCAGCACGAGAGTTTGGACGAGACTGCTCTCTCCGTTTGCTGTTGTTTTCCCCTGGTCTCGCATGTCCCATTTCTCAGTTTGTCTTTTTCCTCTTCTGCACTCAGGCTTGTCTCGGCTTCGTAAAATATAGGTTGGCCGTGGCCCATCGTCGTGTGGCAACTCCTGACTTGTCTCGGACGTCTCTGTTTTTTGTTTTTCATCGTTTCTTTCCTTATTTTGGTTGTCGTGTATCCTACCTTTTCTTTTTGATTTTCTCCTCCCGTCTCTTCACTTCTTCTCCTCTACCTGACCTCGTCCGCCACTTTATATTTGCTTCTCCTTCTTCGCTTCTTCCCGTCCAGCTGGTATCTCGGACCTTTTGCACACAACTCAGCCTCCTCCAAAATAGCCGCCTGCGCCTGTTATTCCCTTCAACTTCATACTCTGTCTTAATTGCTCCCTTGCGTCTTTACGCCTTTGCGTCTTTTTTTTGTTTTTGGGTTCTCGTCTTCCATAGTACGCCTTTTAATTTTGCCGCTGGTCGCATAAACAGTCGTTTTATCCCACATCAATATCCTTCCATTCTCTCACGACAAAACAAAATCATAAAGGACAGTACTCAAATACGGCCAGGAGGACAACCAAACCTCCACAACTTTTCCTTTCTATTCATCTCCCTTTCCTTTGTTATCATGCCTTCTCAGACGACGGCCCGCCAACGAGCGTTCGCCCTGGCCGCCGCCGTCACGTCCCTGTCCACACTCGCCTCGGCCTCGTCCACCAAGGTCGCTTTCTCCGGCTGCCTCGGCCTCTGTGTCAACCACAACGGCTGCGGCGCCCGAGACACCAGCTGTGTCTGCGCGGCGTCGGCCCAGACCGCCTTCCTCGGTGACGTCGTGTCCTGCGTGGCCCAGTTTTGCCTCTTGAGCAACGGCGACGCCAGCGCCGCCACGGCCAACAGCGTCATCGGCACCATCGACGCCCAGTTTGTGGAAGTCGTGGCCGACGTGTGCGCAGCAGACAAGCAGAGCGTGCCGGCGAGCCGTATCAGCGCGGCGCTGTCGTCGGCGAGCAGTCTGGTATCGGCGGTGCTGGGCGTCGCGCCGACGGCGACAGGGGGCACGACCACCATAACAACGCACGCCACGACGACCATCTACCGGAGCACGCACACGGCGCAGGCCAAGACGACCAAGACGCTGCCAAACGGGGGAGCGACGTTCTTGTCGTCAACGTTGCCATCCGCTGTGGAAACAACCACCTCGGCAACGACTGCACCGTCACCGCCGCCCGCCACGTCGTCTCCGGCGCCCGAGCCGACACCCGCGACAACGTCCGACCAAAACGACACAACGTCCACATCAACAACCAAGACGGCCGCAACGGCCACGAAAGACGCGCCGGCAAGAGACACGACCGACTCGTCGCCGTTTACCAACACAAGAGAGGACTCGGCTGCACGGGCGCTTGCACCAGTGCCATGGCAGGTTGTGGCTGCCGCAGCTCTTCCCCTACTGTTGACACTGGGGACGCACCTGCTATAAATGCATGACATTGCACGGTGTACGATTAATACGTGGAGGGATAGTATTGGCGTATTTCTTGTCTATTTTTGTTGTTGCTTTTTATACTCATTGGCGTGGAGTCCCTGGTCCTGTACGATAATTTAGTAGACGACGGCATGAATCATACACGTTAATCAAACGGCCAGTCCATGAAAAAAAAATGTGTTGTATTTGTAACTACACGTTTTTCTCGCACAGCCATGGCTCTAGAAAGGCACGCGCTGTGTAGCCCAAAGCACGCCGCAGCCCTCGCCATGGACGTGCTGTCCCTGCTCACCGGTTCACCAGCTTCGCCACAGCCGACAGGGCCTTGGCTTCCCGCGGGCTCACAAACAGGCCCTCCGCCTCGGCCAGCAGCGCCCCCGTTTCTGTGTCGGGGTCGGCCGGGTCGCCCAGCACCTGCAGCCGGCCCCGCACCACCGCCTTGCGCCGGTCGACCTCGACCGTCTCGGCCGTCAGCACCACGTAGGTGCCCGCCAGGGTCGGTGCACGGTAGTCAATGTTGAGCCGCGCCGTCATGGCAATCCCGTGCGGCACCGCCTTGAAGCAGCAGCGCGCCATGAACTCGTCGAGCACGGTGGCGACGAACCCGCCGTGCACAATGTTGGGGTGTCCGCACAGCCCCCGGCCGACGTGCATGATCATGACGAGGCGCTCGCCGCGGTCGTCCTGCCACGTCAGCGGCGGGACGGCCATCAGGTCGGGGCCGACGAGCGTGCCGGCCGTCAGGTTGCCGTGGCGGTACAGGTGCGGCAGCTTGTAGTGGGGGTGGGTGGGTTTGAGGTCGGGGTCGTCGTTGAGCTTCTGGACGAAGGGGTGGTCCAAGAGGTACTCGGCGATGCGCTCGGCCGCGAGCTCGTCCTCGAGGCTATCAAACTCGGGCTCGTAGACGGGGCCGTTGGGCGCATAGTATCGCCTGACGATAATGTAGCCGACGAACTGGCCGACAAATAGGTACAGCGTGGCGCGGACAAGGAAGAAAAACGCACGCACGGTGCGGGAGCGCTTCTTGGGTTCTGGCTGGGGTGGTGGAGGCGGTTCGTAGACGGATTGTGCGTAGGGTGAGGCGGAAGAGGAGTATACTAGGAGTTCGGTTTAGTGCTGGCACGTGCTGGGAGAGCTTGCAGGGTCACTTACATCTGAAGTTCGCGAAGCCAATCGCAGATGCGGAAGGTGTTGACCGCAATAAAGGAACGAGGACTCGCGCGTGTGAGAGCACGCCACAGAATCGTAGGGTCTGCTGCAATGGCCGCTGCTGGCTTTGCTTCTGGAAGAGGGGGGCAGAGAGAGGTGACTGCCGGAGCAGTAATGGCCGGACGGTCACAGAAAGTGCGCGTTGCGTCGACATTGCGAAAGAGGTCCGCAAACGGCCAACAGCAGCCAATTGGAACGTGGAAGCCGCGGTTTGCCAATAGTTCGTATCCAGGAAGAAGGAGGCCCAGCCTGGGGTTCCTCGTGCTCGCCAGATCGTTGTCAGTTGAATTGTGTGAAGCCGGTCATTGCGCCTTATTTTCGCCGAGGCTCGATGCGATGGCCGGACGGAAGATGCGCGCTGTGATTGGCCCGTTTGTGCCGGTGAACGCAGCGGGCAGGTCCCCTGTAATACGTCGTACCTGGCTAGATTGTGGCTGATGGAGGCACCGCCACGAAGGACGTTTCAGGCCATATCTTGTTTGCACGGAGAGCTGGTGCGGGGCCAATACTATGCGCTACAGTAACACTGCCGTCACAGCACTCTCTAGCAAGCTGTCTGATACGTCACTCCTGAAGATCTGAACAGAGGTGACGAGGGGGGCGTCATCCCTCGACCCCGTTTCTCTGTTGCATTTCGTCATTCGTTTTGCATGTTTGTCGGCCAGGATATGCCAGGATACGCAGGACGTATTTCTTGGTTGTTACAGGATTCCAATTGACTACAAATAAGCCGTCTTTTTCTCCAAACACTTTCCTCTTCCTCGCAACAACGGAAATCGACGAAACGCAAACTATCACAAACTTTAACACAAACGAATTAAAATGGTGGGTTGAACTGGACTCGGGTGAGGTCGTCAATGGATCTACCGCATCTCAGAGCCGAGTGTAACACGTAACAGGCTACCAAAGAGACGTCTGATCTCGGCGAGGCGCATGTCCCCAAGGCGGCATCCGTCACGGCCTTTGGCGAAATCGAGCACGAGCTCAAGACGCAGCTCGTCCACCTGCGCCACGAGCACGACAAGCACGAGCCCGAGAGCTTTGCAGTGGCGGTACGTTTGCTCGCAGCAGAACCTGGAGAAACATAGATCCGTCTGCGAGTGTTTGTTGACTGACGTCTTTGTGATTAGCGCAACATCAGTGATCACGACCTGGCGTCGTTTTCGGCTGACGACTTTGTGCTCGTGCGCGTGGCCTCGACGGCGTATGGCTTGATTCTGTTTGGCAAGCTGCGCATTCCGGCGCTGGTGCAGAGCGGCAGCCGCACCGCCTATGTGCACTTCCGCGCGTTCTCCGAGGGCCCGGACCAGCCGGCCAAATTCCACAGCTTCCACACGGCCGACATTGAGTCCGCCGACGGACACAAGTCGTTCCGGTCGCTGTTTGCCAAGGACGACCCGCTGGACTGGTTTGATGCGTAGGACGGCGCGGTGCCGTGGCGACGTGGCGACGTGGCAAGGCGAAACAGGATACCAGACAGAGGGAGATGAATGCGATACGTTTTGTGAAATGCTATGCTAAATTGTACAATTTTGAACCCGACTGTAAATGGCAAAGGGCAAATCGCCCCGTCTAAATGAACCAACACCAATCCTTCTCTTTCCCCTAGTAATCCTCGTCCTCCTCTTGGCCGAGCATCTCGGCGTAGTCTTCGACCGAGGCAAACGTCGGCAGCGCCTTGAGCTCCTTGCGCCGCTCGCGGCCCGCCTTGCGACCGTTCTTGCTGGCTAGCGACACCAGACCGTCCTCGTCGGCGCCGGCAGCGCCCTCTTCGTCGCTAAAGTCGGCAAAGTCGGCAAACTCAACGCCACCGTCGACGTCCATATCGTCGCCGGCGGCGGCACCAGCTCCCTCCGCACCGTCAAACGCGTCGTCGTCGAGGTCGTCATCGTCGTCATCGCTGTCCGACATGTTGAGCAGGTCCTTGAGCTCCTCGAGATCGTCGTCGTCGTCGTCATCGTCCATATCCATGTCCGGATCGGCGCCCTCGTCCTCGCCCTCAATGTCGGGCCGCGAGCCCTTGAGTGCCTTCCAGATCTCCTCCTCTTCAGCATCCGAGACGTCCTCGCCGCCCTCCGCTGAAGCTGCAGCAGCTCCGGCTTTGGCGGCCGCCTTCTCCTGCTTGGCCGCGCGCTTGGCTGCACGGCTCGTCTGCGACTGCTTGCCAATCTGCGAAAAGTACGTGTGGAAGAAGATGTCCTCGGCGGCCACGTTCTCGGCCTTTTGGCCCCAGAAGGCCGCCGAGTTGATGGCCACCGTCTGCTTGGAAGCGCCCGACGCGCCGCTGGGCGCCACAATCTGCGCGGCGCCCGTCATGCTGCCGTTGCTGGCCGCCACGGGCTGCATAATGGATGCGCCACGAGCCTTGGACGCCGAGGCATCGACGGCCTTGGCGTTGCGGTACACAAACTTGTCCAAGAAGTGCATGAGCGTGTGGTTGGCCATGTCGGGCTTCGGCAGCGACTTTTGCCGCACCAACAGATTCGTGGCAAAGGCCGTGACCGACGGGTGGAAGTGCTGGAAGTAGGGCACAAGCTCCCAGAGGCAACTGTTCTGGGCGTTGCTGTACGAGGGGTCGCGCTTGCGGCCGTCGTAGACGGGGCGCTTCTTCTCCTCGGCCTTCTTCGCGTCGTCAGCCTGCTGGGCCGCCGCCTCGTCACCGTCTTCCGGCACATCCCGGTAGTACTCCTCCTCGTCGTCGTCGCCAAACTCGGGCTCGTTGAGCAGGGCCTTGAGATCCGGGAACGTCGCTTCGAGCTCCGCCACCAAGAACAGCACGCCGCAAATAAACGGCGGCTGGTGCAGCGTCGCAATCTGCAGCATGCGCTTGACAAAGGCCTTGACCCGGCGCACGTCGACGTCGTTCTTGAGCGCCCGGAACAGCAGGTTGAGATACATGCCTTGCTTGGACGACATGATCAGGCGCGGGTCCAGCAACGACTCGTATAGCGTGCGGTAGAAGCGGTCCACCGAAATCTGCTTCGAGCCGGCCACCTGCTGCACCAGCATCAGCGCCTGGATGCTCGTGTTGAAGTTGGACGAGTGCGTGATGCGGAACAGCGTGTCCATGTGCTTCTCGAGCGTCGTGTTGTCCGTGTTGGCAAATGGGATCGCGCGGTTGACACCCGTCAGCAGCGCCGACACGAGCTTTTCCGAGACGTCCTTCTCGGTGCCTTCGTTCTTATCGGCCGCGCTGCCGCCCTTCTTGCCGTCTTTGCCAGCCTTGGTCTTGTCGTTGTAGCTGCGC
Organism: Sporothrix brasiliensis 5110; assembly: GCF_000820605.1. Lineage (NCBI taxonomy): Eukaryota > Fungi > Ascomycota > Sordariomycetes > Ophiostomatales > Ophiostomataceae > Sporothrix > Sporothrix brasiliensis. The sequence continues at coordinate 1,166,263 of NW_024467137.1, read as the reverse complement.
TTCCACTTCTTCTTGCTGTCTTTGGCAGCCGAGTCCTTGGCCGCGTCCGCGTTCTCACCCAGGTTGTCGGCGCCGGGAATGTCGATGGCGCCAAGTGTGCCGCTCTTGAGCAGCGTCAAAAACAGCTCAAAGTACACCCGCACCAGGCTGTCCGCAATCGCAGGCTCCTTGTTGCTCAGAATCGTCTGGTTCAGCGTGTTGATAGCGTAGTATTTGGCGCGTAGGCTCTGGCCGGGCCGCAGCAGAATCTCCTGCTCAATCGTCTGGACCACAATTGCCTTCATGCCCGGATGTGTCGTGAGCAGCTGCAGCAACAGATATGATGCACGCGACGCGATCTTACGCTCGCGGTCACCGAGCTTGTTGACCAGCAGGCGTAAAAGGTTGGCCTCTTGCTCGGGCTTGCTGCGCAGCAGGCCGAAAACAAAGTCGAGCGAGCGCGAGCGAGAGTATTCGATCTCATCGTTGCACCACACTTCGAGCTGCTGCAGCATGCGGAAGAAGGCATCCTTGAGCCAGTCCTCGTACTTCCAGAGCATCAGGTGTGCCTTGGTGATGCCGCCGGGCAGCGGCAGGTGTGGCTTCCAGGCGAGTACGGTCGCAGGGCTCTCGGACTGCAGCGCGCCCAGCAGCGCCGGCTGGGCATGGAACGACCGCAGGCGGCGGTCGCTGGGCAGGACAACGCCATTGCCGAGCAAATCGACCAGTGCGCCGAGCGCAGCAATAGCGGCGCCACGGCTGCGCTTGCCTGCCAAAGCCAACAGGTTCTCAAACGCCTTGCTGTTGTGGATGGGCGCCTCCTGGACCTCGAGGGTCAGCGCAGAGACTTTGTCGGACATGGTACCGGAGGTCATGATGGTGGACATGAAGCGGTGGGACGAGGAGGCCGAGGTGATGGTGCGGTAGGCGTTGGCGTCGGTCTCGACGAGCGTTTCGGCGTAATCCGCGAGGCTTTTGATGGTGTGCGAGAAGCGGCCAATGTCGTCCGATATGGGGGCCGGGAGGTCGCCGACGTCTGCCGTGTGCCACTCAGCGCGAGGCTCAAGCATCTGTATGGTTAGCAGTGTGAAGGCGCAGAAGTAGCAAGCTGTGCATGTCACGTACCAGCTGTGAGAACTTGGGGTTTCTTGGCAGAAACGGATCCGTAGATGGGACAGCCTTGGGTGTTGCAACGACTGGCGGCGGTGCATGCTCCTTTTCCTCTTCGTCCTCCTCGTCTTCTTCGTCTTCGTCTTCGTCTTCCTCCTCTGCGTCCTCCTCTTCCTCCTCAACCTCTTCTTCTGCTACCTGCTCCTCTACTTCTTCCTCTGCAGCTTCATCGTCTTCGTCTTCCAAGCGCACTTCGTCAAAGCCCAGACCAGCCGCAAACTTGGCCAGTTCGCTCTGGAAGGCCGCGTCCAGCGACATGTCTTCCTTGCCGCCCACACTCGCGCCACCGTCTTCCGCATCCGAGTCAATGCCGGCTACCAGGTCAAAGTCGTCTTCGTTGCCACCCAGCAGCTTGATCTCGTCGAGCATGACCGTCTTCTTGTCGGTGGCGGCAGCCGGGGCCTTCTCTTTCCGTCGAGGCTTCTCGTTCGTCGGCTGCTTCTTTTGTGTCTTCTGCGTCTTCTGCGTCTTCTGTGTTCGCTGCATCTTGTCGACAGCCCCGTCGTCTTCGCTGCGTTTCCGCTTGCCGCCGTTGAGATTCTTGGCATTCCGAGTCTCAAGGTCGCGGTCGATCTGGGCCGTCAACTGCGTAAGCGACGCCTGGCTGAAGGCGCCCGCCGAAGCGTTGCCGTTGGCATTGCCAGCCTTGCCCTTTGACGCCTTGGACATGTTCGGAGCCATATTGTGGGGGGTGGTAGGCGGTGCAAGTCGGCCTGGGTGTTGTCGGGTGGTTGAGGCGTAGTTCGAGAAACGAATTGACCCTGCTATCGCGATTTTTGACTGTTTTGGCAGGGCGTCGCTCTTTCCCAAGAAACTTTTTTTCGCCAGGCTTTTTCTGCCCCATTTTCGAAATTTTAGCGGGGCGCCTTCCTCAATGGCGCCGAAGGTGTCCCTCACCGCTTTCCTAATTTGCGATTTCCAGTCCATTGGCGCGGGAAGTCGCTGTTTTCGACGGAGGAAGGTGCTATTGGCGGTCGTTAGCACCAACGGTCACTGACAAAAGCGATATGCCACTATTCAGGTACATCCAAACAGCAAAACATATCTATGCCAACGGCAAGCCTCGACACGAGCAACCACCACAGGCCGCTGTTCGGTTCCTTGGTCCGATCCAATGGTATAGGCACTTGAGCATTAATTATAGCACATAGACTGCTCGGCAATGGCCCTCCGGTCGGCATTCCGGCCGGCATTACGGCCGTCCTCAAGGACATCGACGGGCGACATCTGCCCATTTGCGCCATTGACGCGACAAGCAGTAAGCAAGAGGCTTCGGGTCATGTACAGAGCTTGGAATGTACAGTCTGAAGAGAACAGTTGTCTAACCAGACTGCAGAAACGTCGGATGCAGCAGGACCACCGGAACAGACTGTCCAACATTTGGCTGCCGGCACCTCAAGTCTTCCTGAAAGACGCCAAACATGACGAAGGTACGTTTCCAAGAGTCGTTGACATTTAATTGATACCAATGTCTCCCTTCTAACGGCCCCAGAATCCCATGCAAAGCTCATACGAGCGGGCTTCTTCCGCCAAGCGCATTCGGGCGTCTTCCACATGCTGCCAATGGGGCTTCGAGTCCAGGACAAGATCGAGGCGCTTGTGGACAAGCACATGAAGGCCATTGGCGGCTCGCGGGTGTCGCTGTCGAGCATTTCGTCTGCGAATCTCTGGGCACGAAGCGGCCGCCTGCAGAATGTGCAGTCAGAGGTATGTTGGTGAGATGGGTGTCAGGCTGGAAACGCCAAAGGTGAAATGCGGCTAACATTGATAGTTGTTCCAATTCGCCGATAGAAAAGAAGCCAAGTATCTGTTGTCGCCAACGCACGAGGAGGAGATTACCGAGCTGGTTTCTCAGAACGTGCGGTCGTACCGCGGCCTGCCCTTGCGGCTGTATCAAATTAGTACGTTCAGCAGTCTACCCTGATATGAAGCGCCGTCATCTAACCGTCTGCCAGCCCGCAAATACCGCGACGAGATGCGTCCACGGCACGGCATCCTGCGCTCACGCGAGTTCCTCATGAAGGACATGTACACCTTCGACGCCTCGGTGGAGGACGCCATGGCCACCTACGATCATGTTCGCGCCGCCTACGCAGCCATCTTTGCCACCCTCAAGGTGCCTGTACTCGCGGCTCAAGCCAGCTCAGGCGACATGGGCGGCAATCTGAGCCACGAGTACCACCTGGCAGCCTCTCTAGGCGAAGACTACGTTGCTCACTGTAGCAGCTGCGATCTGGTGGCGAACACGGAGGTGCTGGAGGCAACCGTGGCTCCCAAAGCAGCAGGTCTTGAAGTCAAGTACGCTCAGGCGTGGCGCGGCATCTCGCGCAACCACACGACGCTCGTCAATGTATGGTACCCGGCCGAGGCCATCAATGCAGCGACGGGCGAGACGGTGCGCTTGTCAGACGACGACATTGACCCTCACGCTGTCAAGGCGGTTGTGCCGGACCTGCACTCGGGCATCGAGAACGCGGCCGCTGCTTGGAATGGCGTGCTGGCCAAGCTCAAGACCGATACAGAGGCAGACACAGAACCTGCCAGCCGTCCCAAGATTGTCAATCTCGTCGACCAGCGACTCGTACAGAGTGACGGTTCTTTGGCTGCAGCGGTGGACATCAACACCCGTCAGTGGCCCTTGTTCGGTTCTACAACAACGGGCCATGCAGACGAGATCACCCGCTACTTTGATGTCGAAGCGCCTACCACTGCTGACGGCACCGGCCGCTCCCTCAACTTTGCCAAGCCGCGTACCGGCGACGACTGTCCGCGCTGCCACGGTCACGGCACGCTTGTCGTAGACCGCGCAATCGAACTGGGCCACACATTTTACCTTGGCACGCGCTACACAGCGCCCGAGGCCCTGGATGTCAAGATACCGGCCGAGGGCAGCGGCGCTGCGGGCGCGCAGGCCACGATCGTGCCCGAGATGGGCTGCTACGGCCTGGGCATCTCGCGGATCCTCGGCGCCGTCGCAGACCACCTGGCTGACCAGCAGGGTCTCAACTGGCCGCGGGCGATTGCGCCGTTCGAGGTGGCGGTGATTATGGCGCCGCCCAGGCCTTCCAAGGCCGGCGCGGCAAAGGTTCCGGCCCAAGCGGCGGTGGCAGAGGGTGTGTACGATATTCTGGCTGGCCGGACGAACGCGTCCTCCAAAGGCACAGCGGAAGCTGAACTGGACGTCGTGCTCGATGACCGCAATGGTGCGTCGCTGCTCTACAAGCTCAAGGATGCCGACCTGATGGGATACCCGGTGGTCGTTGTTGTGGGCATGGCATGGTTCAAGAGCGTCGGCACGGACGATTTTGCTCGTGCAGATAGTCTGCCGCTGGACGGCCTGGTGGAAGTGCAGTGCCGGCAGTTGGGCGTGAAAACGGAGGTGCCATTGCGAGATCTGCGAGCCTTTGTCGCAGGTTTGCTTGACCAACTGTAATGGACAGAGTGTACGATATGTAATGAATTTAACATTTTACTTCAAGCTGAGGATTACAGTAGGATGGCATCTATTATATTAATAAAAATAGAACATGGGCGGAAACATTTCAATTGCTATCAAAACCATGAAATTGAAAAGAAAAAAGAAAAACGAAAACACGCGCGTGCCGATGCCCAGTTGTAGTAGAAAATCCGCAACAAATATGAAAAGCAGAAATGAAAATGGAATATTTTACAGGCGGTCTTTCCCCTGTCCTTCCTCCCACACCCACAACCGTTCTACTGTTTCACAGACCAGAGCTCGCGCGACCAGCCCATCTCGCGGTTCTTCTTGGAGCTGGAACCGGGGCCCTTCTTCATGTCGCTCGTCCAGATGGCCAGCGCTTTGCTGCACGAGGCAAACGACTCGACAAGCTCCTTCATGTGGCCCGTCGACACAAGCACACCGGCCACGTCGCTGTTGTCGGGCGCCGCAACGACGGCGGCGAGCTCCATGCACTCGAGCAGGTAGTCGCGGGAGCTGGTGGTGCCGGCGAACTGCAGCGTGCTGGCGTAGCCGATGACGACCTGGGGGAGGTACGAAGCGCGCAGGAGGGTGTAGTCGGGGTTGTCTGGGAGGTTAGCATGTTGGCAAACAAAAAAAAGGGGGAAATCAGAAAGGGCAACGAGAGACGTACCATCCACCGAGTGGAGCAGCCAGTCTTTGAGGAGAGGCTTCATAAAACCCGAAATGTACTTGGCATTGTCGTCAATGTTGCCGGCAATGTTGCGGTCGCGGGCCGGGTCGGGCGCTTCGTTGATCATCATGTGGGCCATCATGGCGGTCGTTTCGAGGCAGTCCAGCGCGTTGACGAGGCACTCGAGCTCGAACAGCGGCCGGGCATGCGCCGCGACCTGGCCCTTGGACACATCGGTCGGCACGTCGTCGTCCATGGCCATGGCCATGTCGTCATCATCCTCAGCGGTGAGACGCGACGGCGGGCCAAACACATCGTCCCACCACGACGGGTCCGGTTCCTCGGGCAGGTCACGGCCAAAGCGAGTCTTGTGGCGGATGATCTCGGAGCAGGTGACGCGTGACGCCAAGATGCGCGCGGCCGTGAGGTGCGCGTTGCGCAAGAAGTACTTGTAGATGCGCACGCCGAAATCGCACGTCTCCAGTGCCAGGCCGTCCACGAGCATCATCCATTCCATAGACCGGATCAGCAGCTCGTCGGCCTTGTCGACCAGAAGAACACCGTCGGCGTCACCGGGCAGGTCCGCCGCCGTGCCAAACAGGCCCGTCTTGATGAGGCGGCCAAACTTGAGCGTGGGGGCGCTGTTTTGTAGCATGCTGAACTCGGTGCACGCGGGCTTGGCATTGCCCGCGCCCTCGTCCGCCTCGGCCTCGGCCTCGGCCTCGGTGACGTCGGCCAAGAACAGCTGTGGCAGTGTCTTGACAAATTTGACCGGGTCGAGGCCGAGCTTGCGCATCAGCAGCAACAGCCGCTGCTGCACGTCACGCTCCTCAATGTGGATCAGGTTGAGGGCCATGTTGGTGTAGCAGCGATCGCCCATGAGCTTGGACGCGTACAGCGGGATGAGTTCCTCGAGGCGGGCGAGCCGCAGGAAGCTGATGTAGCTCGCGACGGCGTGCTCCTCGGTCTGGTGGCGGCGTGCCAGCGGGCCCAGTGCGGCAACGTCCTTGCCCTTGCCATCGAGCTTATCGAGGGCGGACACGACAATGAGCACGTGGGCGAGAATGCGCAGGCCGTGGCAGTCGGTCGGTTCGATAAACTTGCCGTCGATGGCCGTGGTCGGTGTGGTGGTGGTGTCGTACTTGGGGATCAGCTTGGAGGGCTGTGTGGCGTTGGCATACTCGGCCAGCAGCAGGCCCTGCTGGAACAAGAAGCTGTCGAGCTTCTCGTCGATCATGGCGGCTTGGAGGGCCTTGGCCGGCGTGTTGGCAACGGCTTTGCTGCTACGCGCACGGCCGTCGCGATCGCGCAAAAAGGATGAGGGGGCGGCGGAAGAAGGCGCGGACGTGGATGGATGTGCGTGGCGTGGGGAAGACGACGTCGCATCGGACGCGTAGCCGACCGGCACGTCGCCGTGCAGGATAAGCAGCGAGTGGACGGCGGCCGAGTCGGCCTGGCGGATCAGGTAGGCATCAAACTGTGCGCGCAGCTCCGCGTTGTACTTGGCGAAGGCCATGTCGTCCCACGATGCGCCAACCGCTTCGACGCTGGCCAGGTCGCCCGACAGGATACCGTAGACGGCACGCTCGTGTTGGCTGGCGCTGCCTTCCTGGGACAGCCGGTAGCACATGCGGCGCCACAGCACGGTGGCCAGGCAATCGAATTCGGGAGCATCGTCGTCCTCGCCGGCCACATCGTCGTTGGCCAGCGGCAGCGCCGAGATGGAAGCGGCGCGCCAGACCTCGGTGCGCTCGACACACCAGTCGCGGATGTCGGTCATGCTCTTGCCGCGGCGAAGCAGCTCGTAGCACCCGAGCCAGATGGCCTGCTCAAAGAAGGCATCTTGCGGTGCGAGCTTGCGGCCGACCAGGCCCTGGCGCGTCACGACGTCCGGGTCCAGCTGCGTGACGAGGCGGTGCGGCGCGTCGAGGTTGGAGTCGCGCACATCCGGGCTGTTTGGGTCGAGCGGTTCGGAGGTGGCCAGGAGACGCTTGTGCTGCTTGATGGCGCCGCGGGTGTGCAGCCAGCCGTGGGCAAGGATCTCGCCGCGCTCGGCGTTGCGCTGCAGCTCCTGCACGACCTCGTCAATCTCCGGTCCGCTGCTGCTGGCGCTCGACTGCAGCCACTCGAGAATGGTCTTGCGCTCGCGGGCCTTGGGCTCGGACAGAACAAAGTCGGCCCAGTACTCGCGGCGAGACTGTGGCGGCTTGTCGGCGCCGCCTGAGCGGCGTATTGAGACTCCTGCTGATCCAGGGCCAGTCGTCGTCGCTGCTGCTGTCGACCTGTCGCGGTACCGCAATGGCAGCAGGCGCCGCAGCAGATCCCACGTCTGCGCCTCCTCTTCCCAGCGCTGGGCACTGGCTGCTGTGTCGTCGTCGTCGGAGCCCGCATCGTCCTGCCGTTGCAGCGCCGCCCGGTTGTCGATGTCCATGCCCCCGCCTGACCGCAGTCCTGATCGCAGTCCTGCCCGCCGTCCCGTCAATGTGTTTGTATTTCTATTGCTGCCAATGTTGTTTTGGCTGCTGGCGGTGCTCTCGCCGCTGCTGCCTCGTGCCAGCCGGGCGAGGCGCACCCGCTCGCGTAGCACGTCGGCTACCTCGCGGGCATAGCCGTAGTAGTGGTCGACGAGCTTGAAGATGCGGGCGCGCTGTTCGGGGGCCGATCCGCGGGCAATGACGCACTCGTCGAGGAACTTGGCAAAGATCTCGACCTCCTCGCCCACGTCCTCGCCCAGGTGCAGCTCGTCGGCGGGCACGAGGTCGCGCTCGTCCTCAATGTACGCCATGGCGGGCTGTGGGTACAGAGCCCGCGTCTGATGTGTGGGAAGTGAGGCCGGGTCGCATGCAGCCTCGTGAGCTGCAAACAGTAAATAATCGAGTCGTGATGGTTGCTTCGCAGGCACGGGCGAACCAGGTGCCACCGGGCAGCGATCCACTGGCAATTCAGCGGTCGTATTTGTCGACTTTGAGCGTCACCATGTGCTGCCGTGCATTCGTTGGCGGTATGTATGGTGGCTGCGTGGGTGTTGGCAGTGCACGATGCGATTGAATTGTCGTTGATTTGTTTTTCTGCCTTTTTTTTGGTGTTCGTCGAGCTGCCGCCTTAGTGGACCTGCTTGGTGCTGGAGCTTCCTTCTCTCTGTGCCTGGAGAGACCGCGACGCGCTGTGCACGTAAAGCGGTCAAGCTGTTCACGTGATCAGACCCACAGTCTGCACCGGAAATGTGCGCCTTAAAAGCACACGCCGAATTTTCTGCCTCTTTTCGAAATTTCTCTTCTTCTTTTCTCTTTATCAATGTCTTAAATCATCGGCTTTCATATTAGAGTCTCGGAGCAAGACCTTCACTGCTTGCTCAGGTTCAAACGGATCTCCAGCGTGCTCAATGAATGCCTAGAGTAACCATGCACTCTCCGAAATTGTTGCCTGAGGTGCATTCTTTTGCGCGGTTTAGGGGACGTTATATCTGGACGAGTGCACATCTCTTTGGCTCTATCTTTCCTAATTTTTCTACATCTGTCTGCTGTCTATCTCGGATCATTGCTTTTTGCGCTGCTGGAGCTTGAGACGCAGCAAGTCGGGCTTGGGACAGCTCACTGTCGAGGCTTTGTCGCCGTTGCGATTGTAAAACGTCTGGCAGCATTCGTAGAGTGCGTCGACGAGGTGCTCGCACTTGTCCTGGTTGTAGCCGTTCTTTGTGAGGCAGTCTGGGATGTCAGTCGCGTGTCAGATCAGAGCATCTTGCGGAGTGCATCAAGAGCTGGTGTCACCTTGGATCGCGCACTGCATTCGGTCGGTTAGTCTCGGTGGACAACATCACGGGACAGGGACAGGCGGCACTCACTGCTCGCGGATGGCACGGCGGGTCGGTCACGAGATCGGCCTCGAGCTTCTTGTTCGCCTGGGAAGCGGTTAGATGTCGTGGTCGAGTGATTGATTGTTCTGGACAGATTTGGGGGCAAATCGGCCGCCCGCCAGTCAACTTGCCATGCTGTCGTCGGTGGCCAATGGAAAGGTAAGCTGCGTGTGTAAACAAAGCTCTGAATGCACGGGACACTATAATGGAGAGCCGTAGTTGATGTGGCCACGGGATTTGTCCAGTTATGCTGGTCGTTGTTAAAGGAGAAAAGACCTGATCTCAACAGTGTCTGGCGATTGCCTTTGTTAGTGCCTTGTGTAAAGCCTTCCTTCCCTTCGCATCGACCCGTTGTTCCTGCCCTTTTAACTTGGAACAACATCTCAGTGCAAGTCACGTGTGCGTGCCATTACGTCGACAGCAATTCATGAAGGGCGTGATCCCCCTCTGTTGAATTATAAACATTTTGTTTGCTTCACGTCGTTTTGCCATGTTGTGTTCTTTTGCACACAACCCAATCCGGCCTTTGTTGGCCTGTTTTCGTACCAGTTTGGTAATTACTGCACAGTCCGGCATCCGTGAATACCTGTTAGCGGTTGGCTCCTTCCCCAAACACGCTGCGTCTTGCGCCACTTTGGCCATACCGTAACCGCGCCTACCTGTTGGTGCCCACCGCCTATTATTAACACGCTTTCCCACCTGTCCACTATCCGCCACCCCCCTTGCCGCTGTAATGCTAAGTCGCTCCCCTCTCTACCGGCCCCTCTCTCTCGTGCGTGCCCTTCACTGCCGCTAAGACGCCCTGTCACGCTTTCCGTCTCTTTGTCGCCTCTCGCGGTTCTGACGACAGCCACTATTTTTCGTCTCGACTTTTGGACCTCTTTTTTCCAGACTTGCTCCCTTCTTCTCTCTTCTTTCTCCCTCTTTCCTATTCTCTCTTTGACACACCAGTCTTCCTCTCAACAACCAACACTGTTCCCGGTGACACTGTGCCATTCTCCAATTTTCCCTTTCTCTTTGCTTGTCTGGCAATCATCGGCATCGCATCCGACGATCGCATCGAACGCCACACCGCCCAGTCGCAACCGCGCAACGCACACAGCCCCCGCATCACGCTTCCATCGGTAAGTGCTATCCACCATTTGACGCGCCCACCAGCACCCGGTTGCCTCATGCGATCGCGCTCAGGCAACTGATGGGCGGGGCGCGTACCGCTCCGCGAGACATGCCGGACTGAGATGGAGCAAGGGGAAAAGCGTCGATGCTGTGGGAGGAGATCTGTCCGGGCCAGCCCGGGGGACGCTCCCGTGCGTGTTGCTGCGCCCTGTACTAGGCAGCAGCGCAACGAGGCAGCGGCAGGCTCTACATGTCCAGAGACAGCATCAAGATGGGGCTCAGGACGACAACTAACAAGCGTCCTCGTTGTAGAAATCACAGACACGACAACCTCGCAGCCACCACCATGTCGGAGACCAACACCCCCAACCCCACCGACAACAAGGACGGCGCTGCCGCCGGCGGCAACGGCGAGGCGGCCGCGCCCGTGGAGCACCTCAACATCAAGGTGACGGACAACAACAACGAGGTCTTTTTCAAGATCAAGCGGACGACGAAGCTGGAGAAGCTGATGACGGCGTTCTGCGATCGGCAGGGCAAGTCCCTGTCGTCGGTGCGGTTCCTGTTTGACGGCCAGCGCGTTCAGCCGAGCGACACGCCGGACACGGTAGGTTCCCGCCTTCCCCACCCCTCTCCACCTAGGTGGCATCGGATAGCGAAAGCGAAGGCGAGCACCCGCCAACCACTTACGGCTCTGAGCGAAAGGTCGGCCCTCCAAAAACACTTGCTAACTCGTCACAGCTGGAAATGCAGGACTCGGACACGTTGGAGGTGCACCAAGAGCAGCTGGGTGGTGGCAACTAGGAGAGGGCATGGTAGACCTGGGTCAGAAAACGGCAACGGGGAGCGGGCGAAATCTACTCGGACGACGAAAACCACAGAGATACGAGTTGCTGGAGATGGCAGTAGATGGCAGTAGATGGCTGTCCGCGAGGGCAGCCAATGGAGTTTGGGAAGATGATATACACACACTTTCGAAATCAGGGTACGGCCTGAACAGGCAAATAAAATAATCCTCCACATCGTCGTGTCGTGTCCTTTGTGATTTTGGCGGCAAAACGTTTGTTTTCATTTAAACAATGGGACATGTGTCATCATTAAATCTTGAGCGTGAAGTGCATCAAAAGAGCAGAAAGCAGCGCCGAGGAAAAACAGAACAAAACGAAGAATACCAAAAACGATCAAACAAAGCACGTTTTCCGCGAGCCAAAGCCATGCGAATAAATCAAAACCAGACAAATCATCCAGACTTGAACGTCAATGTTTCTTCACTACTTCACATCCCGACCCTCGTTCACGCTTTGAGCTCCCGTTGGCGACACATGGTGCATACGACTTGCATGAGGCCGCCAGAACCCTCTCGCGGAAAGATTTGGCCATCGACAAAGCCGCCGCTGCAGACGGCGCACCGGAAACAGTCGTCGTGCCACTCGGCGGCCAGCGCCTGTACGTACTGCCCAATGACGGCTTTCCCACAGGCGCGACACTTGGGGGCGCGGCGCTCCGTGCGACGTGTCTGACACGACACGCACCAGGCATAGCCGTCCTTTTCAATGTGTGTTGCGCCAGGCCCAAAGGGCTCGCCGCACTCGGCACAGAAGAAGTGGCCGACATGCCAGTGTTCGCCCAACGCGACGACGTGCTCACCGACAATGGGCGTCGTACAGTGCTTACAGCGCGGCGCAAACAATTCGTGCCAGTCCAGGTGGCAGAAGAAGCGCAGGCGGTCGTCGCCATCCTCGCCCATCGTCTCACCAGGTGCCTCCTCCAAAATCTCGCCACGGGCGCGCAGGGCGATGCGATGGAGACGCGCGTTGCGGAACTCTTCGGGTTCGGGCGAGATTTCGAGAGCTTCCAGCCCCGTGCCACAGGAATAGCAGCGGAAGCACTGTGGGTGGAAACGCTCGGATCCATTGCTGCCACTGCTTGCTGCACCAGGGAGGCCGGCAAGGGAGATGAAACGGCCTTCGATGGGATTCCGACATTCGTGGCAGCAAGCTGTGGCACGGCTGCCACGAACGCTGCCGGTCGACGACGAAGGCAGGGCAGGATGGTGACCATGGGCACGCGACCAGTGGCTGCGAGGTGCAGGATGGTTGCCGGCACCAGACCGGCCACCTGGCGCAGGGAGCGGTCGTGCCAAAGATGTTGAGGAGGATTGGACGGAAGGCGTCGTGATTATGACGGGCGGGCTAGGACTAAAATCGGTATTGTTGTCGCCGCTGTCGTCGGGGGTCAAGATGACTGGAATAGGTGGTACGGCCGGGCCACGAGCGTATCGACCATGACCCGGGACCAGGATGTCGGGGACATTGGATCGTTGGGACGGGGCAGATGAAGGAGCTTGAGCCACATCGTCGTCACCGGGAAGAACGATAGTTGGGTTTGGAGGAGCGGGCTGCGGCCGAGAAGCAGGTGCGGACGGAGTGGGGTCTTCGGACACCGCAATGGAGGGAATGGGTATGGGCGCCTGAGACACAGGAGCAGCCGGCGATGGTTCTTCCGACACGCAAATGGTCGGCACCGAGGTAACAGGGTTTACCTGAGCAGCGGGGGGGCGACTGAAAATGTTACGTGCTTGCGGGCGCGGCTGGTGCTGCTGTTGGTGCTGCAGTTGGTGCTGCTGCTGTTGCGGCGGGACAGGCGGCGGCGACCGAAAATCCGTAGGAGGCGTGACAGCAACGGCCGGCGTAGTTTGCTGTTGTTGCTGCTGTTGAAGTTGCTGCTGCTGATGTCGCCGGGCGAAGATGTTCTTTGGGCTGATCTTGCGAATCTTTTGGAAGGGGCCGGCATGGTTGCCGCTGCTGGGTGCACTGCTGGGTGCGTTGATGGGGACATGACTGGGGAAGTTCGTCTCCCGGACGCCTGGCTTCACATCAGTAGCCGCCTTGTCTGCTTGTGCCTCAACCTGGGTTGGGTCTTTCCAGTTGGCGTCAAAGCTTACAATCGGTCGTCCCGGGGTATCGCTGACAAAGGACGGAGTGGGGAGCTTGGGGTTGCGGTCCTTCAACTTCATGCTGGTCGCTTGGCGAATGTCATCGCTGCGAATCTCCACGCCATTTTTGCGCGCCACATCCGGGGACGCAACAGCGTTGGTGTTGGACAGCGTCGCTTCCGTGCCATTGTTGACGGTATATTGCGGATTCCGCGACTGCGAGGGTGCGTTGCGATGGATTTCGTAGCGCGAAACCAGTTTGGAGAGACCACCAGTGTGTGCTCCGCCGACGGTGCTGTTGTTCACAACACTATCTGGCTTCACCTGCAAAACACTGCTGCTGCCCGTGTCCGTGGTGGTCGTGGCCTTGGCCCGCTTGTCTGGCGTCGAAGTCTCGGGCTCCTCGTAGATCTGGTCGCCCGAAAAGGGCTTCTCAATCTCACCACTGATGTTGCGCTTCATGCTACTCCGGCGACGGCCAGTGGCGGCTGCTTTATTGTTCGCAGCACCGGTTGAGGAAAACGAGGCCGACACCATGGGGCGGGGGCCACCAGCAAGGCCATTGTACGTCTTGGAGCGCAGAGAGCCACTAGCAGCAGGCACAGACGGATTGGACGACGTGGTATCACGGGCTTGGTCCAGGCTTTGGCGGACACTGTTGCTACCGCTGTTGCCGCTCGCACCACTGCCATTGCTGACGACACGGTTTGACCCATAGGAGTGACGGCTGCGACGTGATCCAGACGCATCGACCGAGGATCCCGCAGAGCTGCCCGAGACGGAGCGCGAGGCCGGGTCCCGCGCGAGACCACTGGGCTCTATATCGTTGCCATACCGACCGACGCTAGCGGTGCGGGCATGGGCGTAACTGTTCTTGCGCAAATGGTTCTTGTATTGGTACGGTGCGCCGGGCTCAGGCGGTCTGATGCCGTTCTGATGCTTCCAGACAAGCTCCGCAGCCTCGTCGAGGGCAGCTGCGTAGATGCGCTGCTCGTCGGGAACAGCGTCGCTGCCGGGTGTGGGGATCATGGACACAGCGCCGGATGCCGCCGTGTCCTGCTGCTTGAGGTCCATATCCTCAAGTGCATGGCGCAGCGACACAACCTCTTCCTTCTCCATCCAGCGCTGGCCGCGCTCCATGTAGGTATCGGTGGGCACGACCTCGTCGGGCCGCAGGGGCCGAACAGAAGGTGCTGCTGAAGATGCGGCGCTGGTGGCGGCCGGGTAGTAGTCGCGGCCACGGCCTGTGACAGTGGAGTAGCGGGAGGAGACGCTGCCAGAATTGGAATGGCCGCCTAGTGAAGGACGGCCCGAGACGGGAGGCGCAGCGGTTGTTGCTGTGGCATCGGACTGGGAGCGGCTGTGCGAAGAGGAGCTGGAGAAGGCGTCGGCGGTGGCTACCATGGGCATGCCAAAAGAGACTCGGCTGCCAACGGAAACACGGCCAGAGTCACGGCGAGACGAGCTGCCACTGGTGGCCGGCAGCGGGCGTGTACCACCGGGTCGTGCAATGCGGTTGTTGCGTAGGTCGGCGAGGTAGTTTGCTGTTGTTGTTAGACGGAACTGCGGGCCCTCGGGAAGCCAGAAGACATGGGTGCAACCTACCGAACTGGTCATTAGACATGTAGTTGCCAGACGGCGTCCGGTCTTTCGGCTTGCCGCGGGCCGACACGGTCGACATGGCAGGCAACGTGGGGCGGAAGATTTTGAGACGAAAGGACAAGAAGATGCTATGGTCAGGTGAGGTAAACAAACAAGCAGATCTGCGTTAGGTACTGAGAAGAGAGAGTTGTGCGTGATGGTGAGAACAGGAAGCTGTTGTCCGAAAACGACGACGACGAGAAGATAAAGAAGCTTGTTGACAGCGGTAGACCAGGTTGCTGGGGCAGAAGATGCGGCAGAGTAGAGCAGAGTCGGAAACACAGAAAATAAAGAGAGCTCAGAAACAGTGTCTGGATGTGAGACAGGGATGTGGCGGCGGGCGGTGAACGAAGCGAGCGGTGAAAGTGGAAGGACAGTGCAACGAATGCAGGCGACAGGTCTGTTTTCGTCTTGTATTGTGTTGCGATGCGTTGTGATGCGTTGTGATGCGCTGTCTTGGGAGGTGAATTGCGTGAAGAGACGTGAAAAAGCACGAGAACAAAAGTGACTCCTTTTTTGTGGCCTGTTCCTTCCGCTCCGGTTGTGGTTGTTTTGGGTAATTGCGACCTGCCCAATATTACCTGTGCTTTCCCTAATAATGCTATTGCTACCCTTTCCAATATTTGGGCCAAAATACGATACAAAAAAGAGGACCCCTGTCAATTTGCGTTTGTTTACCCCACTCTAAGCGGTTGACTAGACAACTGTGGCCCAAGACGGGCCAGACGGCGAATTTGGGGATTATTTCGACCTACAATTTAATACCTTTAATCGCCCGCCGCCATTTCAGCTGTTTTGGGCTCCAACAGCGCACTGGACGCTAATGAGGCAGCTGAGGCGGCGATCTGTTTGTTCGCGATTCACACAACGGACGGCTGAGAGTCGCGACCGAAACAACAACAACAAGCCGCGCCGAGCTGAATCATAGATGCGCTTGACAATTGCGGCTCTGAAGGCTACGATAACCCGCTAGCAAAACAGCGCGGCAAACGGCAAACATCATAAATAAGCATCATGTGCTCTTGGCCATCGTCACGATAGCTTTCAACAAGCGCGCTTCTGAGTTGGCGACTGGCACGACCGTATTGGGTGTTCATGGAAGACGTCCAAGCTTCATTCCCTGTCCGCGCCATCAGTTGCGGAGGTTGTGTGCACTCTACAGAGTCCGAGTAGCAGGTTCACTGCCATCGAATACCCCTTACCTGTGACAATCACCTGTTATGACTTCCAGAAGGACGCAAGACGTAAGAAGTAATCAAAAGTAAATCATGGTCATCGCCGCTAATGTCCATGCCATATTTTCGGCGTTTTGTCTTCTATTTGTCGGCATCTGCTGTCGTGTCGGTCGTGGTGTTGTGATGTTTTGTTGCGACAGTTCCACGTATTCATAAGCGAAAGACAGGGCCAGGCTCCGTGCAGAGCCATGTCGGAGAGTGAATGCTATTCGTTGGACACATGCTTGTTTTCTGCGTGCACTCTGCGTGCACTCTGTGTGCACCTTCTGCAGGAAATCTTTGTATCTTACGGTATGCGTCCTCTTTATGCTGGCACTGCTGGCTGCATGACAAGTGCTTATCCCATTTCGGCAGTGAATTTACTAGGGCTCAGCTCAGAAAGAAGTTTTACGATAACAGGTGATGTGGCTTCTTGCGCCAGGCCTCCCAGAACAACTCGTAACTCCGTACGGAGCACGACGTCTTTCGTTCGTACGGAGAGCTCCGCACTCGCGGTAAATACAAAATAAGCAGCTTTTCCGGCCCGGTCAGGCCATCATCGTCTGTGGATACCGTTGTCTGCATGGCCGCCGCTTCAGTGAGCAAGGCTGATAGATGCAGGAACCAATCGAGGCAAGGTTCGCGCTGACGCTCTTGACAACTCAGGCGAAGTGTGCCGGCGATTGATTGAGGTTCCGATGTAAGGAGCACGATAGTTCAGTTTTACCATAGTACCGGGGCGTGTTTCAAACCCCGGAGTGACTCAGAGATGCGGCATACTATTGCGCCTTTTGCAGTCTGTGGATGGGATTTAGTCTTTGGTTTTCATGTAGTATTCTTCCTCACGATTCAGCGATGGTTGTTGCATTATGGAGCGGCTGCCATCGGCAGAATGGCGCGCCGCCCAAGGCGGTTTTACAATCCCAACATGAACTACTCTGAACGCGTCTGCACGCAACTGTGCCGCGCGTCTTACCCTAAAGCATTCCCACCTAAAACGCCCTGATGGCGCGGGATCATGTGCCGGATTTCGGGTGCCGCGGGCTTTACGTTTGGGCCTCTTACATTCACAACCATCTCTTCCAAACTTGCTCGGTGTGTCTCTCAGCAATCCGCGCCAAGCTCTCCGCTCCGTCCTCGTCGTCGACACTCCGTCTCCGTATAGAGGCTTGATTACCTGTTGTATTGCGCGAAATTCGTATAGTTTCACGCCCCTTACACTTATTTCACTTTAACAGTTTGCCCGATGGCCAATCGTTTGCCCGCGGAGGATACGACCGGGGCTGTTAAATTTGTCCCTGAGTCCTCGCTCTTAACGCGGCTGACAATGTTTAGTAACCACGTTTTACACGATGGGTATCATCAGCACGAGCTCGAGACCCAGGCGCGTTTTGTCGTTCTCCGCCTTCAAATGGTGCCACACGGCTCAGTCGTTTCCGTGGCTGGACCCAGTTTTCTCTCCTGTCAGGTTCATATGCCGTGTCGTCTTTACGACGTCGTACGACGCATGAGGCTGTCCACGACGCAGTAGCCTACCGATGCCATCCTGCTGCCAAGGCCGTTGTTCGTTTTTTTTCTGTCCTACATGATGTCAACACAGCCAATGTTGTCGTCGATGTGCCAGACCAACACCCGAGACATATCATTGGCTGGATGTTGTTCTGGAAAGCAGCCTGTTAACATCGGCCTTGCTTTACGATGCACATATCGATGGTTTGATGGATTTGGTCATAGAGATATCCTCGCCGGCCAACGTCGCCGATCTCGCGTCTGCTCCGTCAAGTTGGTGTGTCTGGAGTTTTCGTGGCTCTGTGGGGTTGCAGGCTGCAACTGCCTTGTCTGGAAACAAGCTGGGAATAAGGAATAGCCAGCCAAGGGTTCGTTTCTCTCCTCTGTAACACGGAGACACGGTCTTTATTTTCGTATGGCACTTCCTCTTCGAGCTCTGGTAACCAATCGTCTCCACTTGGGGCGCCCCGCCTTTTCTTATTTCCACGGGTTATTCGCGATGACTCCGTAGCTAACGACATCTCTCCCGTCTTTTTTTTCTTGTTTCTTTATGTCATGCCCATGTCTCCTCTTAGCCTTCCTCAGTTTACTACGCCCACAGTAGGGAATTGCCTCAAGGTGGAGTGCAGCGCCGGGTGCGAGTTTCTCCTCGCAGTGTCATATTGTTTCGGCGCTCTACCCATCGACGTCCAAGTATTGACTCCGTCGGGCCTGGCTATGTTCCATTGAATAATGAAAACCACGGCCGGAAATGGCACACCGGTCCGAGGTGCACGCGCATATGCAACAGTATGGCCAATACGTGCAGCCCTCCCAGTTTCCATCGTCCGTATTCCGCATTCATAAGTAGACCGTCGCTCTTTCCCTCCGTGACAGAAGCTCTTGCTGGTTACTCTGTTCGTTTCGTTGATGGCTCTTGCCTTTCTTGAGTCGTCGACGTCGCCATACGACTTCTGCCCGTTCCGACCCGCAGCCTTAAACCTTCTGTACAACACCTGACTCAACATCGGCAAGCGCACGCTCCTGCCGCCTGCCCCAAAATATAAAGAAAGCGGAAGGATCGCGGTCGAGTGCGGTCGCGGCCGACAAGCAGCAAGAACGTTGCATTCTGAGTCGCCGTTCTCTCCTCGATCCAGGAACTCGGCACGCCTTCCTAGCGCCTGCTGGTGGCCCATCCCCTCTTTTCGCTGCTTCGCTGTTTCGCAGCAGGGGTCCTCAATTTCTCTTGTTTATTCGAATCCTTCGTCTCCTTAATACATCCATTTGATTCTTCATTTGTTTGTTTATTTCTTGAAGCTATTGTCTTACGTGGCTATTTCTCTTTTCATATACCGTCCCCTGATTGTTTGTACGGCCCAAATTTTGTCTCTTACACGGCCCCGCACGCACGCATAGTCCACGCCCACTCAAAATGTCCGCCTCCGAAACGGCGTCGGCGCCGTTCAACGGCTATTCCATCGGCCGAGTTCCTGGCACGGCCGATTCCAATGAAGAGAAGCGGGACTTGCCAACGGGCGACGACGAGTCCACAAACAACGACTCCAACCAGGAGGAACCGTCCGCCGAGGCCGCGGCCGCGGCCGCAGTTGCTGCAGGCACCACGGGCGTCGAGCCGCCAATAGAGGTGCCGACAGAGGCGCCGGCCGAGGAGTTCAAGGAGGGCGGCTACGGCTGGGTCGTCGTGCTGGCGGTGTTCTTGCTCAACGCACACACGTGGGGCGTCAACTCGGCGTATGCCGTCTTTCTAGCCTACTACCTCAACAACGACGCCTTCCCCGGCGCGACCGCCATCGAATATGCCTTTGTCGGCGGCCTGTCCATCTCCATTGCCCTGCTCGTCTCGCCCCTGTCCACGGTGTGTGTGGGCCGTTTCGGCACCCGCGCGACGCTGCTGGTCGGCATGTTTTTCGAGACGCTGGCCTTTATCGGCGCCTCGTTTACGCGCCAGATCTGGCACCTGATGCTGTCGCAGGGCATCGCCTTCGGCATCGGCATGGGCTTCATCTTTGTGGCCTCCGTCGGCATCGTGCCCCAGTGGTTCACCAAACGCCGCTCGTTTGCCAATGCCCTGGGCACCGCCGGCTCCGGCTTCGGCGGCCTCACCTATTCCCTCGCCACCAACGCCATGATCCGCAACATCAGCCTCGCCTGGGCCTTCCGCATCCTCGCCATTGTGTCCTTTGCCGCCAATTTGGTCTCCACCATCCTCGTCCGCGACCGCAACAAGGTCGTCGGCTCCATCCATGTGGCCTTCCGCCTGAGCCTGCTGAAGCGTGTCGAATACGTCCTGCTCGTCACCTGGGCCTTCTTTTGCATTCTCGGCTACATCATCGTCATCTTCTCGCTGCCCGCCTACACCCAGGCCGTCGGCGGCACTGCCTACCAGGGCTCCATTGTCGCCGCCATGTTCAACCTGTCGCAGGGTCTCGGCCGTCCCTTGATTGGCTTCTTGAGTGACCCCGTCGGCCGCCTCAATGTCATGGGCCTCGGCACACTAACCGCCTCGGTCAGCGCCCTCTTCATCTGGATCTTTGCTGGCAAGTACTATGCTGGCGCCATCATCTACGCGCTGCTCGGCGCCTTTGCCGGCCTGCTGTGGGCCACCGTCGCCCCCGTCACTGCCGAGATCGTCGGTATTCCCCTGCTGCCGGCCGCCCTGTCGGTCCTGTGGATTGTCCTGGTGCCGCCCGCCACCTGTGCCGAGGCCATTGGTCTGAGCTTGCGCACCGACTCCGGCAGCGACTCCTACCTGCACGTCCAGCTGTTTGCCGGCTTCTGCTTCCTCGCCGCCTTCATCGCCGGCTGGCTGCTGCGCGCCTGGAAGCTGCACCAGCTCGAAGACGCTACCAACGAGCAGAGCGGCGCACCGCGCGAATCTTTCTACCGCTACCTCCTCAGGTTCGCGTGGGTCTTCAAGGTACAGCGTGTGTAGAAGGACATAGTCAGGGGAGTGAATCAACGTACGAAAACAAACTAGAACTCGAAAAGGAGTGACGTAAGAAGTGTATCGTACGTGAAGTGGGAAATGTTTATATGCTTGGTATAGACAGCATTTAAAAGGGAACCCCGGAGTCTGGATTATGCAAGCGTTTTTATTGCAACTCGTTGTGTTTGCATTGTATTGCATTTTCACTTTTTTCGTTTCTTTTTTTCTTTTTACTATTTTATTGTTTCATTTATCAATATTCTGACTACTTATATATCCATTTTAATGTCCTAATATATAGATTACTAAATTGATTTTTTTCACAATTTTTCTTTCCGTTTTAGGCTCTGATTTTTTTTTTTTAGATAAAATAAATATAATTACAACTTTAACTCCCACCTTAGTATACTCCAGAAACAAACTTAGGAACAAATTAAGGCCCAAGAAATGAAAAATTACTTTCTTGATGTTCATTAGAATGAGCCGTTGTAGTGTCGGACCAAAGTTCGTTTTATTTTATTCTGTATGTATCTGTTCATTTATCCGTAACCAAGAGAGGACATCAAGAGAATGCAACAAGAAGCATAATAACAAAGAAAAAAAGCTAGGCTCTGAAGTATTAAACAGTTCATGCTTGGAAAGTTAACCAACCGCTTCATACCGAAAGAGACGGAACGATAAAAAAAGGAAACGAAATAAGGTAAGAATAATACAATTTTGTAGAGAAAATAAGTAGGCTCGTAAAAGAAATGATATCCAAAGGATTTTCATGACGAAGTCGAAGAGAACGGAAGAAAAGGAAAGACAAAAAAAAAAAAAAAAAAAAAAAACAAGATTACACCCGAAGAGACTCGCTCGCACCAAGAACATCGCTGTCCTTGCGATGGCGGTGGGCGGTCGCTCCCATAATGTCGCTGTCGTCGCCATTGTCATCGCGTGCCGTCTCGGCGCCCGTCTCGTCGTCATTATTGTCGTCATCGTCACCACGGCCTCGGCCATCCCGAGCCAAGTGGTTGTCCTCGTCATTGGAGCCAATACTGCCCTCGCCCCGCGCTGCCCGCCGCGCAATCTCCCGCTCCTGGTAAATCTCGCTGCGCCGCCGCTCGGCCTCGGTCAGGCAGTCCACGTACGTCCGGTACTTGACAATCTCCCGCAGCAGGTACGAGCTCTTGCGCTCCCAGTTGGCCATAGCCTTGGTAGCGTTTTGGCCCCGCGGCGTGAACGCGAGCAGCATGGGCGACCGCAGCGCGTTGTGCGACTTGAGTTCGCTCTCGATGCTCTGCACGTACGCCATCAGCGTTTGCAGCTGCTGCGGCTCGGCCGCATTGGACGGGCGCAGCGACTGGGCAGGCGGCATCCACTCGGCAATGGCAATGCGATCGCCGGGCAGCTTGCCGCTGCCGCCGTGACGGCTTGAACTGCCAATACCTCCACCGCCGATATTCGCTGCCGACGCCGTGAAGCCACTGGACGAGGAACCGCTGCGGCCGTGGCCGAAATCGAAGGAGCCGGAGCGGAACGAGCTGCGCGATTGCAAGCTGGCGCGACCCGCAGCGGCCGAGCCAGGACGCGACGCCGACGGCGGGTAAGGGCCGTGGGTACCAGTGTTCGAGGTGGACGGCAGCGCCGTGCTCGACTCGCTCTTGATCGCGTTCACCAGCGAGTTGTTCACAATGCCGTCGCCCCAGCCGTACTCAATGTTGGATATGCCGCCGACCAGCGGATGTGTGCTCAGCCGCGCGCTCCAGTAGTTGGCCGTTGTCACAAACTCCTTGCAGATTTCGGGCGTGCCGACCTGGAACAGATGGACGGCGCCCGTGGGCAGGCTGAGCGCCCACACATGCGGCCGCTGGCGGGAGTAGCCTGGGGGCGGTAGGGCTGACGCGAGTGTTTGCTTGAGGCCAAACGAGCCCACGTTCGTGGCGTTCTCCTGCCAGTTGCCACCACCAACGACGGCGCCCTTGGGCAGCGCATTGTTGCGTCCGCGGTTCTTCGCGCGCAGGGACTTGTTGGGCGTAAAGGAGAACAGGCTCATGTAGCCCTTTTGCACAACGGCAAAGACCTCGGTCCAGTTTCTATCCTTGGCCTTCTTGTCCATGCCGTCCAGGTGATGCTTGTGGACAACCATGCCCTCCTTGACCCACGGCGGGCCGGCCAGTTCGAGCGACTCGTCGTCGAGCAGTGGGTTGGCGCCGTCGCGCTGGTGCATGGACTGGTCGTCACTAATTATCGAAGCAGCTCCAGTGCCGCCGAGCGCGTCCTCTCGGATGATGGCTTGGCTGAGGGCGTTGGCGAAACCAATGGACTGCTGGTACTCGCCGCCGCGGCCTGCCCAGTTCGAGCCAAAGGACTCCATGGACATGGACGTCTGAGTGCGACCGAGCGACTGTCGGCTCCAAGTGGCCGATGATACGGTGGGACTCCAGATGGAGTTACCGTCTTCGAAACTCGTGCGGCTTGACGAGAAGCCGTTGGCACCGGTCGCACCGCCTGCACCACCCGGACCACCGACTGCCGGGCCACGCACGCGCGACCGGCTCTTGGAAGTCCAACGTGACGAACCAGCCCGGGTGTTGGATTCGGTGACGCGTCCGCGGAGCGAGGCCTGGCTCTCCGAGGGAGCCTTGCTAATTACGCTGGGCGTGCGCTTGAGCATGCCAATGACCGACAGGCCGCTCTGGTTGTTCGGCGTCTGGCTGTTGCTGTTGCCGTTGCCGTCGGCACCAAAGAGCGGCAGGCGCTCATCGCGGATCGAATTGTATATGATCTTGAGCACAATCTCCATCTGCGATTCCCAGGCGCGCATCGAGCCCTCAAACGGTGCCTTGACTAGAGGGCCGCAGTCGTCCTGGTTGTGGCCCAGTGACGACTCGGATCGTGGAGGGAGGGACGCCACCGCCAGGTTGCGGTCTTGGTCCACCGACGGACGTCGGCCGCTGTCGGGGCCGCCGTAGATGGAGCGACCGTTGGCCTTCGGATCGGAGTCGGCGAGAGTGTGATGAATCGACGTCATTGTGTTCTTAATAAACTGGGACCGAGTCATCTTGGACTCAATGTCGGCCAAATGCAAGTCGGTGTTGAGGAGCATGATCGAATAGCACGTAGTGTGGACGACATCTGGGGAGGTGTTGTCAGCAAGGAAGAAACGGCACATGTGTCATAAGCACGAGACGGGATATACGTACCCAACGACTTAAAGCCGTGGTTGGGATTGTTGGCACACCATCGCTTGGAAAATGATACCAGAATACGGTCGACCTGCTGTGTCTCAGCGCGGAGCACGAGGCGACTGCACACATCGCGCAGCGCGCTGACAATGCTCTGGTTGCGGAAATCGTAGAGCTCCATGTAGGCCTGGAGCGTACGCTGCCGGACCGGGCCTTCCTCGCCCATCCAGGCAGCGGCCTTTTCCTTTTGGATAAAGTCTTCGCAGCCTTCGTAGATGTTGAGGGCCTTTTGCCGGTCATCCTCGGTAGGCATGCCAACGACAAACTCGGGCTCGTCGATGATGTTCGGGTCCTTGTCATCTGCCTTCGTGGCGCCGCTGTCGACCTTGACAATGGGCATGTGGACGCTTCCGTTGCCGCTGCTACTGCTCACAAGAGGCGAGGCCTTGGACGAAGCGACTCCGGCAGAGCGTGCCTTGGGAGACGTGGTGGATGCAGCGCCTTCAATCGGCAGGCTCAATTGGCTGCCACTCTTCTTGGAGGATGGGCGTTGGCTTGAGGGGGGTAGGTGCTGATCGTCCACAGCTGACGGGGATACGGACAAAAAGTCGCTTTGTTCAGAGCGTTTCTTGGACAGTGCCTTGGTCATGACGCGGCGCGGGCTTTCATCGTCGCCATCGCTGTCGTCGCTGAGGAACGAGCCCGAGCGGGCAGGATGAGGCGGCGCGGGAGGTTGTCTTGTGGGTGTCTCGAGGTGGTGTCGTTGGCCGCTGGTGCTCCGGTCTTTGCCAGACGATGGCTCGGGGCCCACCGAGCGGATGGTGGCAGTTGGTGGGGGCTCGTAGTCGGGCGAGAAGCCTCTGACGGCTCGATTGATCGTGTCGGCATTGTCTGGCTTCGCACCCTTGTCCCTGGACGGCGTGTGAGGTGTGCTATCGAGGTCTGTCGGCTGTAGCGGCGAAGCCGTGTTTGCATCGTCGCCATTGGTCTTAAGGTACGGGCTCATGGCATGGCTCAAGCTCGTGACGGGACTGGGCGCTGGCTTTTCGACGAAGCGCTGCAAGTTGGGCATCTTCAAGGGCGGCACGAGTGGCACAGGCCGAGACTGTTGTTGCTGTGCCACAGCAGGCGGAGGAGGTGGTGGTTGTTGTTTTGGTTGCGGTGGCAGCACAAGGGGCATTGGCAGTGGAGGCGGGGATTCCGTTTCCGAGATGCTCTTCTTGCGGCGCCTGAAGAAGCCAGAGGGTTTCTTTTGCAGCGTCGCATGTGTAGAATGGTGGCTGTCTCGGGACGGCGGAGCGCTTTGCTGTTTCTGGTTCTGACCCAAGCCAGACGAGCTGTGTTGCTGGCTGCGGGAGCCGTTTGCTACGTCGACAGAGGAGGACGAGGCAAAACCACCCGACGTGTTTGTGGACGCGGATGGTAGCTGTGGCACAGGCTCGTTTTCAGCCGCAGTGTCACGAAATCCACCAAACACACGCCGGAAAAAGCTTGGTTTTTGTCTGAGCGGATGCGGTGGAATCTGCTGCGGCTGTGCGGTCTGTGGTGGCACGACTTCTTTGGACTTTTCGTAGCCAATGTTGGGAGCCGGTGCCGAGTCGAGATCGAAGGCAGGCGGTAGTGGTGGAGTACCGGGTTTATTAAATTTGGTCTGAGACTGCCGGCCGACGGTTGCGCTTCTTGATGACCGCACGCTTTTGCGTCGCTCAGGGTCTGAGGGAGGATCGGGCGGCGGCGGTTGGAAGGAGGGGATCGACGGCATTGAGGGGGCAGAGGTCAGTTTTCGAGGGCCACCGGGAACGGTGGGCGTCGGAGCGGCGTCGTCGTAGGCGTCGTTGAAAAAGGAGTTTGAGAACTCAATATGCCACGGTTGCGTTTGTTGTGCTGTTTGCTGCGCCGCCTGCTGCGCCGTCTGCTGCTGCGGGATCATGGATGTGGGAGGCGGGTTGTTGCCGCTAGACGAACCAGGCAACCGAGGACCAAGATCGAAGCTCGACGAACGGCCCCCGAAACCATGAGCCCATCGCTGGCTACCGAGGACCTGCACATAGCCGGCGTCGATGCTGTTGGTGCTGCTGCTTTTGCTGCCCTTGCCGCCACGCGAGTGCATCATACGAGGCGTGCCTGGCTGGCTGCCTCGGTGCAGGGACGACTCGCGCATGCTGTTGATGCGCCCTAGACTCGACTGGAAGCCGGAGCTGCTGTTGCTGCGGCGGCTGTGGGAGATGCTGCCGGACACGCGACTGGCATCGTCGGGCACCTCGAAGTCGGAGCTGTAGTTGTTATACCCACTGCCGTACCGACCACCGCCCCCTCCTCCACCGCCACGTGGCGCTGTCGGGACATTGGGCGCACGGGCAATGTTGTCGTCGGTGGTGGTGGTCGACAAGGAGTACAGACGGTGGTCCTCAAAGGACGGGGCAGAGCGCACAGGGGCGGCTGTTTGGCCCATGGAGAACTGGTCGAGGGAGAGGAGCATGTTGGAGACGAGGGAGTCGCGGACGTGCCGCGAGGGGAGCGACAGGTCGTGGGAGTCGCGATGGCCGCGTATGGGTGGAGGCTGCGGAGCATCGGCCATGGTCAGAGACGGAGGACTGTTCTCCTTGCCGCTGGCGGACACGGCGTTGGGGGTGTACATGTCGAGAAATGTCTCGACGTCGGCGGCCGCGCCAGAACCCTGACGGGGATATGACGAGGTGCCGGACCGCAGGCGGTTGGGACCGACACCGCCGGCCTCGATGCTGGAGGCCATAACCGTAGTACCGAGTGCTGGGGGAGGTTTCGAGCCGCGGCTGCTGGCCCGAGAAGACGGCACAGGGACGTTGCGGCGCGGCGGTGACAACGGAGGCAAGGCAATCTTGGAGCTGGAGTTGGAACGCGCGCGCGAGGTGTTGACGCTGAGATCTGGCCGCCGCCTTGGGGATCGGCGCGAAGGGTCGGCGTTCATGATCGTGAGGGAAAGGAAGGAGAAGAACGAAACGAAAAGGGCCAACGTCCGTAGACCAGGTGTTAGGGTCCAAAAGGGGCACAGTAGGAACAGGTCGTACACAAGCAGACAAGGAAGGACAAGGCCCACCTTAGGCTAGACGCAAATCTTCGTTCGATTCCGTTGGCGTGCCTGGCGCCCCAGTGTTTGTGGGTGTCTTGTCCAGTCCCTGTTTCTGAGTAGCCTCGCCTGAAAACGATGGATGGGTCATCAAAGCGACGCCGTCGACGACGCCATCCACTCCAAGACGACGGATGAGACGCGCCTGATATTGGCGATTTTGGCGGGATTTGGGCGATTCGGCGAATTCGAGGTGCTGGCAGGTGGAAGAGTGTTGCTTCCCGGGAAATGGTTTAATGAGCGGAAAAGTGTATCGAGATTGGGAGCGGCACGCCGCGCGTGGCAGAAAGACGACCCAGGGGACGCAACAACTCTTTTGGGACTTTGACTATTGTTTTTCTTTTTTTCTTTTTTCTGTTTTCCCTTCTTTTGTTTTTGCCTTCTCGTCCTCGCAGGAACGCACACTCACTCCCTCCCCGGCCTTGCTCCTGGCTGCCCCTTTATTGGACTGCTAGTGATGGCGCTAAAATGCCTAGGGCAAGGGGGTGAGGAGGTATTGGATGCAGGGGTAAGACTGGTTGGAGTGCGCTGGTGTGGGGTTGTCGAGGCCGACGAATGGTAGCGCGGTGTTAGATGCGGGATGAAACGAAGAGAAAGGCAGACGGCCCGGTTGTCGATGATGGCTTCAAAGGAAAGAGAAGGCGGAAACAGAACGACTGAACAAAACAAAACGAAGCAGAGAAGGACGAGGCCCACAGTGTCGAAGAGTTTCTTGATCGATCGCCACGGCGGTTGTCAAGGCCGTGATCACTGCTCTAGATCACGACTCGAAGAGGATGGGTGGGCGGATTCGTGTTTCCTGTGGCCCCTGCCGAGTCTTCTTATGCTATTTGGATCGATATTTGAAGGGTCAGCCGCGCTCTTCGTAATTTGGTGCGAGACTTTGAGGGTTTCTTCGAAATCTCCTGGAAATTGTTTGGAGACCATTTTGGGATGCTGGCTGGTTAAATGCAGGATACTCATATGTACGTTGTACAGCAGGACCGTTTCTGCACTGCATCTGTGCGGGTGCAAGCCCCTTGCAGCAAATCACTGTCGATGCAGGCGAGTGGGGAGGAGATGACGGGTAATGGCTGATGCAGTTGTTGATGAACGATGAAAATGAGAGGATGAGGAAAAAAGGCCCAGAAGTTCAAGTCCCTTACGCCTGAGACGTTCGTCGCTGTTCTCGGCAGGAACGTTCGTGGTTGACCGTTTTCGAGGAAGGTACGAAATGCACGGTGCTTACTTCGTTTACCTTACCCGCCCTGTGCGTACCTCCTTCTTTGGGTGGTGCTCTTGCCTTCGAAACATACGTGGATCACGGATCGCCGTCAAGCCACAAAGCAACAAACCCAAAATTGATGGTGTCAGTAAAGCAACCCCAAATTAGCCAGAGGCGCTTCGAAGCATTGCAGCACACTTTGGAGTACACCACACGAAATTGCATGTGGCTATCATTAACAAAACTGGCACACCAGTGTTGGGCCTATGCGCTCGCGACAAAACACAATGTCGTTGCCGTCTAGTCACGTCGACGAAGTCGACGTCTTCAACAAACAATTCCATATCCATCCCCACTCCCGTCTGTCATCAATCGAATTCTTCCCGTGGCGTGCCCGTATCTGGCCACTTCCCACATGGTCGCCCGTCTCGAGACCCAAATGCGGCCATAGGCTTGTAACCGGCTCCAGGATCCATCGAAAACCACGTGTGGCGGACTGGCGGTTTTGTACGACATACAGTGGCTGGCTGGCCCTGGTCGTTCCAAGAGTGGTCCCTTGTGCCACTGCCAGACAAGGGTTCAGGATCTGACCACCGGACAGAACGGGAAGAAAACAAAAAGGTAAGGGACACGGTGCGACGTGGAATAACAAAACGACGTCAGAGACGCGTTTTTAGGTAGAGATTACGCTATCCTTGTTCCTGCAGTTCGACGCTGCGGTCCCATGTTTGTTCGTTCTGCAAGAACACAGCGCAGTTTTGTAAGATAAACGAAAAGCTGCATTACATCATGTGGCGTGTCCAATGAACGGGAACCATTTCGTCTCTTTCCAGGACTGAAAACGTAACTCATACTATGTCACACAATTACAGAATTGATGCGGGCCGGCTCCGTTGTCTCTTTTTATTTCTACTATTCAACTATTTTGGCCTACTTTGTGGCAGCCCCTTTTCTATTTATCCTACAAAGTCTCTCACCGCCTGACTGAGGACCAGGCACAAAACAGACATAACATAGATGCGGACAGAGGCGCACAAACTGCCGAGCCCCGTCGAACAAAAGAGCTTCGTGAGTCGCGCTGCCAGCGAGACCAGAGCACAAGGAAGCACGAAAAGGATTCACTTGGTACCTGTCAGGGTACGGCTCATAACTCAGTGTAATGTCTAACGTCGTTCCTTGTTGCAGGTTTAACTACCTGTATCACTCTGCCTTTGCCAACTCAAACATGAAATGATACTGAACATGCCTCCGAAACTATCAGCAGGGAGGAAAATACGGACAATATGCACTTTTTGCCGCCACAATCTGGGCCGTGTATACAATGAAGATGTTGCAATGCATTGACATTCTATGGCTGCGAGGGCAGAAGCGGCGCAGGCCAGGACTCCGACAAGATGGGCGTGGTGCAAATCACTGGCAGAGTAGTGCTTAGTTGCACAATGAGAGAGTACAACGTTGGACACGAATCAACAAAGGGTGAAAAGGGACAAATCCTGAATGTGAAAGCAGCGGATGAGCACTGCTTTTCACCAAGGTCTGATTGCCACTGCGACCATTTCGAGTGGCATCAATACCTGCAACGATGAGCGCAACTTGTTGTCGGAGCACAAAATATGGCAGTATAGATGAAATGCGACCTGCCATCCACTGTCACTTGGAATTGGATGGGCCGAAAGCACAGAGTCTTGCGAAAAGACGATAAAATCTAGGATAAGTATCCTACCCATGAGGAATGTTGATGCTCGGCTGGCTGTTGAAGGCAAATTCATTCTCCTTGTCTCGAGGGCCTTGCCCAAGAGGAGAAGTGTTGATGCAGGAGGAAACAAACAAAAGGAAACAAGAATGCGATAACTTATAGGACAATCCTCCAAATCTTATCGTCGTCAAGGTACCGCGATGCGACGCAATGCTGGCACGAATCGGGTCTTTGAAAACTGGAACCAGACAATGGGGGTATATACAGTAATTTAAAAAAAAAGGGCTTGCTCATAACCATATCGAATACGACTCAACCGGAAAAAGCCGAGTAAGAGTCAAGACTGAGAAGCAATTCAGAGATTCAGTGGACTGGTCGATCGAGTGCATGTGCCACGGTAGTCGGACACGCGATTCTCATAAGAGGGCTTTGTGCCCTGCCATACGATTGGACAGAGCTGGACCGACCGGTGGCTGACTGCCTGGTTCCAACGTCCTTTCTTGGCCGTTCTTTTAGTCTTTTTTAGGACTTGGAACGTATTTAAGGTGGCTTGGATTTGTCGCTGTTCCTCCCTCTTTCTTGTCAAACCCTCCCTCCTTCCCACCACTTTTCTGTCCATCGCCAGGTCGGTCAATAATCGAAGGGGACATCTTCCTGCAATCCCCCTTCCATTCGCATACTTTCCAAAGAGTCTACTCTTGAATTCTATCTTTTGCAATGGCTCAGACGACGTACCTCATCACCGGTGCCAACAAAGGTGGGAAAAACAAGCGTTCGAATTCAAAGGCGGGGTTCTTTGTTTATTTTGCCCCTTTTTGACAGCATTAAATCCGCAATTACCTCTGATAATCAAATCAACAGCCGACACACCTCGATTGCAATCTGTCATACCGTGTAAATGAATTATTTAGATTGTGTTCATTCGTCGTACTGATTCTTTGGCACAGGCATTGGCCGCGCCATGGTGCAGCAGCTGTTGCAGCGCGCCAACACCACCGTCATCGCCTGTGTTCGCCAGCCGAACGACCCGACCGGCGTCTCACTCAAGGAGATTGCAATCACCGAGTCGAGCCGCCTTGTTCTGGTGCAGCTGCGCAATCCAGCCGACTATGCCGCGCTGCCGCAAACACTGGCCGCCCAGGCCGTGGCGCGCATTGACGTCGTCATTGCCAATGCCGGACACTCTACCGGACTCGACAAGTCGCTGCTCGAGACGACCGTTGACGACGTCGTTTACGACTGTACCGTCAATGCGGCAGGTCCGCTGCGACTTTTTGTGGCAACATGGCCGCTCCAAGAGGTGTCTGCCGCGGACACCACGGCTGCCACCCGGTTTATCCTGATCAGCAGCACCCTGGGCAGCATTGGCGTGCAGGACCAAGAGAGCATGCCGGTCGGCGTGTCGTACGGGATGAGCAAGGCGGCGGCCAACTG
The DNA here is from genome assembly GCF_000820605.1 of Sporothrix brasiliensis 5110. Classification (NCBI taxonomy): domain Eukaryota; kingdom Fungi; phylum Ascomycota; class Sordariomycetes; order Ophiostomatales; family Ophiostomataceae; genus Sporothrix; species Sporothrix brasiliensis. Next base: position 1,135,201 of record NW_024467137.1, on the reverse strand, counting down.
GTTTGCCAAGAAGTTGAGCATCGACTTTAAGGACAAGGGCCTGGTGGCAGGCGTCTTGCATCCTGGGTAGGCATTTTTTTTGTTGCTTCCCACCATATTTGCTCCAGTCGTAGTGTATTTTACTGACCATGCTACATCAGCTGGGTAAAGACTTACATGGGACAGGCGCTGGCCGATGCGCTGGGCATCAAGGAGCCTCCAATCACGGCCGACGAGAGCGCGCAGCAGTGCCTCGAGCAGATTGACGACTGGACACCCGAGAAGAACGGCAAATTCCTGACGTACACAGGCAAGGAGCTGCCATGGTAGACGTCCGTACGGACCAAGCAGGGGGTTAATACAAGCCACTGTGCGCTGCCTATTGTATTCCTCAATCTATTGTCCATGCCTGCATCCGAAATGCTTTGCTTTGCTTTCATTGGGATTGGACCTTTCAATTACTACTTGCATATGTATGCTTGCTTGTCGATTTACAACACGAATAATCTTTATGTGGTCTTTCGGGCCAGTACAATGTATGATGTACGATACTCTGCAACGCGCAGACCTGTACCTCGGTGTTGTAGGACTTTTATATCTAATGGCGCCATAATACCACGTCGTCAAGAAATTACCGACATCCCCGGACGTCGAGCGTCGATGTTTTCGACATTTGACATTTGTTTCATCTCACTTTGTTGAGGATGTCATAATCTAGGACTTCCCAGCACATATCACAGACCGTACATCGTCGCATTTGAATGATGCAATCAGTATTGAGCGTAGTGGTGCAATGAATTGGCCTCCTTTATTGTGGAAACTTGGTGCATTTTAAGTATAACCAAGAAAACAAGAAGGAGTATAATCGCAGTCAACAATCTTATCTTAGAGATGTGGGCATGGTTGGATACGTTGGGAGAGACAGGTATTAGGCTCCGGCATTTAATTGCCTGGCAGACGGTACGACATAGATCCGTTTCGCTGCAAAGTCCATGGAAAGTACCTGGAGGAAGGTCAAATAAAGTCCAAATAAGGAGTGCCAAGGCTTAAGACTGGTGGCGGACATGGCCGATGATCGATGACCGATGGCCGACGAACAATACGGCCGAGTTGCTTCGTGGATTATCAACAAGTTCGCACACCCAGAACCAGGACCGCTTCACGTGAATATGGTAAGAGACTCGTATATACTAGCAATACCTTTAGTTTTTATTTGTTTTATATTTGAACGCAAAAGGAACCCAGTAGTCGAGCTTGACCAGCAAGGCAGCTTAAAATTACTCGAAAATAATTCCAGTCGCGAGGACAGGATCCTACAAACCCGGCGGCAAGGGAATATCGCAAACGACGCCATCTTTCCCTGGTACTGCTTAACTTTTGACGGGGAATAAAACCATGCAACGTTGCCGCCGCCACGTCGATATGTCGTAGGACTTTTACGCTTGGTTGGGCTGGTGCTGGACAACTATGCACAGACGCGTCAACATGGACAAAGAGTTTTCTCGTTTCGGAGCGACCCCCGGCTTTCGCAGCGTATTGCGGAGGATAGCGCCCTTTTTTGTGGCCCTTTTCCGGCGGCCATAATTGCAACGGGATTGGAGAGTACGACGGGCAGGTAAGACGGCAAAACGATTCGCAAAAAGACCCAACGACAGGCTGAGGCTGCGTGACGGCTTGCCCGATTCAGCAGTCTGGGGAATAAACACCAACGCTGCGCTCCGGCGGGATGACACTGACCGCCCACACTGACCGCCCTTGGCCACTGCCGTCCGTAATGGGGCCGGCAACTTGTGGTAAGAGGGAAAAAAAGAAGCAAAAGGGCAATAGGAAAAACATATGTAAATGTGCAATTCAGCGGATGACAAAGGCGGCTGCATTTTGCACCCGTAAAAGGCGGTAACACTGCCGTAGGACTTGCATGTCTCCGAAGAGGCGAACGTCACCAAATGCAGGCAGTGGCAGCGTGATCGGCATATGCGTTAAAAAAACCCTAAAAAAGCAAAGAAAACAAAAGATGACGAGCACTGTCGGCGATGGACGACTGGAGCAGGGTAGAGAGGTACGATGTAAAAGTGGGGTTGGCCAGCGCCTGCCAGTACGGCCTGCCACTTGCCACAAGGCGGGAACTCCCCCGCGAAGCCGTTTCGGCACCGATGCCGCAAAGTGTCAGATGAAGAACGACATACAAACAGACCCCTACCAACTGACACCACTCTTGTCGTTCCGCATTCCCCTACATTCTCATCATTGACTATTCTTTTAGTTCTTTACTTTCCCCGATCCAAGATGGCACGCTGTTTGCCATCCGTGCTGCATTGTCACCCAACATATGTCGTTCGGGATGCGTGGGCTCGGCTAACTGACCGTGTTGTTGTGATCTCCCTTTCCTATCCTTATGCAACATGCACGCAGTAGTATCTCCTTACGTTTTGATGCATTGCCCATTTGTCATATCGGCCTCGCTTATGACTATCTCACCAGCTACGGCGGAATGACTTCTTCGATTGCTCCTTCCGCAATCTGTGTGGGTGGACTCCGCTTGCCACGGCCTTGATGTGGGTCGCCACCGCCGAAATTGGCTGTTCTGCAGCGCACCGGAGCAGGTCCTCTCTCCTCTTTCCTTTTCCTCCATTGGCTCATTCTTCTCTTACCATCCATCGAAGATTTACAGTGAATAAAATTTGATAAGTTGGTCTCTGCTACTTGGCGAGTTACTTTTTCTTGTAAAATTTGACGGTGACGTGCTCATTCTCTCCCATGTCTTTTGTATTGCAATCCCTGTCCCTATCGCACTCGTAGCTCCGATCCTGTTCCTTCCTCATTTTCCTTGTCGATGCATTGCGCGTGCCGACCGACGTGCATCTGCACAAAGGGGGGAAGGTACGACCCAGGATCTGCAGGTGGAGACTTGCCAGTCCCTAGTCATGTCGAAATCTGACGCCCAAACGCCGTTGGCCGGATGGCAGTTTTTCTTGGAAAGCTTGTCTAGATCGAGCCAAGCACTCACCACGCAGCACCCAAACACCCGCGCGAACCACAAAACCAACGTCCCTTCTCCGTGCCGTCTTTTGCGTAATGGCCGACGGTGGTGTCTCTGGTGGCTCGGAGCCGGCGCGGAGAATAATTGCAGCAATTCCCCCATATCTTTTGTTGCCTGCATCGCTCCTTCTTTCGCAAGAAAGGAGGCAACTGCCTTGGAAGGAGTGACATGATTTTGTTGGGGCGATGCAGGAGCGATGGAGGTCTCTTTCCCCAGGACACCGTCCATGGCAAGGGGTGGCATTTAGTATTTTCTGTTTTGTACGGATGCACGATAATTTGCATCTCTGCTACTTTTCTCTTCTCCCTTGTCGTATTTTGTCCGTCAATCTTTTCCATTCTTAACATTTTCTGTGTCCCCAACCGCAACTTAGGACTTCCACCTACAACACGGCACGTCCTCGATGCACTCATTGCTTGCCGCCCCATCCGTATACAAATTGAGCACCGTCTCGTTTATTATATATTAAACGTTCCCGAGTCCCAGGTCAAGCAACGACAAAATAGACGACGACTATCGACCAGAAGAAGAAGCACATTGATGATAATCGAGGTTAACAACTCAAATGCCAAGACCCAAAGTCATCATCAACAGCAAGCGGCTCTCACTTCCTTAATAGCCTGCATAGACTTACACCCACACGCTACATTTGCTCCATCTGACTTCATCACGTTTATATTGTACACAGCATCGTATTACATCATCTGTTTCTATACCTCACGCCATTGACAGCCCCTCCTCTTTCTCACAATGCCTGAAAAGAACAAAGAGGAGGCGGTGCTAGGGACACCAACGTCCGATGTGGACCGCGAGCTCCAAGGCGAAGAAGACGACCTCGCCGTCGAAGAACTTCATCCCTTTAGCAACGTTTCAACTAGTGCTGCTGCTGTCCTCGATGAGAAGACATCCGGATCCGACTGCGATGAAAAATCATCCGTCAAGGGTGCTGACGGTGTGATCACCGCTGTGGCTGCCACGTCCGAAAAGAAGGAGGACGCGGACGGCGAGAACGACGGCCCACCACCGCCGCCATACTCACGCTTCACGCACCGCCAGAAAATCGGCATCACACTCACAGTCTCCTTCCTGGCCATCATTTCGCCGCTATCCGGTCAAATCTACCTGCCAGCGCTCAACTCGCTTGCGACAGACCTGCACGTGTCCATCTCGTCTATTAATCTGACCATCACCACGTTTATGGTATGCGATTCGGTCACATAACAATTGATATCGACCCAAGCTGACATTTCACAGATTTTCCAAGGCATCACGCCGTCATTCATTGGAAACTTCTCCGATATCTACGGCCGTCGTCCCGCTTACCTCATCTGTTTCTCCATCTATGTCTTCGCAAACCTCGGCCTGGCCTTGCAGGACAGTTACCCGGCCCTCATTGTGCTGCGTTGCTTCCAGAGCATGGGCAGCAGTGCCACCATCTCGCTGAGCAGTGCGACAGTCGCCGACCTCGTGACCCGTGCCGAGCGTGGCAAGTACATTGGCTTTGCCGCCATGGGCGTCACGCTCGGCCCGGCGCTCGGTCCCGTGGCCGGTGGTCTCCTTACCCAATACTTTGGGTGGCACGGAATCTTTTGGTTCTTGTTGATTTTGTCATCGGTCCTTTTTACATTCATGTTCTGTTTCCTGCCAGAGACCTGCCGCAATATCGTTGGAAACGGTAGCGTCCTGCCGCCCTGGTGGAACATGTCTCTCTATCAGTTTCTCAAAACGCGCCGTCTCAGTGCAGCGGAGCGTGCCGAGGTCGGAGACCGGTCCACTTTGACTAGAGGCCGCCGTCGGCCGAACCCGTTTGCGGCCCTCAAGATTTTGATGGAGCGCGAGGGTGGTGTCACCCTCGGCTGCGGCTCGCTGCTGGCGGCCGGCTACTTTATGGTCACCACGACCTTGTCTGAACAGCTGCGCGACCGTTTCGGCTTCTCACCCGTCACGGTCGGCCTCTGCTACCTGCCCCTCGGGTTTGGCACGCTGTCCTCGCGGTGGAGCATTGGTCTTCTGCTCGACTGGAACTTTCGACGATGGGCACGTATCCTCGGCATCAGCATTGACCTCAACAAGCAGCAGAACTTGGACGTCTTTCCCATTGAAAAGATCCGCCTGCAAATCTCCATCTGCGCCATCTACATGGCCTCGGTGGCCGTCATCGCCTACGGCTGGACCATGCAGAGCCACGCGTCGCTCGCCGGGATTGAGGTTGCGCTCTTCTTCCTGGGCGTCTTCTTTGCCGGCTCCATGAACGGCATCAACACCTTGATCGTCGACACCCACGCTGAATCGCCTGCCACCGCCGTTGCCGCCAACAACCTGTTTCGCTGCTTTGTCAGCTCCGGTGGCACCGCCATTGCGCTGCCGCTCATCAACCGCATCGGCATCGGCTTCACGGCCCTTTTTATTGCCGGCGTGTGGGTGGTATTTAGTCCTGTCCTGTGGCTGGTCATGTTCCGCGGTGCTGAGTGGCGCAAGAACACCATGGCCAAAAAGGCCGCGAAGAAGGCCGCCAAGGACGCACAAAGGGAGGCAGCATCCTCCAATGTATAAGGATAAACGAGACGCAGGCATTGATCCGAGCGAGTCCAAGGGGGACGAAGCCAGGCTCACAAGCCACCACAACAAGTACTTGGGGGTATCGGAATTATCCGTCTTACGTCCATAGTAGACGGGCAGCAGCAAAAGGTATTTGTAAATATATAGCAGGTTAGTAGAACACATCAAAATGGTATACCATGGGCGTGAGATCTGATGGGATCCTAGGCGTATATGAAAATGAGTGATACTCGCGTCCTGGAGATGATATTATCCTGCTCTAGACCCTCGCTCTGTTGGTCTCCCTTTTTCTTTTCCTCCCGGTAAAGTATAAAAGCTGAAAGGACTACGTTGTCGCGTGGTGATGTTGTGATCGGCCAACGTGGTCACGTGCCACGATCATAAGGGCCCACATCGTCGTGTGCGCCCTGTCGGTGACATCTGTTTGGAGGGGCACTTTTTGAGAGAGATTTTACTTGTTTCTTGGTCGAATGTCTTGGCAACTTTGAGCCCGGGCGGACCGCTTTCCAGCGGAACCACGCTCAATCTACCCAATCAATTGTCATGACACTCTACATTCGTACGAATCCCACGAAACTTGCCAGATTCATACAGCCCTGACAGAACGTTCTATGCCGCCGTTTAAATCCTTCGCCTTCCTTTTCCTTCCTTCTCCTTCCTTCTAGCAGCGCCCAAACAATATAAAAGGCCCCATGCACACTGGCAGCTTTCCTCAAGATCCTCCACCGCGGAACTTACCGAATATTCCAGCAATCGTATCGTGACAGCAACCAACCGCCAGGATCGAGACAGATGCCCCCTCGGTCGTGCCTTTCCTCTGGTTTTGGTGTGCCATTTACACAACGGCTGGCAGCTCTCTTTGGCAAGACAAAGCAATCACAATTCACTGCGTCGGTGTCAAGTGTATCGGCAGTATCTGTTAGAGCAGTATCAGCCACATCGAGCACATTGGCAGCACCAACATCAGCGGCGTTCTCTTCATTTTCCTCGTTTGCGCAATTCCGGCAAACCTCGGGGCGGCAAACGCAACTTCGCTTTCAAGTCCTACAGACTCCGGCCGCGCTTTCGCGAGAAACCCCGTACACTCGCTCCTTCCCTGGATCCTCCACACCCCCCACGCTGCTCCTGCCATCCACATCGTATATCGGCCGCTCCTTCCAGTCAAACCCTCCGCCCCTTGTATTCCAGAAGAGAATGGCACATTCAACTGCCAACGGCAAAGACGGTATTGATGTGGCAGCGCGGATCGCCGACGCCACCACCTACGTGCATGATCCTCCACTGCCGCAACACCTCAAGATCGTGGCCCTCGAGACGTTCTTCACGCCTCTGCCGCCACTCATCATCCCCAAGCCGTACACCTACACCCTCACCGAGTACGAGCGCACCACGGCTGACCAGGTGGCAGAACGCATCCAGGATGCCGACATCGTCATCACGACCGTCGTGCCCATCCGTGCGGCGGCACTCTCCGCGGCCAATGCGCCCCGTTTGCGCCTGGTTGCCGTCATGGCCTCGGGCGTCGACGCCGTCGACCTGGCGGCGTGCGCCGCCCGCGGCATCCGCGTCCTGAACAGCCCCAACTGCAACTCCATCTCCGTCGCCGAGCACGTGGTGTCCCTGTACCTCGCCGCACGCCGGTCGCTCTTCCCCGTGCAGCGCGCCCTCGGCCGCGGCGATTGGTCCCACATGGGCGGCATCATGATGCGCGCCTACACGGCGGGCGCGCCGCCACGCAGCTGCTACGACGAGACGGTCGGCATTATCGGGTACGGCGGCGTCGGCCAGGCGGCGGCACAGCTGTTTGGCGCACTGGGCATGAAGGTCATCGTGTCTGGGCGGCGGGGCGAGACGGCGGCCCCCACCACCACCACGACAACCACAGCGACGCAGCAGCGCAGCAGCGATCGCGTGCCATTCGACGAGGTCATCCAGCGCGCCAGCGTCCTGGTCGTGTGCTGTCCGCTGGTGCCGGACACGAAGAACCTGATTGGCGCCGCCGAATTTGCAAAAATGCAGCCGGATACGATTCTCATCAATGTGGCGCGCGGCGGCATTGTCGGCGAACAGGCTCTGGTGGATGCGCTGCGGGCACGCCGTATCGGCGGTGCGGGCGTGGACGTGTTCGACCATGAGCCGGCCACGCCCGAGTCCAGTCCTCTCGTCGCCGCCGCCGCGACCGAGGACCTGAACTTGATTATCACGGGCCACACGGCGTGGGTCTCGGCGAGCACGCGGGCCAACTACCAGCGGGTGGTGCAAGAGAACGTCGAGCGATTCCTCCGAGGAACAGCTGACGCGGACCGGACAAAGGCGTGACGAGGGCGGCATGTATATGGTGGATCATCAATGGACCCTGACTCGAAACTTACCAGACTTGCATATGTAAACCGGCTAGACAATAAACATATTTTAAATACGCTTGCCCCAGTAGTTTAAAACATATATCCGTTTTTGAAGCGCCACTTTTATTTGAACGTACTTTGTCGTTCTTCCCCAAGAGGGAGGGCATTGAAAATAGATTATATTTTCCACATAAAAATTAAGTGAAAGAAAATAAGTTCTTCCTGTTACAGGCACCTCCTTCTGGTTTTATCGTCATATGCCACGCTCCTCTTGTGTCAGCGCCTGCGCCCATTCTGCTTCCTTGTTTTAGCAGTTCTCATCTTGCGAGGCAATGTGACTGGAGACGAAACGTCTTCGACCATGGTCGAGGGTTTCTTTTCCGTTCCCATCGCCAACGTGGCTGCATCTGATGCATTTGAGGACACAGCCCGGCCCCTGGTCGAGGCCGATGCTGCAGAGCATTGTGACGACGCAGATGATGGCGAAGATGGTGAAGATGGCGATGTCACAGACTTTGGCGCCGCTTTTGCTCGTGTGGTTGTGGCAGACACTCGTACATTTCCTGCAGCCGTCTGCCCTGCACCCGTGGCGGCCGCCGCCGTCGTTGTATATTCCGCCGGGTAGTAATAGTAATAGGCCTGACCATCGCTACCACCGCCTCGCACTCTCGCACTGTCTGCACCACCCGCTGTTCGCGTTGCGTATGACGTCGTGTCGGCGTAGTAGGAGCGCGTGCTGCGACTGCGGCTGCGTCGACGCCGGCCTTTGAACCGTGACGAGTACGTCACACAGATGCAGCCGACGAGCAGCAGAAAGAAGAAGATGCCGAGAACGATGGCCGCGATAGCGCCGGGGCTGAGGTAGTAGTGCCAGCCTGGTGGATGACCAAAGGGCGGCCCATCGCCAGGAGGGCCTCCCGGTGCCCAGTCTCGGGATAGAAGGGCAGCCAGGATGCGCTCCGATGCTGCTTTGGCAGGCGCCATTGTACGACGCTGTGCAATCGTGTATCGTGTGTTTGTAGTGCGATATGTTGACAAGAGGCGTATTTGGTGCAAGTAGTGTAGTATTCTGGCTCGACAAGACGGACTTGGCGATTATATTCTAACGACAGGTGATAGTGTCTTGCAACATAGCGCTGCCAGTCTATAAAGTATGTCGTGCATATGCATGTTTATAGATGCGGGGAGTGAAAAACGGCAGGGTACCGAGCTCGCTCATTCTATTTATGCAACCGCGGTTTACTGGAGAGATGACCGAGACATGTCTGTTCGCAGCCAGAATTGTCCGATGGAAGTTCCAGCCTCCCGATTTTCTCTTGGTGTTGATGATTTCTTCCGACGTATTGCCAGATATAGTGCAGAATTCATTTATACAGAACGTGGAGACAGGGGATCCTCTAAATGGCCCGCAACGTAGACTCGGCAAGATACATGGAAGCAAGAAGGAAAGGCACTTGGTAGAACATGGCAACCAGGTAGTAGAACGAGACAAGACGGATTGCCTGGACCTGGTTGCAACATCAAATTATTCTTTTCAAGTACAGTGTGTCAATAAGGGGCCAGGTGGCAATTACCCGCTTCAACAACCGTCCAATAAGGTCGATCATGTTTAAATGTAGGGCGAAAAGAAAACCAAATTGATGGGTGAGGACTGGAATAGCGGCTAATTGCGTAGGATGAAATAAATTGCATACGGGAGTACTCCAAACACAGTCTTCCCTCTTGTATCTGCCCATTTATTTGAGGCATTCCAAGCATTCGACGTCATAAGAGATATCTGTATCTGCGTTGCTGTCGCCCGATGCCGGGCTAGACATCCTAATGTCGTGCAGCACATGCCACCACTCTTTGTTGTTTTCCAACCTAAATAGTTGACAGCCGGTTGAAAAGTCGTGCGAGGTTTTGAACGTCGTCGACAGGCAGCGGAAGCACACAGTCGCAGCATGTGCTGTGGACTACCAGTCGCTCCTTCCCACAACCAGTACCACCCCCATATGGAAGGTGCATTACTTGGTGTTTCCATAAGGACATAACGAGAAGAGAACGGCATTGAGAAGAAGAGTCTTTGTCGATGATACTGCTCTTCCAATATACGAATATTCCCACAAGACTTACGATGCCCATCAATGCACCATTTATCGACGAACTACCGTTCGATCAATTTGGACTCGCCATGTACGAAGCCCGCAGAACCTCGGCGGGATCAATTCACGACGATTGGGCATTTCCCAGCAAAAGGCACAAAAATCATGCAACGCAAGGCAACCCACGTCGCCTATGCTGGCGAAAGTCACTGAGCCACATTTGACCAATCGTCGATGAGTGGCTGTGGGAATGCGGCTGAAAATAGATGGGCCGTCGTCGATTGAGGGGTCGGCCACCGTAAGCTTTCCAACGATATAAAACTGTGTGTGCCAGTCTTCACACGCTTGACGGACTCTACCTTTGGTGGCCCATAGCATCTCCTTTGGCGTCAGCATCATGTCCTTCCTTCACAGCCGGTCATCTCGCGTAGATCGCATAACGGTGCCAGGTGGGCTGGCACAGCCAGAGCCGTTCGAACCATCCGAGGAGCTACGCCGCAAGAACATTCGGCGAACGCGTACTCGATCGCGGTCCAGAAAATTGCATACGGAATCCAGCGAAGATGACAGCACCTCTAGCATCGATAGGGTGGTGGAACGCCGCCTGCGCCGAGGAAGACCCCGCCAGGAGGACGACATGCGACATCTTAAAATAGGTCGAGATCGAAGCCGACCAGACAAACCCTCCAACGTTGTCCACAGTCTTCTTCAAAACACATCCGTTTTCCAGCAAGAAGCGCTTAGACGTCAACGTGAAATACCCTACTACTCAGAGTCCGAAAGCGACAAGGACCGAGAAGAATCAAAGGAGAGAAAGTCGAACAGGACTACTTCACGTGGCCCACCGAAGGGTGAGACGCAAATTAAAAATACTTTAACAAAAGCCACACCACCAGGCAAAGCAGAAGCTAACACCTTGTAGGAGACGCGGGTTCAGGAACCGGAAGTGACACCGTCGTTCGTCCGCATCCCGGCCTCGACGGACAAAAAACACACCAAGAGCCCCCGACTCCGCCAGGGCCTGCTACCACCGCAGCTGTGTCTGACTGGCAACCAGAGCAGATGTATAACCCATTCAGCATCATGCCCATCTACCCAGTACTTTCTGAGATGCTAGGCGATGTACGCGACACATCCCCGACGCGCATTATCTGGCTGCAGAAAAAAGCAGCTGGTATGGAAGGCAGCGAGGTCATGGAGCGTATCATGGGCCTTTTTGGCCTAGAGGGATTTAAGAAGCACTGCCTCTCGCTGTACGAGCGTATTGTTTCGGTGCCAGCGCCACTGCGTCCGAGCGAGGCTGGCAACGTCGACATCTTTATCGAGGGCAGCGAAGGCGCCGGGCAGGACCTTGCTGCGCTGCGTTATCGTGAGCTGTTGGTGTCACTGCAAGTCATTCCTCGACCGTCTTTGATACACTACTTTACTGAAGAACCTGCGTCTATCGCCACCGCATTGCAAACTGTTAAAAAGACTCTGACGCAAAATGTCGACAGCCCGTCGAAGAAAAGTGTATGTATCTGCTCCCTTATACGTCGTGATATCCTTGGTGTGTTTAGTGAGCAAGTTGTTAATGCAGCCTGCTAGATTGTGCTTGTGTACCGCGGAGACACGTCAAGCGATCAGGCACAGTTTATCAACACACGAGAGCAGGCTCCATGGGAATCCAACAGACCAGAAAACGATTGGCACATTGTCTGGATCGGCGTCGGAACGTCTTCCAGGGGAAGAAAGTTCGGAAATCGTCAGTCCACTGTGCCGACAGTCCATGCCGAAGATCTTACTTTTACGGAGTTGTGTCATGGCTTGTGTTTTCTCCTTGGTTTTGGAGATTCCCTCTCCGTACAGGTCGAAGAAGGTCCCAGCGGAGATGTGATTTCAAAGACTGTCGAACGGATCATACGGGGGCACAGTTATCGAGGAGCATGGCAGCAGTGGACAACACTCGAGTCCAGCGCCAGGATGCTTCGCCAGCGGCGTCTTCGCCCGTACTGGACAACGACTGGGGCCATTACTATCTCTGCACTTGAGTCTGCCGGTCACTACTATGGGAGCTGCCACCTTCTGGGCGAGACGCCAAGGGAAGTTCGGGCGCGCGTTAGCGAATACGAACAGCTGATGCAAATGGTTGGTCTCGATGGCGTCAAAGCAGACGTGACGGCCCTGATAGAAAGAGAACAATGGAATCAGCAACAGCGTCTGGACAACAACGAGACACGGTTGTCCCGGTATCAGAGAGCGGCGCTGCACCGTTGTTTTGTCGGACCGCCCGGAACAGGACGGCGGACAGTGGCCAAACTGTACGCACGCATCTTGTGGCGGCTCGGACTTGTCGAGGGCATGGAAACCGTCACACTATCGCTAGCATCTCTCATCGGCCTGACGCGTCAAGCTATTGAGCGGCACGTACACAAAGCTTTCACTGACACAAAAAATGTCGGAGTCGTCATTGTCGAGGACATATGCATTGATGGCCTACGCTCTGCTGTACAAGAAACGTCCAACAACGCAAAACGTGAGAAGAGTGACGAAGAGGACTCCAACGGAGACGAGCAAGACGATGGTAGTGATATTGACGCCATCCACGACAAAATCCCTCGGCAAGCAGTACGACACAGGAATCATGAGATGCGACCCTTCGTCTTCGATCTTCTGACCAAACGCGTCAAGACGCTGGATGTGCAGGACACGGGTCCAGTTCTCGTTCTCGTCGGCCTTGCTACACAGTCTGCAGGCGCGAATCTTGCTCACCTCCCACTCCAATTGACTGATTCCAAAAGAGACATGGACAGCTCGCATGCATCGATATCTTCGAGCCTGCGACAGCTGTTCCTGAGCACGACGCAAATCATTTCCCTCAAACCATATTCGGTTGAAGAGCTGTCGTTGTTGCTCCAACGGCGTCTCTCAAGAAAACACGGCCAACCGTGGCCAATGAATAAGGCCGAGTTGCGGGATGCGATGCGCATTGAACGCTTGCGGCCAAGTTTCGACAACATCTGCTTTGTTGAACGCGTGGCGCTGCACCCAATGGGCTCCGAAACGCCTCGTGGCAGCGCGCTCGATGACAAGCCGTCGGACGAAGGAGACAACTGGCATCGACGCTCCGAATCAAGCTCGTCCACGGTGCCTTCCAAAAACGATGCGAAAATCGCACAGCGGCCTAGCGGCCGTGCCTCTTCAAGCCCAACGGTCGGAGACCTATTTGGGCTCGGCCCCATTGCGGACGTATTCGAGACCATTGATACCACGGCTACACATCTAACGCAGGGCCAGCTGGAAGATCCACGGCCTCACGTGCCATATCTCTTTTTATTTTCTGGGCCTCCTGGCAGCGGCAAAACGTCAGTGCTGAACAAAGTCCTTGTGCCGCTGTACTTTACCCTTGGTTTAGTGGACAAACAGGAGATCGTGTCATGCAACACATCCGAGCTCATGTACCCGCGATCCCAATCAAACGTTGGCAACAGACTTGACCATACCAAGGACATTACACGAGTCTCCGAGGTGCACGTGAAGCGTATGATGGCATTGGCATTTGGCAAAGTACTCCATATCCGCGGCCACAGAACAACAGGCGACACACGGCACCTCGCCAATGACAACGCCGAGGACCCAACAGCCTGTCGAGACAAGATCCTGACCTACATCACAGAGCTTTTGGAGGCGGATAACCACCTGTGGACGCACAACCTCATTGTTGTCTTCGAAGAGGACAGTGCCACGAGCGAGGCCAATAATGCTAGCGCCGCCAGCCTGGCAACCGGTCTATTTACGCATCTTCGTTTCCCGGCAATCTCCACCGCCAGCGTGATTTTGAGCATACTCCAGAAAAAGGTCGCCACTGCGTTTATTGAACTGCCACTCCTTTGGAAGCCAAAGCAGACCAGCACGGACTCCAATCCAGATGCGGTGGTAAAGAGACGGCTAGAGTCGATGCTAGAGCAGATTGCCCAACGACCGGCCTTCTCCGGGCGGGAACTCGACGTTTTGGCCAAGGACATTGTGCGGTATACTTATAGTCAATTGATGCCGCACCCACTACTCGCCGACAAAACGAAAGAGGGGGACTCGAGCCGACAGCCTGACCCGATATGTTTGAAGGTGTCGCATCTAATAGAGATTCTCTACCGAAGGTATACCAACGCTATACCAATCATGATCTACGATCCGCAGAAGAAACCTTACGGTCGCACGAAAGAGTCGGACTAGTCTCGATCCTTTTAGCTGGATATTGTCAAACGGATTGAAAATATAATAGACTCTGGCACGGTTTACCGATTACACGACATGACGACGGCTAGGTATCAATTGTCCTTCTCGTCTTCTGTCCGGTCGTGCGTTGAGTCGTTGAGTCTGAAGATTGTTGTACCAACTCGTACAGCCACAGGAGATGACAAGAGAAGCCAATATGATTATGTAGTACAAGCAACCACGTGCTGTATTTTGATACATTTATTTTCGTCGTGCAAGACAACTTTGCTCGGCCTCTGTCAAGAATCACATCTTTTACAGGACCTAGCTTCACAAGGTCGCAGTACCTCGTAGTGTTAATATAATTCTGTCTGGAGAAAACGAACGTCTTACAGCTGCTTCCGAAGGCCAGCACGCTAAACGGCCGTCAATGGTTCCTGCTACTTTGAAACCCGCGACTGCGACTCTCTTTTGTAACCTGTCAGAAGTTCCTCGTGCAGGCCGTTGCCTTCGGCGTATGAGGATAAAAATATACAATAGCGGCCGCTCCCGTAAGCAAAGTAGACCAAGAAGTGCAACCGTACCTTGTGAGAGTACGTGCTTCAATGATAGTTTATGTCAGTGCCTTGTTTTGTTGCACGTGGGCCTGATCTTGTGTTTTCCATTCACACTGCGAATGACAAGGCTGAGAATGTGTGGAAGCCTTTTGCTAGTGGCTGATTACATACGAGAGGTGGAGCAAGACCGCTGCCAAGTGCACGTACCGAGCTTGTTCCGATGACGGAGTTTAGCTACGCCCTGTGGCAGGTTGATTACCAATTCCTCAACAGGCAGATTGCACCGCTGAACCAAACGACTTCCAGTATGCGCCAGATGCGGTGCAAAATAAAGGATGACCGAGACGACTTCATTTATTTCGTTGGCGGTCGTATACGAAGCGTTTGTCCTTCTTTTTTTTCTTTCGCTATTTTGCCCATTCCCAAATCATGATCCTCGGCGAGCCTGTCCGGCCATCGTCAAACTCTTCTGGCCTCCAAAGGTTCACTTTATTTTTACCGTCCTTGTTGCCTACATGCAATTCTTGTCCTCGACAGCTGCTTCAGAATGTGCATTATAAATCGAAACGCTGACAAACTCACAGCTGCGACAAGCTAAGAGAAAACAATTTGCAGCTAATGCAGGTTACGTTGCTGGGCTGGGAGGTGGAAGGTGTACATTCGTAACAGCGAGTAAGATACAGTAAGCAAACACTGTAGGTTGTAATGCACTGTGCTGTTTGCCATTGGAAACGCATCGCCCTGGAGCCAGACGCTTAGCCAAATGACTTTGCATGCGCTGGCGTCGCAAATGGAGGTGTAGAGAATGTGCTTTTCCTCCGTATTACTTGACTATCATTCTGTTGTTTCTTATTCCAGGTTCCAGTCACGCAGCAGTGAAAGCTTACGTTCCGAATTCGCTCGGCACGATCTCTCCAGTCGACGAGGTCAGAGCATCGACGCAATACGGAACCCTCCGAGCCTCCCAGTGAGTCCTCTGTAAGATACGCTGAAAGCATGTATTCTGTGAGGAAAGGCCAAAAAGTCAATACGGTGCGCGGAAATTGACTCTCTTTTAGTTCTACATTAGGGCCTTTCGCAGCCACCCGCCGGTTTTACAGGCGCACCGCCCACTGTGCCTCCAGTGGTTCAGGCCTTGCCTTCTGGTCTTTCAAATTCCACATCGCTTTCTCCCACGGCCGGCTGCCGGAACATGTACGCATGTACGCCTCTTTGCACGTGCTTCAGTTCTCGGCAATCTGGCTGTTGGCTGCTGGGCTGTTGGTGATGTGGAATCTCCATGGCTTTTCTGCTTGGGCTACCAACCCGTGAAAACATCAAAAACGTGACCGCGCTGCACAATCGCGAATCGTTCACTTCGTACAGACGGCCATTGTCCCGCTCTGCACCCCCATGCTTGGATGCGGAGAGTGTGTATGATGTTGGCTTCATTGTACCGTCCGTACATGCAGAGATGCAGTTCAAATGTGCTGAAATGAAGCATGTGCATGTGGCACTGCGCAAGAACTCGTGTCGCTGGCACGCACGCGCTTGCCGCGGGGCAGTCACACTTTACAGCGATTCAGCAGCGAGTCTCCCCACTCCGGGTACTGTACCCTTCCCTTGGCGCGAGTTTTACAGGGTCCTTTCAACAGTTCACTCCAGAGAACCACCGCCCACGCCCCCAAAAGAGACAAGCCGTCCCAGGGCGAGCGGGGGCTGGTTTCTGTCTCGGCTGGACCTTGTGGTTACACTGTCGTAAATGACATTGTCCAGCCCATCATCCCATGTGGGGGGTCACGTCTCATCGCGAGCTTCGATGTTTTGGTCCGAGCTGTCCTCAATTGCACTTTTGCTGTCTGTTTGGTTCTGCTGTGTAGTTTTACTAATTTTGGTGTTTTTTCAAGTCCAGTCTGCGTGTTTCCTCGCTCTCACCAACTTTCGCAAGGGAAAGCGGAAAGCGTCATACAGAACGACTAAAAAATACGCGCCATTGTCGAGAGTGCCCGTTCTTTTTCGCACTGTCAATCTATCCGGGATTTGGTTGTGGCCAGGCTTTCGCATGCTGCGCTGCAATACGCCCTTGTCATAGTGGGGTGGGTGGTGGGTGGCGAGCGTGGGGTTCACATCGTTTGCCTTGGCCTTTTGCGAGTCAACACCCCCCTGTTTTCCTCTGTTTTTTCTGGTGCTTTGACTAATTATGAGGTGTGAGAGTTTGGGGCCTGCCGCCCACGTTTGTGCCTGCTCCAACAGCGTAGCCGCCCTGGATTTTCGGTCGCTCTTTCTCATTCACCCGCGCTGTTTCCTGCTAAACAGCATCCCTAATTCCCCTTTCCGGCCTGTGCCCGAGTTAGTTCATTTTTCATTTTCATTTTTGGCCCTTTATAACGGCGCTAGTTGCTCAGTATTACCCTGGAAAATAGCGGACTTTTCCTTGTTTGGTGAAAATACAAAGGTACAAAGTACCAAAAACACTAGTGAACAAAGGCGGAAACCCGAGTCACCCTCACTTCCGACGAGAAGGAGCCGGGGTGGGGGGGCGCGCTTCCTCGGCTGTATTTGGCTGCTTTCGCTGTCTTCGCCCGCGTAACTTGGCTGCTGCGCAAACGGAGCCAGGCGCTGAAGCCGCGAGAACGGGTAGTGAACTCTAGGGAGTGGTGAGTGGTGTGGTGCCCACCATCGTGCGCTCTTTCCCTCACGGTAAAATTTTCGCTCCACTGCACACTGTGGGAAAGAGGGAGGTCGTCGCCTCTCGAGTCTCCTGTTGCTTCCGATCCAGGACTCTTCTACTCTCTCTTTTCCTGCTCTTTCGTTCCCCTCCCCTTCTCTTCTTTCTTTTCCTCTCCAATCCCCAAATATACAACAGACCAGGACGACAACATCGTGGGTCTTTGTACGACGACAATTGACAGCGTGACGCATTTTCGCAATCTCGACGACTGCTTCTCGCCTCCGCCCCCGTCTGCTCTGTTTCCCCCCTCTCTATTCGCCCCTCGCCTTGCAACCAGAAGCGCAGAACACCAGGAACACGGCAACGACTTCCGAGACATAGACAGTTGCTGATTGACCGGAAGACAAAACAATTAACGGGCTGTCTCTCCTCGACGACATTGACGACAAATTGAACGGGCCAGGAAGGAGTCTTTCAGTAGATTTTTTTTCCTTTTGCCGCAAAGGCCGCTCAAGCCACAGCATCCTATCATCGTCACCACAAATACCAGACAACAAGGACTCGCAAACAACAACCCTACACGATGGCCTTCAACGGACGGCGCGGCCCCAACATCTCGCAGTTTCTGCGGGAACTGCACGAGAACCCCACCCTCGTCGAGAACGACGCGGCGTTCTCCATGGACGACCAGGACCTCTCCATGTTCACCAACACCGAGTTCTTTGACCTCGAGACCGGCCAGAACACCGACTTCCAGCCGCAACACAACCAGCACCAGCCGCCCAAGCCCGGCTCCGAGAGCAACTCGGCCTCCTCGGCCGTCTCGCCGCTCAGCGAGGACACCATGACCACCATGGCGGATTTCTCACACATGGACTTCATGACAACAGGTACGGACGCCCAACTGATATCAGCTTCCTTGTAACGTCTATAATGTTCTGTTTTTGTGGTTTCCCCTAAGCACATTCTATGCACATATCCTTCGTTTTTTGGGCCTTTTCCCGTCATGCGAGTTTTTGTGGATGTTGGGAATCAAGCGCTCGTTCATCTCACTACCAGAGTTGACTCATCTCGATGGTGATGATGAGAATGCGACGGATGCCAATGACAAGCTCGGGTTTGCACGCACGCTCGCTTATCATTTCATCCTCTTATTTTCATTTATCACTGTCTCGCCTTCTTGACACCCGTTTTATTCGTTTTCCTGCACGTTCATGCCTCAAGCCTCTCCCCCATGTTATGCAAGTTTACACCTTACTCGTTAACTTCCGGACAGCAAGTGGCTGTTCGTTACCTTTTTTGGGGGTTTGGTTTTTGAGAGTGTGCTCTGAGCAGTAGGAACACATTCCTCGTGCTCCACTCGTGTTCTTATTTCCTGACCCTGTCTTTTATCGCTCTGCCTGTGGATTGTGGTTTTGGTGCAGATTTGGAGTCACTCGGGTCCAGTTGGGCACGTTCCCTTCTTGCCCTGTTCCCTTATTTCCCTCTTTTTCCTGTTCTTTGTCACCCTCTGCACCAGGGGATTGCGGGCAGCCTCCATTTGATTGGAACGTGGTTGCGTGCAATGCATGCAGAACCGGCCTCCCTCAAAGCGAAATAGAGCGAATGGGCGGAGCCTAAGAGGATGGTGCAAATTGCGGGATGTGATGGTGCAATACCCCGTGACTTGCGCTCATCGACACCGACTCCAACAAAGGGGGCCCGCAGAGCAGCCCATCTCGAAAACCCTCCCCCAGTTTTCGATCGTCGCCCAGCGCAGCACCCAAATATGGCGTCTTGACGCTTTTGCTTATCTTCCCATCCGTCTTTTTTTGCTATTTTCTTCTGTTTCCTTCTCTTGCTTCCCTTCCGTTTATTGTTGAAGCCTTTCCAATCTCCTTCCTTTTCTGGCTATATCCCTCGTCGCGTTTCTTTATATTCTGATATTCACTGGCGGACATCCTTTTCTTTCCCTGTTTCCTTATACCTGCCGCGTTCTTTGTTGCTTTTGTCTTCCATCTTTTATCATATCAATTAGCCTTGGGTCTCCCCATTGCACAAGGTCGTGCCAGCCATGCTGTGATTGCGACAACCAAGCGGCGCTCCTTTCCCTCAATCAACGAAAACCACAAGAACAGAACAAGCCACAAGACGACCCGCATCAATAAAGTGTCTAGCTTTTGCTAACATGGCATAATGTCCTCAGGCGACTTCAACTTCCCAGATTTTGGCGCCACCTACTCTTCGCCCTCCATTCCGTCGTACCAGGACAACCTGGGCAGCCTGCACCAGCCCATCCAACCCGGCCCGCCGTCCGTCTACTCGGCATCTAACTCCGTCAGCCACCCGCATTCTCGCAGCCACCACAACCCCAGCTATGCGTCCACTGCACCCACGCCGCCGCGGATAGCCGCCGCCGCTGACAAGCGGAAGGCCGATGTACTGAGCCACCAGCCACAGCCGGCAGGACGCGGCGCTGTCTCGTTTGAGGACCAGACCCGCGTTGCCGCCGAGGAGGACAAGCGCCGCCGCAACACGGCAGCCAGCGCCCGCTTCCGCATCAAGAAGAAGCAGCGCGAGCAGGCCCTCGAAAAGTCCGCCAAGGAGATGAACGAAAAGGTTCACGCCCTTGACAACCGCATCCAACAGCTCGAGACGGAGAACAAGTGGCTGAAGAGCATCGTGCTCGAGAAGAACGCCGGCAACGAGGAGTTCCTGGGAAAGCTGCTCGAGGATTTCAAGTCCAAGCACGCCAACGGCGCATCAAGTCGCAACGGTGCCGAGGCCGACTCCGAGACGGCCGTTGCTGTCGTTTCCGATGAGGAGAACGAGACAAGAGACTCGTCAGGCTAGATAATACATTGTCTACGCCAAACAAGTAAAATTAAAAAACACCAAAAATAACGAAAAGTCTCCTTTGTCTCTTTTTTCTTTACGTCTCTCTCGGTTACACCAACCAGTCTCTGCCAATACAAAGATGGGTGGATTCTTTGTGTTTTGAGGTACCTTTACGTCTTCTTTTACTTTTCTTGAATTTTATACGGGGTTATACGGTTTTGCTCTTTCTTGACAACTTTGGGGCGGTGTTAATTGTGTTTCAACAATCATGTATTTGATGTGGGATTTTTGGTATAGGGGAAGAAAGCCCTCTGGATGGAGAGGATGTGAATGATAGCGGAAATGGCGAATGTCGTCTACGATCATATTTTTTTATTGTATTTGACTCATCTTTCATCAACTTTTAATCGCCTCTTGTTCTTTTTATCTCCTTTTTGGTTCAGAAAAAACTACGTTTTGATATTTTCGTCTCTTGTGTAAGAGACGCAATACAAAAGAGATTTCCTGATAAACCTTGCTGTCTGCAGTGTTGAGAAGTCTGACGGTTTCCGAGCCACCACACACCTCACGCCCTAAAACGCCACAAAAAACTGCAAGGCACAATACACCTAGGAATACTGTGAGAGCGCCAACGGCAGCAGGTTAAAGTGCCCGTTCACCGCGGGACGTGCTGGAAGAAGCAAAACACACAAAAGACAAATCGAGAGGGGCGATCGACCTATGCCAGTCCCGGAGATGCCATCATTTCCTGGGGATATGGCTCAATACGTCCTCCACGTTAGGTGTTCAGAGAGAAACTGTAATGTGTAGGAGGAGGGATCAGAAGGGAAGGGTATGGACCATCTGCAATCGGGATTGCGTCTTTTTTCGTCTCGAAGATGCCTTTTTTGGTTGCAGCACACCAACGAAGAAGACAGTACTCGGCATGAATACAAAAAGTTTATATCGGAGCGGGAGAGATCACATACGATGTGCATGAGATCTCCGCTTCAGATGGATTCTTGAATGTTTGAACCTGTGATTTGCCCAAGCGGCAACGGTTCCCGTAGGACGGATATGTTTGAATCGATTATGTCGTACTCCGTATGCGTATCTGATATCTCGGGGGTACGTTGTGTGACGGCGCCGGTAAAATCGGGCAGATCGTCACGGTTCTTCACAATTCACAAGCCTTGAATCGTCCTTGGTCACATTGGCCATCGTATCTTGTACGTTCACGTACCAAGTACGTTGCCTCTGCGTCTCAGGCGCCAGGTGACGAGACGGCCCCGTTTAACAACATCTTTCGAGCATCTATCTAATCCTTGCAGGAGAAGCCTTCCGCCGCACGTCGCACGACATACTCGAAGACACATCAAGACTTGGCTTGTGCTTTTGGCCCGCCCCGATGTAGATCGGCTTGGTGTACAAAGTAAAAGTCAATCGAACTTTAATCCAGAAATAACGGGCGCGACAAAGCGTAACAGGCAGGGTGAGAGAACGGGTCATAAGTCTCAGGGACGGGGCGCTAGGTAGAACAGAGCGAAGAAGACATGCCGAGCAAGACAAACAAAAACTTCCCACCGAAGAACATTCGCCGGAAGAGAGGATCGACAATCTAAGTCGTAATTAATACATTCGTACATGCGAACCAAAGAGAGAAACGCGCAAACTTTCTTCGACTGGCGTTTTCATCGACTTTTTTTGGCCCTGATGACCCCCACTCCTTCATATCTATATAGGCCAGCAAAAAAACTGGGTATTTCGTCTGGTTTGGGATTGGCTTCCCCTTATTTGGTCACGAAACAACACCACAAGCGATGGCGTGCTCGTTGTGGACACAATGTCGACATCATCAAAAGCATTCGCCAGTGGACGCTGTGAAAGTTTTTTGAGAGAAAAAATTATGAAATATACAGGACGCAGGTACTCAGTGGCGCACATTCACTTCGGGTTTCAACCTGCACAGTGATTTGTAAATAGTCATAACAGTAATACCACACCACAGCCCTCTCCGCTTAATTTATGAATACCGTCCCTAAGGGGGAAAAAAAAATCAAAACAAAATAAAGCAACAGGTAACCAAGCAGTAGCCGACAACAACCGCTCGAAAATAGCCACTTTCCCTTTCAAGGAAGAAGTCCCGAGAGAGACGGGCTCGTGAAGGTGAAAATCAAATCAAAGGACCAACAACAGCTCGCGTTTACTGTACGAATCATTGACAGGTTCAGTTCCGAAACATATTCCTGGTCTGCAGTTCTCAGCCAATGCGCTGGACAGTCCGTTATACCCATCGTTCCTTCCTTACAAGTTTTGTTCCGCTGTTGCCAGATTTTGCGTACCCAATGCTCGCAGCTCAACGACCTGACAACAAATCTTACATAAGCAAAACAGCTCAGCTTGGGGACAATGATGATCTGTGCTCGTTGTCTGCAAGGAATGAAACATCACGATAGCAAAAAGTTCGTGGCTATTTAGGACCATATGGCTACAGGTCGCGTTAAGCACTGATGTTTAGAATACAGAACGCGTCTCTTGGCTTGTTTAGACAGCTCTGTGCATGTTGATAACTACGTTGTCTATAAATCGGACAAACCAGATTCCAAAAATCGACGACAAGAACGTGCAACATTCACACTGATGAAAATGCAACATCCTTGTCGGCTCGTATGCGACTCTTTTTGCGAACATGCGCGACATACCCTGATGGATGCGGGTTTCTGGTTTGCCACGGCCCGTTTCCGCGTCGTATTTCAGTCGCCATCTGTCAAGACGGGGTTGATGCCATTCCAATGCACAATTGCGTCTCACCGTCTAGAAAACAGCCGCTCTGTCACCGGGTTAGGAAACCCGGTGCAATTGGCTCGTCCTTCTATGTTTCCTATTTTCTCGAGATATCGGATCACGACTGAATGGATTTTGCTCACACAACCGTCGTATTCCACCCGCATTGCAAGCTGTAAATAGCAGGATGAGCGATTCATATCATCGTACGACGCATGTCTTGAGAGGAAGTTGAAAGCAAAAAATAGATCAGTGCCGGTGAAGCGGCTTAAAACTTCACTTTTGTATGACTAGACAATGGTATAAATACGGCTGGTGCGTCTAAATAGATACATCCATTGTTCTCGTTGGATGGCTTCGACACGATTATCAAAACTTCTGCAGAGCTGTGGAGAGTACGGAGAATCATCAGTATAGCAATTTTGTGCCCTATTTGCAGCCACATGAACGTTTCTCTTCTTGTTCCCATGCCACATTTTTTCTCACCAACGTTGGATCACGCGTGAATTAACCACTGCGGAAAGTCGACTCTGGCACTTTTACACGATTGGGCTTCCATTTTCAAATAGCAGCTCTACTTTCATCTCTCAAAGTCTTCTGCAGCAGGACAGATCGCGAATAGGCATTTGTTCCTCATTCATGAATGGCTTTCAGTTCTCAGAGTGAGCTGAAACCACGTCGTAAAATAACAGGACACGTGATGTAATGGGCAGGCCCCCAACGCGGATCTCAATGCTTGTTGTTCAGTGTGTCACACTACAGGACAACCTCATATTCCTTGCTTTTGCTGGTCCATGGACCCCCATCCGCCAAAACAATATCTGTAGCCGACAGGTTGAGCTGCACGGGATAGTATATAGCCAAAGGTGTGACCGTGTGACCTTAAACTCCTCTCTTGTCCCCCAAACACTTGGCTAGTGAAGTGAAGGGAAAGTACGAGGAGCCTCCAGAGTGACTTTGTCGAGAACAGACAAGTCATCCCGCGGTAAAGTCTCCACTCATGTTTATGATACACATGGGTGCATGTGGGAAAAAGCTTCAGAGGACGGAGTAATTACGAAATGCTCAAAAATTACAGCGGGCGTGGGGATTAGAACGTGTCCAGCAGCAGGAGGGCCCCCAGGCCCCATCGTTCATGTAATCTTCCTCCACTCACCCACGCGTTGCTCACGCGAGCTGTGAAAGGGCGGGTGTCCCACGCTCAGTTGGGTAAATACCAGAATCGTCCAGAGTCTGGGCTCGAAAGAAACCGGGCTCCTTGGTCGGCTTGGTGGTCAAGACATGCATTGGTCCCGCACCCTCCCACGATGTCCTCCCGAGAACAAAATGATCAAAGTACGGAGAACGACACAGGTGTATCCATCCTGCCATTCTCTTACGAAGAACGACTATGCAGGACCAGGTGCCCCATACAGTGCGTGTCTTTGACCCTGTTTCTCACCCATTCTCTCGCTTCTGTTTGTCGTCTCTTTGCCTAATCAGGCAAAGAGAGACGCCTTGGGTTTTTTGAGGGGGGGCGTCTTGCAGGATGCGAGAATTGGGACGTCCTTGGAAAGCAAGCCACTGCTGAAAAGGAACGGCCAGTCCGAGGAAAACCGTTGCTACAAAGTAAACTCCCTGTTGATGCCGCCAGCCACTCTCCATGCAGATCTAATTTTCTCACCCTTTTCTTTCTTATTTCCTGATATTGTCTCCATCGGACTTTTCATCTCGCTGTATTCTTCGGATATCCACCGGACCACTTTCCAGGTGCGGCTTGGAAAATAGATCTGACGAGGTCCAGTGTCCCACACATCACGAAATATACATGCAGGAGAGGAAGTGGTAAATTCCAGCCTTTCGTTTCCCGTTTCGTCTCCCAGACCATCTTATTTCAACCGAGGTTGTGTTCATCGCAAGATTAGCTTTATGAAAAATTTAATAAAAAATCAAACATATTTTCCGTGGCCGAGATCACGCACGACACCGACGACATCCATCGTGACAATGGCGTGATGTGGGGGCCTTTTGTCAACGATGCCATGGCCTTGCTTCCCAAGAGACTAAAGTAGTATGTCGTAGAGCGGTATCCGCTGAACCCTGAAATGCCACCCAAAAATAATATCCTGCATTGCGTTTGTTGCCCTTGTTTCCTAGTACGTTGTTGTTTTCATATGCACGTCAGCGGGTAATCGGGTTTTCGAACCCTATTGCTGCATAGATGTCCCATGCGTCGGCTCTCTCACCGACTAACCCGTGAATAGCCATCCTTCACCAACCACTCTGCAGAATGCATGATTTTAAATTGAAGAAAATAGATTATTTTCTATGGTGTTGACAGTGTAATTACTATGGAAGTCAAGTTGCTGCGAACGTCGTATAAACACCAGCAAACACAACTGGCCAATGATAGGCTTGCCAAGTCAGGGAAAATCCTGCCAAACTTACACTCCATACGGGGACGAGATCCTCCCTCCTCGTCCCAGCAAAGGACGGCACAGGAATCGTTACGATTCAAAATGCTGTTGACCAACACGGCAAATACCAGGGCTAAAAGTGTCGGACAAACAAAATACAAGCCTCAGATATACTTGCTTGCATCTTCAGTTTGTATCACATTGGCAACCATCAATCTCTCGCTTCTACGTCGCTGTTCACGAAACAAACAAGGTATTAACAAAGAAGATTCGCTATATTCGTATACTAATGAAAGAAAACTAGCAAAGCGCCTAGATGGCAGTTCAATCGATCGCTGAGGAAGAAGCAAGCTCGTCGTCAAAAGCAAATAAACAAAGGGCAGCAGTTATGATCAACGGTCGCCGGTTGCCGATACTCGACAGACTCTCCTCCGTTCCCTCCCGCGACCACATGCCAAGTGACCGGTGTCTATTGTGCAGTCTTGTGCCTTGACGATTTGTTAGCAGTTGCACATACACATACTATCGCGACAGGGTGAAGCGAGCATGTAAGGGGAGAAGATGCTGGGGCAGGGCCCTGGCAAAGAACTTACTTGTTGACAACACGCTCGATGCCGTCACATCCCAGCTTAAGCGTATCCATCTTGGGGCCGTACGAAAAGCGGACAAAGTGGTGGCACGGCGAGTCAAAGAGGTCACGACGGCGCGCCGGGTTCAGATCGAAGAAGATACCCGGGACGACAATGACCTTCTCCTCCAAGCAGGCCTGGAAGAAGTTGAGGCCGTCCGAGATCGGGCCGGGGAGGCCCTCAAGGTTGAGCCACAGGTAGAACGTCGAGTCCGGCACGTACTTGATGACAAAGCCCATGGTGCGCAGCCGCTTGACGACGTAGTCGCGCTTGTCGCGGAAGTGGTGCTGCAGCGCCTTCATCTCGGCACGGACCAGACTGGGCTCAAGCATGGGCACCGCAGCCTCCTGGAAGGGCACGTTGGCACCGCCGTCCAGGTACGAACCGCACGAACCGATCGCCTTGATGAACTCCTTGGGGCCCAGGATCCACGCCACACGCCAGCCGGGAAGACGGAAGCGCTTGGTCAGGCCGTCAATGATCAGGACATCGTCCTCGTCGACATCAATGATATTCTCGGCTGTGCTGATGGTCGTGCCATCGCAGTCGCTGGTGTAGTTGTAGCCCGAGTAGAACTCGTCGCTGATCAGAGTCGCGTGGTCGCGGCAGAGGTCCTGGATCTCGGCCAGCTCGGGATTGGCGACAACGCGGCCCGTGGGGTTGCGGGGGTTCGAGGTAAGGATGACGCCAGTACCACGGGCAATCTCGTCGGCGATCTTGTCGGGGTGGATATGGTAGCCGTCCTCCTCTTTCAACGGGACGGGGATAGCGGCGAACTGGGGTAAAGAAATCCCATGTCAGCGGTGGTCTCACTGTGTTCGGCACCTTGTGTCGATCGAGAAGATCCCGAAATGGTGGGTCCAATGTCATTTCTACGCTATCTCGGAAAACTTACGTTCTTGAAAAGCGACAGCATCTCGTTGTACGCTGGTTGGTTAGTGGGAGTCTTGACCACAGACCAAAGGACGCTCGTGTCGACGTACCTGTGTAATCCGGGATGAAGAAACCAACATAGGCGTTGTTCAGGACGGCAGCGATCCGGATCAGGCCGGCACGGCCACCAGGCACAATGGCCACGTTCTCCCAGGTGTACTGGCTCTCCTTGCCCTTGCGGTGGTGCTCGTTGTACAAGTGTGCGACGGCCTCGCGGAGCGGGCGGATACCGGCAGTGGGGCCGTACTCGCGGCTGGCCACTTCCACGTTTATCGTCGTGGGACGCTCGAAACAACCCTCAATGTCGTCGTCAACTTCGGGGGCACCCTGGCCCAGGTTCGCCCAGTTCTGGGGCTCATCAAGGAAACCAAACTCGGCGGCACGCTCGGTGCACCAGACGACACCGGTGGAAGCGCGAGAAGCATCGAGGCCGGTGTGGGGCAAGTGGCCCTCGTGGGCGGCGCGGAACTGGCGATGGATTTTGCTGCTGGCCTCTGAAACAAGGGCACGGAATCGTTAGTGGAAGCAGCAGAGAAGGAAATCAACAAATACCGAGCGTGAGACAGTGGATCCTACCATGGACGCCCGGCTCGCCGAACGAAAACCGGCGGCCCGGCTTGGGCACACCAGTGTTTCGGTTGATGCTGAACTTGCGGTTGAAAAAATCCGCCATTGTAAAGTGAGGTAGGTAGGATTGTCGTGATGGAAAATTGAAGAAACGAGAGCTGGATTGAAAAGGCAAAGGAGGCAGAGAATAAAGGGCCAGAGGAATCACGGCAGTAGTGGTGAGGGGGCTGAGATGCAGGTCTGGGGAGAGGGGATCCAATAAATATAACAATGTGGATGGACAGCTGGACAGAAGACACGACAGAAAAGGTAAGCAGGGGCACAACAAACGGCGACACCGGCGGGAGTCGCTTCCTTGTCAATATGCGCAGAGTCTGCAGAAGTGTTGCGTGTGGAGGTGTACAGCGTACAGGATATGCAGGAAATGCAGAATATGCAGAATATGCAGAATATGCAGCTGCTCGTTTTGGCTTCACCGACTCGATGCGTGTTGGTCGTGATTCGCACGTTCCGTTTGCCAGCAAGAAGGGTTGCCTTGGGATGGGATGCGATATTTTTGTGATTCGCTGCTGTTTTGTTTGTCCCTGGATGAGGGGAGCTGAAGCTGTCTCGATTTTAGTCTCGAGTCGCCTCGTCTCTTACCGTTTTGTCTCTGCCCGGTCCTGTCAGCGACATCCTTTCTGGCCTTTTCGAGTCCAACGCGAGCTGCCGAGAGCTGGCATCACCTCTGCCCAAAACACGTACGTCAATAGTGGGGACTAGCCCCAAGTCGGCCGGCGGCGAAATGGTGAGCGAGTGGAATTGAGGGGTATTCTCCTGCCTGAACGGATCGTGGTTCGTTCGTTGACTTTTGTTTGTCCCTCCCCTCTTCCTCATTGGCGTTGTTGGCGTCGTTTTGTGACTAAAGAGAACGCCACCGCGAAAGGAATCACGGCACGATGCGTTGAAACAGATCCTTAGCCAATAGTGTGGTCACGTTGAAGCAAATGGGCAGCGACAGAACTTGCGGCCATTATCTTTTCTGTGGCTACAAACCTAGCTCGACATGTAATGTCTACATGGCGATGAGATGGCGTTGGGAAGGCAAAGAGAAAAGGGTCATTGGCATAAGAGGCATGAGAAAATGCGAAGATGTCAAGAGAAGAGATCGGCCGTCACTGTTGCATTAAAATTTACCCCTTTGGGCCCTGATAGCCAGACCAGGTGCAGATTCAGAAGGAGCAGCTGTGGCGTGCCTTTCTTTCCCGATGCGGAGTCCTGCAGGCAGGAAAGGAAACTGCGATGCCTCATACATGCCGCCGAAAGGAAGTACACAAGAAATCAGTGGGAACAACAGCTCACGTTCTTTCCTAAACAACTGCTGTGCTTGCTCGCTGTTTAAATCTTTGTTACTCCAAAACGTTGAAGAGGACAAGATATTTTCTTGGCACGACCTTTTTCAGTGGAG
Source organism: Sporothrix brasiliensis 5110 (assembly GCF_000820605.1). NCBI lineage: Eukaryota > Fungi > Ascomycota > Sordariomycetes > Ophiostomatales > Ophiostomataceae > Sporothrix > Sporothrix brasiliensis. The sequence continues at coordinate 1,106,241 of NW_024467137.1, read as the reverse complement.
AAATCAATTGCTGGCAAGGTTAAGCAATTGGGAGGATGGGGCTAAATGCAGCAGGACCGACCCAACAGTGAGGGGGAACGAGGGCAAAAAGGCAGCGGTGATCTTGGGGTCGGGCGGTGTGAGCTGTTTGAGGCCCTCGAAAAGACCTTTCGTTAGAAGCAATACAGCGCAGTAAAGTGTCTCGCAAGCAAAAGAGGAGCAATGTTGCTGGTGGAGCAGCAGACCTGACGGCAGCTGCGAGCGACAGAGCCGGCCAATGAAGGAAACGACGAGGGCTCTTTCCGGAAGTTTCAGACAAGTTCAAAGTGCCTCGTTGGGATACGACATGACGCCGTCGCAAGGCAGGAACACCTTACCAGTGACCCTGTGCCTTATCTTCTGCTACGATTTCTTGCGTCCCCGACCAAAAAAAAAAAAAAAAAAAAAAAAAAAAAGACAGAGGCTTGTCCGGATTTCAGTACACCGGACTGTGGCTTGGTCGATTGTGCCTGAGAAGGCACTTTGGTGATTGACCAGAGCCGGGCCAGCAGACCCCCAACGGCTCAGTGGCTGTGAGCAAGCGTAGATGAGTAAGTGGAGCCCTGCGAGAAGGAGCAGCAACACGCTTGTGGAAGGCGCAAAGCAAGCGCATTTACGTTTCGCATCTCGAAGTGAACACCAACCGTACGGAGTTCTGTGGCGGCAAAACAGCGGAGACGTTGGTGCACAATTCTTTGGTGAAGCGTTTACTCGTCCTAAAGTCCAATACGCCGTCTGCTCGCGATTCACAGCAACTTGACGTCAGATCCCAAACCACTCCGTCCCGCATATCCCCGTTCCCCTGGCGCGCGCTGCGCCCCGTTAGGCTTCCCGCTACTTAGTATGGAGGCTGTTGGCGCGCCATGGTGGTCCCAGTTTGCAGACCAAGAGGCTGGCCCTGTGTCGTCCATCACATCGCTCACCATTTCGACCGAAGGTCGAGGTGTAAATGTAAGGACGATCTTCGGGAAACTGGCAGGAGTGATTAGGAACCATGGCGTATGAGACGAGAAAGAGACAGCAAACAGGAAGGAGCAAGCTAAACGGAGTAACGAAAAGGGGAAACTACAGCAGCCACTTGGATCGTCTGTTGGGCCTCGTGCGCGCCTTCCGATCGTCGCCTAAAACATCTGCGATAGGCATGATTCGCCTTGTCTGCGACCAACAGCCTCGTCGTTTCCACGACCTGGCAAGGCACCACAAAACAGTCATTACGGGGTTGCGTATTTTCAACCTTTGCTCTCCGCCGTACCATCTCTGTAAGATTACTTTGGGGAAGTGCGGCGAGGCTAGCAAGTGCTGCTCCCCCGTCCGCCACAGTTGGTCTTTCTCGATTCGGAAAGCGGGCAGGTCGCCAAGAACAGCAGGAGCAAACCTCCGGCAAGCCTTCTCTCAAGGTTGAGCCTCCATTGTGCGCGTGCCCCTCATTGTCTTTCCTTTAAATACCACCCCTCACCCAACCTTGCATCCTTGTGTCACCGTTTCTTGAGGAGAGCATCGTGACGACACTTGCGCCTCCCCAACACCAACCAACATCTTCGTCACCTCTCCTTACCTATTGCATCCCACAGCAAAGAGTTACCAGGTTTGCAGCAGCCATCCTACCCGCAATCGCACAACCACGGAGCTTCCCCCGCCAGCTTAGCCTACTCGACTCAGCGCCAGCAAAACATCGAACTGAGCGCACAAGGAACACTCGACTCACCTTCGTGACAGCACGAAACATGTCCAACAACAACGGCCGCGACGGCGTCCGCAAGTCGTTCTTCGGCTCGCTCAAAAACAGCCTCAGGAAAGGCACAAGCTCAAATGGCGACGGCTCCGTGAGTCCCGTCTCGCCTGGCGGCGCGTCCGCGTCATCACCAATACCACCTGCCAGCCGTGGACTCAGTGCATCGCAGGCCCCGTCTTCCCGCAGTCGCCCGGGCTTCCCAGAGCCAACGAGACGTCCCTGTACGTGTTTCATTCCGCGGCGATCCTAGAGTACTTTCCCTCTCCCCATTTCTAACACTGTTCTAGCCAACGAACCTCCTCCGCCGTACTCGGCGATATCGGAGCTACCTGGAAGTACCCCTGCGGCCGCACCAGCTGCTTCTGCTCCGGCAGCTGCACCTACTGCTGCTCCCGCTCCTCCGGCGATCGGCTTCTCCATCCGCCCTGCCTCACCCACTCCCTCCCAGCGCTCCTCGGCTTCCGCCCGCCCAACCGTCGACAACGTCCGTTCCGCCGAGGACCCCTACGCCTTCCTGTCCATGTTCGACACCATCTTTGTCATTGACGACTCCGGCTCCATGGCAGGGCGCCCATGGCGCGAGGTCCAGGCCGTTCTGGCCAACATTACGCCGATATGCACGCAGCACGACGCCGACGGCATCGACATTTACTTCTTAAATCACAAGAACACGCCGGCTGCACAAGGTGGCGGCGGCCAGCAGGCTCGTGTCCCCCCGGGCAAAGCGGTCGGCGGCTACCACAACGTGACGGATGCCGCCGCCGTGGCGCGCATCTTCCAGACCGTCAAGCCGGGCGGCGCCACCCCCACGGGCACGCGCCTACACAACATCCTCCAGCCCTACCTTCGCTACTACGAGGCCAAGCGGAACGAGATGGAGCAGCGCGGCGAGTACGGGGATCCAGACCCCGACGACATCAAGCCCGTCAATATGATTGTCATTACGGACGGCGTGCCCACCGACGACCTGGACACTGTCCTCGTGCGCGCCGCCAAGAAGCTCGACAGCTTTGACGCGCCCCCCTTCCAGGTTGGCGTGCAGTTCTTCCAGGTCGGCACCGAGGCCGAAGCTGCCGCCTACTTGCGACACCTCGACGACAACCTGGGCAACGACGTGGCCGGCGGCATCCGTGACATGGTCGACACAGTCACCTGGGACGCATTTGTGAGCATGAACCACGGCAGCACAACGGGTGGCAGTGGTCCAAGCACCGCTCTCGGCCTCACGGCCGACGGTATCCTCAAAGCCGTGCTGGGCGCCGTTGTCAAGCGTCTCGACCGCCGGCCAACAGGTCCCTCTGGTCCACCAGCAAATGACTCCAATGTCCACCGATATCTCACACCACAACGTTAACCGCTGAACTACTTTTGACTTCTTTTCTTTTCAGGACATTCAGGTTTTCTTTCACAACTCTGTTTTATTAGATACCCGCTTTCTTTTTGTTGTTGACGGTACAAACACTGTCACTCTTTCCGTTTCGTGCTGCATTTAATTCATGTCATATTAAATACAATTATCGGACATTAGTGCTTCTTGCTCTCAAAAAAAGTTAAAATGGTAGGGTAGGGTAAGCTGGGGGCTTATTTGGCATGAGTGGTTGATTGTTAATTATTTTTACGAATTCAATCCATAAATTTCCGGCGTTGAGTATTTGCTGGATTTGTTTTCATCCGAACCAATTTCGTAACATTTTTGTTTCTACGAATAAGGCAATGCTCAAATCGTCATATCGAAGACACCAGATGAAAGTTTGCTTTGAGGGTGAAGGAGTATTTGCATTTCTGTAACACTATGTTCAGGATATCAAGTCTGTAATAGTCTTTATATCATCACTTGGTCGCAATTGAGGCCATGTATCCCCCACGTGCGCCATACAAGCAGATGTTGTGCGCAAGTAACCGTGCCCCCTAATAACAGACGATGGCCCAGCCCGTAACTCCTTCCACGGATTGTAGGTGAGAAAGGGAAAAGATAAGAAACGGAAACCTGTAAAATTAGAAAACAGACAGAACAGGACGGTTGGTCCAGAGCCAGCACCTCGATTTCTTGTGATAACCATCACCTTCTTGACGATAAGCCGACTAGAAGGAAATCAATCTCAAGCAAAGGGCTGGAATTACATGATATAGGGGAAAGGTACATGACTCAAAGGTAAAGGGTAGACTAAGCAAATAAACTTGAGAAAGAATAAAGGTAAACGAGAAGGCAGAAGACAATAAGATAAAAAAGACGCAGGCAAACGAGATGATAACCTAAGTAAGGCTTTGAATATGGCGAGACCGTGACCCAGGATCGGAAGCAAGCGCATGGCCGACGATGGCGAAAAAAATAAAATAAAAGAAGTCCTGGGGCCATACATAAACAACGCGGGTCATTAGATGTGAAGCTGAATTAAGTCGACTAGTAAAGTAGGAAAGCGAAAGGCGATAGTAACGGTAAGGCGACTGAATGGGCGGGCCTCCGTGGCGCGGGCAGAGTGAATCAAAATATAAAGTCGGATCTTGGAAAATGGCGTCAGTGAAAAAAAAAACGGGAAAACAGAAAGAACTATATCGACAAACTCGAGACAATGTAAACAAGGCGACCCTAATAGTATTGACTGGGAGGAACCTCGCCAGTTACTGCATGAGAAGGACATTGGCCTTGGCCAAGAAGCGCGGGTCCACACTGACACCGGCGTCGTTGCGATACGTGATACCAGGCGTAACAACACACATCACGCGCCAGTGGTGGGCCTGTAGTTCGCGTGATGGGATGCTCGAGTTCAGAGGTCGGTGAGACTGGTCGCTGAACTTGATACCGCATTCGTTGAAGATGAACTGGAACGAGAGGGGGGAGGTGAAGAGTTTGGTGGACAGCTCCACGCCCTCCTCACAAATGATGTGAAGCTCGTGGTCTGCGCTGTCACGATCCACCTTCTCCAAATCCAGCATCGGTCCAAGGATATCCTTGGCGCGGGACATTGCATAGGTCACCTTCTGTGCCTGGAACTTGCTCCAGCTGGGTCTGTTGATGAAATCGCTGATGGCGCGCGAGCGCTTATCGACGAGTGCGTGGCGCTCATGAGGCTGTAGGGCAGCGTCTGTAGCAAAATGAAAGATGTCAGTCCGGCTTCTTGGTATAAATGTACAGCATCACAGTGGGAGTGTGTCTTACCGTATCCATACTTGAAGTCAAGCCTGTGCTTGACACTGATTAGCAAATCTGTCAGTTGCTCATCCATGCCCTCCCACGCTTGTGAGTTCCACATCTGCTGGACAAAAAATTGGATGACAAGTCGTGAGATGAAGAAACTGCGATACGGCTTGTTGAGAAGCATGTAAAGCGCGTGGCTCGAGGCGTTGTGTCTGTTATTCGGGTATGTAACAGTGCATGCATAGTCCCAGAGACGCGGGTGTTGACGGCTCATGTTGTGCATCGCGCTCTCATTGACAGCGCTGCAGTACTTGTCCACCCAATCCTTGATCGAGTTGTAGAAATGGAACATATCATAGACTCGCACTGCATCCAGGCCTCCAGAAGGGTGCACAACACCTGCCGCGAATTTTCCATTGCGCTCCTGGTCATTTCGCACAATTGCCAGTTCCTTGGATAGCGGGGCCGGTGTTTGACCGCGTGTCGAGTTCGCCATCGTAGCCCGGGGTGCGGATGAGCGTCCGTTCTTGGTAAGAAATAGAGGTGGACCAGAACTAACAGCTGGCTCGCTCTTGTTGGGAGGACATGTGCCATTCTCGGCAGACGAAAACGACGAGGCCGCTCTCTTATGAGCATGGCCATTGTTGCCAGGTCCGAAGAATTGTTGCGTTTGCGGGAACGGGGGTTGGGGAGGCGCTTTGAAGGGTCCATTATTCCCTGGCCCAGGGGTCTGCGTGAATCGACGGACTGGCCCACCATTGACAAAATCAGGAGTGCTCTTTCCCGAGCTGCTTGCATATCCACTGGGAGGCCGCGAGATCATCACAGCACCGCCTCTTTTGGCAAAGAATTTTGATTGTTTTCGAGGCCCTCGACTGGCAATATGAGGCGTGTTCGATCTGAGCTGTTGGTTCTGGTTAGGTGCAGTGGGGTGCTCTTGCTCAGCCGAGGAGAAACTACCGTTGACGTAGCCTGGCGGCCCTCCGATGATGCGCCTAGGAGAAAATGGCATGTCTTCAACTTTGTTAGGTAGGTGCGGCATATTTTCGTTCGAGAAATTGTCAAGATACTCTATCTGCCCAGGCCCGTTTCCATTCCGCGGAAGAAATTCAGTCACAGCCCAGCTATCGCTGCTTTTGGCTGATCCGGTCGTTGCCTGTGTTAAGTGCATGCATTAGTCGTTTTCTTCACTGTCGAAAAAATAATAAGACAGATCGGGGTCGTGTGCGCATCAATGTGCGGCTTACCTGATTATCGTTATTTCCCGCTCGGTACTCTTGCATCTCATTCGTCAGCTCATTCAGGCGGCCACGGAGAAACTTGACTTCCTGTTCTGCAGCATCGCGCTCAGAAGCTCTGACATCACGTTCGTTCAAGGCGGACGAAAGAGAGCCCTGTAGCTGGGCACGCTCCGTATTGACGGCCTGCTCCAATCTGGCGCTGGCCTGTTGTGCTGCGATAAAGCACTGTGCAATTCTCCGAAGTTCATCAAACCATCCCTCGCGGATGGTAGAGGTTAGCCCAACTTGGTTGTTCGTCGCTTGTTGGAGTCGCATAATACGGCCTTGTGCCGACTGACACGCAGCCCGGATGTCCTATCAAGAGGTACCATTAGCAGACGCTAACAAGATCACAAGCCAAGCACTAGGCTTCATGTGAGAGAGTAGTAATATACGGCGACATAGCTTCTCACATTGAAGGACCCCGACATTGAAAAGACCGCAGAAGACGTCTGTGGGGGCGTAGGGAGCTGGGAAAGTGAATTGTGGTGGTTGCCTGTATTAGGCTCGTTGTTTGGATGAAAGCTGAGCCGCATATCTGAAGTGAAATAAAGGCCGGCTTCAGACGACCAGTCTGGCGGAGGGGAACGCATGCTATACCATGTGTCAACTAAGCACGCCTTTTGCGTGAAAAATGTAGGTTTGACGACTCACAAACAAAATTGCGTTGAAATACTGAATAGATCTTGGATAAAATGGTTCAAAAGGTAAGTTGCCTGTAAGTTCTAGCCCACAGTGTCAGTTGCCGTGTGCAGGTCATGTCTCAAGAAACGAGCGGTGAAGACATACCGGTGGTGAAAAAAATCCAGTTGCGATAGAGGTTCCAGTGAATTGTTTCACTTCATAGAGTAGAAGCGTGCAGTGAAATAGCGAATGACTGAAGCAAATAAGGGCAGCACAATTCGACAGTGAGGTGCGCGTGAAGAAGCTGCGAATAGAAAAGCGCGAGAGACGACGAAGTTTCGATGAGGCGAAGATCGCAGCGAATGCACTGGGCCGTACGACTCCTCACTCCGAGGCGCCAAAAACTTGAAGAAACGTCGAAATAAAGGGGGACAGCACGAGCGCCAGTTTCGGGAAAGGGGCAGGCCCTGGTATCGTGATCGAAAAGCGTAGGTCTAACCTGGACGAAGCGAAACGCGCGTCAAAAGAAGCAATCCAGATCCAGTGAAAAGATTCAAGCCAAATGCAGGCGGGAAAGTAAAGTGTAAGAAGAGTGAAAACGTACGAGAAGTAAAGGGGCAAGCTTCCAAGTAAGTTAAACGAATGTGTCGAAGCTCCTACCACACAAGTATCTGCTTCTTGTAGGATGACGGATGAGGACGAAAAAGAAGCCAGAACGCCAAGAATAGAAGAAAGAGAAAAGGAGGAGAGGGTGAAGGGAAGAAGAAAAATAATCTGGGAGGGGTAGACTTAAGTACCCACGCACAAAAATATTGGCCAAAACAAAAATTAACGAGCACCACGCGGGGGAAGGGCGTCAAGAGAGAGTGCAGTCTGGTGGCGTGTTGCTTAACTTGGCTCAAAAAGTTCTAGGCCAGAATCGAGCCGCGTCTTGTGAAACGTCGGAAGCTTGGTGGAAGCTCTTGTTTATGTGATTCCAACAGTCATCTGAGCAGGGCAGTAAATGGCAGGATGTTGCCATCACTTCTCTCTGCTGTCCTGCTTTGTATTTGGCTCCCCATAAGGCTGGTAATACTGGCCTTCTTCCAGATACCGATATTGATATCGCCCAGGCAGCGTCTCTGCCGGCTCCTCGGATGTTGCTCTGTGAGCTGAAGTCGAGGCGAATCGATGCGAAGCGCAATACAATGACAGCGAAAAGAGAGGCTCGCCAGAAATATTATACGCCAGAAAAGCGACTGAAGAAATGCAATTGCTTGAGGCACAGGAAAAGAATCAACTGGGAATGGGAGCTGGCCATCGGCCGTCTGGCCGTGGTGTGTCCGCGGATGGCAAAGGGGGCTTCGTTAAAAGAACCTTAACTGTGGACTAAGGATGATCTTGATGGAAAGGTGAGAAAAGAGTCAACATTTTCTGAGAATATGTCCCCAGAGAAAGGGGGCAAATTTTGGTTCCTCAGGGCGGCTGCCTACCAAGTGAGGGGCGCAAGTGGTGGGTGGCGCCTCCCTTTTTTGTCGACGTTGGAAAGTAAACAAAGAAGGCAAGAGTGATGGACTTACACAAAGAGAAGGAGCGACTAGCCTCGCCCCACTCTTTTGGCCGTTTGACAACGTCAGGTACTCCAACCATGACCACAATTACATCTGTACACCTGCACACTGGTCCAACGAAAACAAAGATGTATGAATTGGCTTCTATTGAACTTGAAGTAATTTTGATTGAAATATGATACGCGACACAAGCTTAGACAATGGGATTAAAAACATAAATCACCTGCAGTAGCTATAGGCAAAGGAGCCTTGGGTTATGCGCTGTGCATCCGACGACTGGAGACTTTGTATCCGGCATCTGAAAACCAATCCACGCGAGTCGTAGCAAAAGCGACAGCAGACAAGCAATCCGATAAGCAGGTTTTTGGGGGAGGAGCCAGAAGCAAATGCAAAGAACTCCATAACCAGGGCCGGCGGGCTTGCAAGGGCAAAGCATGCCATCTGTGAGAAGAAAGTGAGATGAAAAATGCCGTGAATGTGACGAACTGGAAATTTCTCAAAATAAAAAGAAAGGCGAAATAATTTGACGTGGACAGAAATTGACTTGCAGGCGTAAATGCAAAACCAGCCGAGATGTCTGTAGAGACAATGCGACGGAAGATATCGGGATTTTCGAAAAGGTACTCGATCCTATTGAGGAAAGCACCAGTCCGCTGTAAAAATTCTGGAAAAAAAGAGAAACGTGAAGTTTGAGAAATGGCCGCCGCGTAACAAAGGATACAAACTACCGAAAGATTATTGGAAGGAAGAACGCCGGGTACCGAAGCAATTGACAAAGGCCGTTATTGAGAGCGCGAAGCGTCTCTGGAGAGGGATCGAAACTAGGTAAATGATGAAGCCCGTTGGCCAAAACGACTAAGATGAAGGCCATTGTATCAAAAAAAAAACCTGGTTGCTGCTCAAAATTGATAGCGCTGCTGAGACAGACGAAGGAGAATCAAAGTCGTTGAAGAGAGAGGACGCCCAAGTGCTAACCTCGCAGCAGTGGCAGGAGGAAGAAAAGACCTGTACAATCCGAGTGAGAAGCTGCCCTCAGATAAAGATTGAGGAGTGCAAACCGGTCTGGAAGCATTGAACAGCCTCGGTTGTGCCGAGATGGGTACCCTTTATGGCGGTAGGGGGTAGCGGATATACGGAGATCGAAAAGAGAGAAAAAAAAGACAAGGTTAGCTTCCGTTCAACTCCAGGCGACGATGATTTACATCGCCTTGGACCGCGAAAACAAACTGCTGTAGACGGCATCAACAACGGGCGCGGCAGTGATCATACGACCACCAAAGTAACGGCCGTTGAGACCCTTGATGGCGTTCTCGCCGCCCTGCACCTTGTCGAACTTGAGGTAGATGTCGCCGTTGGAGTTCTGGTCGAGGGCCACGTGCAGGACGTGGCCGTATTTGTCTTCGGCCTCTTGGCGGACGTCGTCCTCCAGCTCCTTGACCCAATCGTCGCCCTCCTCCTCGGCGGCGTCAAACATGTTGTGCAGGACCACGCAGCGGCTGGCCAGGTTCACGTTGACGCCGACCGGGAGCGGCTTCGGGTCGTTGCGGGGCTTCATAATCGGGCGCTGCTGCTCGACGGCGTCGCTGCCACCGTTCGCAGTGTTGTAGCCGTTGTGGCCGGCACCGTTGGTGGCAGGCGACGACGACGAGGTTCCAACGTCATCGGTCCTAGCGAGTTTTCTCATGAGAGCATCTCGGCTGTAACTATTGAAGTTGACGCCAGCAACATCCGTATCATCCAGTGCACCAGCACCACTACCTTTGTCGCTATCGCGGGCGCCCGCGCGGTCGAAATTGCCGGAGGCGCCACCATTGCCACGGCGGTCCGCGTCGCGGCTGTTGCCGTTGTGTGCTTGGTCGCGGCCCTGGAATCGCTGCATCAGATGAGCAGTAGACTCGGGGGTAAACTTATCGTTTCCGAGGCCGACACGAATCGGACGTCCTGCCAAATCAAAGCCGTTCATCTTCTCGAGCGCCTCACGCGCCTGGTTGCTATCGCGGAATCTGCCAGCGGTTAGTATGGAGTACAGAGACATACAAATATAACAGGAGGGGGAAAGAGCCGGGGGGGGGGGGGGGGGGAGATGGGGAGAACATACTGGACAAAGCCGTAACCACGGCTGCGGCCGGACTCGTCTTTCTGCAGCTGAACAAACTCGAGCTCGCCAAAAGGCTCGAAAACATTGCGCAAGTCGGACTCAGTAATGCTAAAGTGGATGTTGCCGACGTAAAGCCGGTGAAAGGGCACGCCCGTGGCGTTCCCGCCGGTCGGAGTTTCTGCGGTGTTACGTACTTGCCGGTTCTTCTCAGCCTCCGTGACCTGGACAATAACAGGGATACCTAGCAGTTTCTGGCCTGTGAGCTGGAGCGCCGCAGCAATCGTGTCTTCACTCTTAAATTCAACATAGCCGACACTAAATTGTTAGCAGGGAATATATCACAAAAGAAAAAGAACAAAGAAAAAAAAGAGCCAATGGGAAAGAAGACATACCCCTTTGAGCGGTTGCTCACGCGATCTTTGACAATCTGAGCCTCGGCAACAGGGCCGGCCTTTTCGAAAAACTCCTTGAGCTCGCGCGTCCGCAGACGGGCCGCCAGCTGTTGCACGAAAACAGTCCGTCGATCGCGCTCACCGACGGCCGGTGGCGATGCAGAGCGGCCGCCGCCGCCACCACGACGCGACTCCCGCGACCGATCGCGTCCGTACCGGTCAACACGGTCGCGGGAACGGTCACGGGGCGAGCGGCCACTCAATCGGTCATCGCGATCGCGCCTAGAGTCGCGTGGCCGGTAGTATCTGTTGGGAGAACGCGACCGCGAACGGTCACCGCCACCGCCATGGCCGCGGTTGCGCCGGCGCCGCCGAGGGCTCCGGCTCCGGCGCCGGCTGCTGCGGTGGCTGCCCGCCTCGCTGCGGGCTGGTGTGCGTTCACGGTCGTCGCTGTGGACGTAAGAGACATCGGCGCCGGCACCTCCGCTGGTGCCGTTGGCGTTGCCGCGTGGGCTCTGGCTGCGCGGCTCTCGCCGTCTGCGATCACGATCACGGTCAGCTCGATCGCGATCGGCACGTTCACGCTCACGTTCGCGGTCACTGCGTGGCGAGCGGGAGCGCGTACGGCTCAGGCTGCGGCTCCGGCTGCTGCGTCCGCTGTGATGACCGTTGGCCGTATGGGCGCCGCCGTTGCGCGCGTCGTCGATGCGTGGGCTGCGTCCGCCGCTGCGGTCTTGGCCGTCGCCGCTCGCGGCGGCGTCGAGAAGGGCCTCTACATCTAGGTGAGCCATCGCTCTCGTATACTAAAACAAATCGTAGATAAGAGGTAACGTGCTGAGTGGTCGCTGGTATTGCTCACGTCGGAGAGGATGGATAGATTACAGAGAACGATGGAGCCGAATGGAGACGAGATTGAAGTTTGAAAGAGGAGACGCATAATAATTGCCGCTGGGATTTGAGAAGGCAGTCAGCGGACAAGCCAAAAGGATTGCGGTTAAAAAGTGGGGTTGGGGCGAATCTCATGTAAAATTTGCAGTCAGTCATCAATTAATGCTAGCACGTGACGCTAAGTCGTTGGCATTCCATCAGAGCATCATGATCTACAGTCAAAATGCAAATACAAAACAATTGTCTTGCGGGACATAATTTGGCTACTTTTTGGCTCAAAATATCATTAATATACACCGGACAGTGTCAAGAATTATTACAACAGGTATCTCTCAAATTAAGCCGTTCTCCAGGCTGCGTGCGTCGCAATGCTCGTTCCCGAGTCACTCTCGGGTTTTTTTGTTTGATAAATGGAAGAGACAAAATGAATAGACGTTCCAAAACTCCGCAAAATACAAATTTATTTTCCCGTATCAAATTCGTGTCACCGTCTTGCTCGCAAGGTTGGCGTCTGTTGGAACATTGTGAGATTCGTCGGTGCATGCGCAACAAAGGTGCTTTGAGGTGGGAGCCAGAAACGGCCGACGTCCTGCTCGACCGTCAAGAAGAATGCCGAGCCATTTATTGCGACTTGACGACTGGGGTCGCCATCTTCAACTCGGTGCCAAAGACGACGTCCCAGAAGCGGCTGGTCACGCCAAAGCCCAGCTCGTAGTCGAGGAAGTGGTGGGCAAGGTGGTACTTCTTGAGGTCCTTGTACCAGAGCGGAAGGTTCTGGTGGTGCAGGAAATAGTGGGTGAGGTCGTAGCAGATGTAGCCGAAGACGCCGCCGCAGTAGGCAGTGGCGGCGACGTACCAGTCGTAGTAGAAGATGGTGTGCGCCAGCTTCCAGAACGGCGTGGCCAGAGCGACGAACAGGGTCGGCGGCATGACCAGGCGATACTTGTCCATGGGCAGGTAATGGTGGATGCCGTGGAGGAGGAAGTGCAGCGTGATAAACACGCGGTTGTCGGGAAGGTATCTTGCGAAAATATGTTAGCATGGTCATAGGGAATAGAGACCGTCAAGAAAAGCACAAAAACTTACTCGTCCAGGTGGAACAGGAAGCGGTGCATGATGTACTCGATCAGCGACCAAACGGCAAAGCCGAATACAAAGAAGCCAGCCTGGATAACGGACGACGTGAAGCCCACATTGGCATAGTAGAGGAGCGCCAATACGCAGGGAATCCAGAGCGTCGGGATCACCCACCACGGCGTCATAGACAGTGGCTCGAGGAAGTTGCCAAACAGCGGCGCCGACGCACCGCCCTTGTAGTGCCGTGGGCGGTGGACCTGGTCGAGATAGAAGGCCTTGGAGAAGCCGCCGTTCCAGACCTGCATCAGCAGCGGGCGGTTGAGGTCCAAAAACTTGTGCTTCTTGAAATCGGAGACGGCGTCCGTGTCCTTGCTCAGGTCCTCCTCGCAGGACATGCCGGTGCGCGGATGCACGCTCCGCTTCTCGACATCGGAATCGCTGGCATACTCGGCGCCCGTGGACTTGCCATTGCCGCTGGCGCCCGTCTTGCTCGAGCTCAGGTAGCCGACGATGGAATCGTCAAGCACCTCGTACGCGGTCTCGGAATGTGCGTGCGAGATCTCGTCCTTGAGGATGGCGGCGATGTCCTTGCCTGCGTAATCGAGGATCAGGTCGGCGCCGCCGGGGTGGGATTCGAGGAAGTCAGTGACGTCGTACACGGTCTCGCCGACGAGCACATAACACGAGTCTTGGTTGTTGTGCTTCTCGACCTCAGCGGTCGTGAAGGTGGGAAGCGTGCGTGCAGGCATGGTCGAACGCGTTGTGGAAGGGGTTAATAAAGAGGCCAAGGCCGAGGCGGGGGGCCGTACGAGGCGATATATGAATCGTTCCAAGGACGAGAGGCGGTGCAATTGAAGAGCCAAGCGACGATACGAGGGACGAAGCAATGCGAGCTGTCGAGATATCGCGAGAAATGAAAAGAGCGACTCAAAGAAGAAGCGGAGGCCGCGGGACAGGTGGCAAGGCGCTGCGAGAAGAACGACAAAGTAAGATTACAACGTTGAGCAGAAAACGAATGACAACAGGAGACGACAGAGAAAAGTAGAAATGAAAAGGGTTCGAGATCGACGAAAAGGCGGATGTGCTCGGGATAGATGAACTGTTCAGAACAAGAACACTAGGCTCCAGGAATGAAAAGGGGGTCTACAATGCCGCAAATAGTGCTGTATTACAGGGCGATCGCCCCTGTCGTATCGAATTTTTAAAATACTAAATTAATAAAATCTCAAATTTTCTGGCAACACCTCTGGTCCAGGTAATACGGAGACGGAGTGCGCGGGTGGCGTGGTCGTGTCTTATCCGGTGGAGGAATCTGTCGCGACGCGCCTGTCTCCCCAGAAGGCCACGCCCCTGAAAGTTTAAACAGCACAAGCCTATCACCAAGCGCACATGAAAGGTCGTAAGATTTTGTGGTGCGGAAGGTGCGGGTGCCGAGGAAGGGCATGTGGCGTTACTTTCAGGGCGGAATGGCCCGACAAGGCCCTGTATGGTGTGAGTTTGGTGGCAGTTTGTCACACCCAATCAAAGTTTTTATGGTGTCTACAGGGCACTTTTGTCACAAAGTAGGATTAAACGTAAGTAGGCCAGCGCGGTAGACGGCACTTGCTATGGGGCATCTAGCCATCAGTGGCGAAGAGTTCATACAGCAGCTAATCTCATGAAATTTTGCACTGTATGTATACTGTGCAATTTAATTGGCCCCAGCAGATATGGTCAAAATGCCACAGTACGCGCACGGCCTGTCGGATTAAGGGGCCCGGGATGTTAACATTGCCGCCGGAGCGGAATCAGATACTGGCAATGGGTGTCCCGGTGCTCTGAGAGAGCAAAGGCCGGAAGAACAGCTAGTTTTTCGATGTCTGTTTTCTGCTGCTCTTTCCAGTAGATTTGCACTTCCCAAGACTGGTTTGTCTATGCTCAGCCCTCCAATCTCGGCATTACGGAGTACAGTGACGGAAAGCACGGCTGTGAGCCACCTCCAGCCGCCTGGCAACGCCTATCACACGGCATCTTGGCTCAACCACCTTGACATCATCATAATCGTGGAAAGCCGTAGAGGCACATTCTGTCCTTGAGTCAAGCCGTTCTGCGGTCTTCCAGCCTCATCACTAGCGATTTATTTATCAACAAATTTTAGAGGTTAGGGAAACTTCATTATTAAACAAAAAAGTAACATAACGCCCTTCTCGTGCTCTGCCATCCAAGCTGATTATGAAACCAAACTGAAAATAACAGCCAAAGGGCAAGACCCAAAACAAACCAAAATCAAAACCAGAAGCACCGCGGAATCGCAAAACAAATGTGCCTTCTGTCCCATGTTCCGTCGTCCATCGTAATCATACACCAATCCCCGCTCACCACGCCCGCTGTGGCCTGCCTACAAGAAGCCCTTGGTCATACTCGGGGCCCGTGCGCGGCCAATACTGCTCTTGCGCTTAGGAATGTCCGGCGACAGTTCCGGGTCCGTGGCCGACGATGTCGTAGAGGGCGCGGACGAGACCGCAGACAGTACCGTGCGTGTAGTCGCCGTTGATGCCGTGTGGCCCAAGACCGACGACCGGAACGTGTTCTGTGTGCCCGTCCGCCGCATGCTGCCACCAGCAATGCTGCCACCGCTCACACTGCCGCCGCTACCAATGTTCTTCCAGCTGTCCAGCTCCCGCTCGAGACGCAGAGCCTTCTCCTTCTCCTCCCGTAGCTCGCGCTCGGCCCGCCGCGCCGCGAGCTGGATGCTCGACTCCGATGCCTGAAGCTCGTCGATCGTCTTCAGCAACTTGTCGGTCTTGTCGCGCATCCGCGTCACGTCGTCCTGCAGCTGTCCATTCTGCTTCTCCTTGCGCTCCAGCTGGCCCTGCAGATCCTTGACAATCCGGTCCACGTTACGGACCGACCGGTTGGACTGCGCCTGCTCGTGCTCATGCGCCTCCAGCTGCGTTTCAAGCTGTGCAATGTTAGTCCGGTGAACAACATTCACATATGCGAGGGCATGATGATGTAGGTAGTCTTCTTACCTCTTGAACGCGCTTGTTCAAGAACTTAATGTCTTGGCTGGCGCTTGAGTAGCCCTTCGTCTCGAGGTCCACCAGCTTGACTTGCACCTCGCTGAGCGTCTTCTCTAGCGATGTCTTCTGTTCTTGCAGCTTGGCGCTCGCCTCCCGCTCCGCTGTCATGTCCTTTTGCATCTCGGCAACAAGAGCTTCGGCACGGCGCATTTTCTCCACAGCAGCCGCAGCAATGTCCTCTTGCTGTGCAAGGCTGGACCGCAGATCCAACATGACCTTGTCGGTATTGGCCGCATCCCGGAGAGACGGGCTGGCGCCGCGGGCGGCGAGCTCCTCCAGGCCGGTCTTGGCCTCCTCGAGACGCGCCTCGACGCTACGCTTCTCACGTACGAGCGAGTCGCGTTCCGAGGTGACCTCGTCGACGGCTGACCGCAGCGTGCGCACCTGGGAGAGCAGGTTGACAATGCGGCCTTGTGCCTCGTTGTGGGCCTGCACGGCCTCATCACGCGACGACACGACATCCGACAGCGTCGTCTCCAGGCGCGTCTTCTCCTTGGCCCACGTCGAGCTGTTGAGCACCTCGTCGTCCCACTTGGACCGAAGCTCCTCCAGCTCGTCACGCAGGCGGCTGATCTCGGCCTGCTTGAACAGCTTCTCCTCGCGCGCCAGGTCGAGCTCCTTGGTGAGTGTCGCAAACTCGGCCTGGTACTTCTTGCGCGTCTGCTCCATGCTCGTCTCCGTGTCCTCGATGTCCATCGCACGCTGGCTGCGGTAGTCCTCGAGCTCGTGCTGCTGCCGCTTCTTCGCCTGCGTCACCGATTCGAGATCAGTCGACAGGTCCTCGAGACGCTCCTCCAGGCGCTGGTTTTGCCGCTGCAGGTCCTCCACCATTGTGTCCATCTTCTTGCGCTGTGCCATAACCTCGGCGTAGGTCTCTTCGGCCTCGCGGGCCTGCGTCTTGGCGAACTGCTCGGCTCGTGTTGCCTTAAGAACGGCCATCTCAGCTTGCTCCAGCTTGCCAAAGTACTCGTCGGCACGGCCCTTGTACAGGTTGAGACTCGCCGTCACATCAACGAGTTTGGATGATTCGGCGTCGAGGCGGATCTGCAGATCCGCAAACTCCTGCAGCAACTGGTTGCGGCTCGCAGCCTCCTGCTCGCGGGCCTGGCCCATCTCCTGCAACTCCGACTTCGCATCGCGGAGGTCGACTTCCATCTGCGCACGGTCATGGCGCAGCTTGTCAAAGTGCTCCTTGATGTCAGTCAGCTCGGCAACGGCGTCCTTGTGGCTATGAAGTAGAGATCGGCGCGACTCTTCTTGGCTGTTAAGCAAGTCGAGGATCTCCTCGTACGACCGTGCCTGGATGTCGTGAAGTGAAAGCTCGCCGGTACGCAATGCCTTCTCCAGCGCCGACACCTTCTTCGCAGAGTCGTCGAGCAGGTCGTGCAGCCGACTGTTAGCTTTTTCAAGCTTCTCAACACGGCTGTTGTTGTTCTTCGAGCCATCGTTGGTGTTTTTGGCGCCTGCCGACTCAGCCCGCTCCAGCTGGCTCTGGAGGTGCCGATTCTGCATTTGGGCAAGCTGCAGCTGGTTCTGGAGCTCTTCCATTTCAGCCTTGAGATCCATGCGATTGTTGAAGCTAATAATCTCTGCCGTACGGTCCGAGCGTGCAGAGTCGGGCATGGCAGAGGACAGTTGTCGTGGTGGCGTCAACGCAGTGTTGTTCATCTGGCTATTGGAAATGCGGCGAGTACCGCCTGCCTTGTTCTTCTTGGTATGTGTCGGTGAACCGTTATTGAAGTAAGGGGCCTCATTGGGGCTGATCTCCTCGAGGAGGCCGCGCTGATGCACGGGAGACGACTGCTGCTGCGCGCGAAGGTCTGCCAGTTGAGCCTCAGCATTACTGCGGCCCGCTTGCTGCACACGAAGGTCCTGCTGCAGCTCCTCGATCTTGCGCGCCAAGTCGAAGAAGTCTTTGCTGGTAGGGAAACGCTCCTTCCCACCTTCGGGGGGCGCATTCACCACGGGCGATGCAGGATCCACCGTTTTGAGGATGCGCAACATCTGGCCACGTAGATCTGCGAGCTCCCGGTCGCGCGCTTCAAGGGTTGCTTGAACCGTCCGAAGAGTGCCCTGGGCTTGGCCGCGCAACTGGCGCTCTGCCTCCATGGCCCGGTTGACCTCAGCGAGCTGCGACGTTGCGTTGGAGGACACCTTCTCGGCATTGCGGCTGCTTTTGACCTCGCGAGCCACTTCATGGTTCATGTCCTCCAGGTCCAAGTTCAGCTTCTCCACCTTCTTCTCGAGAGATGCGGACGTCATCTGCGACTCGCTGAGCTGCTTGTTCAGTTTATTATTAAGCTCCTCAAGGCGCGCCTTTTCACGCTGCAGAATCTGAATCTGGCCACGCGAGGCCTCACCTGCGCGGGACGTAGATCGGGCTATCTCCAGACCCTTCTGCTGAAGCTTGTTAAGCAGGGCCCGGTTGTCATTTTCGGATGCCGTCAAGCGGCTCTTGACAGTCTGAAGCTCACGCTCCATCCGCTCCTTGGCCTGGTCGTTCTTCAGGCCGAACTCGCCTGACGATACAATGAGCTTGTTCAGTCTCTCCACTTCGGAGCTCAGGCGAGCCCGCTCGCCCTCGAACCAACGCAGGCGCTCTTGGGCGGCATCCAGGTCACGCAGGAGGCTCTCCTCACGCTCTCTGGCCATGCGCAGGGCTTGGCGCTCGCCGGATGTTTCAGCCTCCATCCGAGCCTCCTCCGCCTCAGCCTTGGCGACACGAAGACGGCGGACTTCTTGGCGGGCGTCGTCGCGCTCCTTCTCAATGGCTTTGCGGGCTTCCATTGTCCGCCGCAGAGTGTCCTGTTGGGCATACAGCTCCTTCTCGATGATGATCTTGGACTCGTTAAGGTGGTCAAATTCTTCTTGCAGCTTCTGGTATTTGTGCTCGCTGAGGAGGAGAACGTCGTCGCGAGATTGGCGTTCACGGCTAAGATCCATCTGGATCTTATAAAGCTCCTCCTTGAGATCCTTGATCTGAGATTCCAGAACACGGCGGTTCTGGTCTGCCTGCGCATCCTCAGAGAGGCGTGCCTCAAGAAGCTTCTTGGCATCCTCAGCCTCGCGACGGAACTGCGACTCTTGGGAGCGCATTGCAACGATCTCAGCCTGTACTTCACGAAGGCGGGATGCGGCCTTCTCCTTCTCGGCAGCGAGCAAGCGGCGGTGTTCTTCGAACGACCGGCGCTCCGCCTCGTACTTCTTGTTGTCGCTGCGCAGGAGGGCAAGCTCGCTTTCTTTTTGCCGCACGAGATCTTCGTAGTCCGTCGACGTCTGAGACAGCTGTGCTAACCGCTGCTGGGCGTCCTGGTTCTCCATGGCAAGTCGTTGTTCCTTGGACCGCGACGCCTGGAGTTCTTTCTGTGCCGCGGCGAGCTTCACAACGGCATCCTGGTCGACCGCAAGCAGGCGGCCCTCAAGATCATGCACTTTGCGATCCTTGATGGAAAGCTGGCTCTGGAGCATCTTGACCTCGTCAGCGAGAACCATTTCCTGCTCACTGCGCTCAGACTGCTTTTGCGCCGCATCTTCCATGGTCCGCTCGAGGTCGGTGATTTGCTGTGCAAGCTCTTTCTTCTCTTCTTCAAGGCGCGCGATAATGCCAGCGGCCTGTTCGAGCTGCATGCGGTACTTCTCGACTTCGTCTCCAGCACGTTTCTTAGCATCCAGGAGATCGTCAAGCTGGTCCTCGAGGCGTTCCTGGTCATCGAGGGCGCCAGCAAGCTTATCCTCAAGCTCGGACTCGCGCTGTTGCAGGCGCTTAAAGATCTCCTCTTTGTCCAGAGCCAGGGCGCGCTCGCTCTCCAGTGTTTGCTGGATGCGGGCCATTTCCGCCAGAGTAGCACGGCGGTCGTCTTCCAGCTTCATGCGACTTGCCGCATGCTGTTGCATCTCGTCTTGGAGTTGGCGAATGGTCTCATCGCGACGCTTGACCTCGGTGGCCGTGCGGGTTGCACCCAACAAGGGCCGCATCTTGACCAGCAGTTGCCACCAAGGGTTATCGCAAAGGTCGAGATAAGCATGGAAGTTGCGCTGGATAACGCGTGTCGCCTCGGCACGATAAAGACGCTTGTAGGCAATCCGGCGCTGGCTGAAGCCGCGTGCCACAGCCTGGAAGCGAGACATTATCTCGTTGATCAGAGCGTCACGCTGCTCTTCAAGCTCGGCCAAAACGCCAGAGCGGAAGAAGACTTTGGTGAGACCAATGCGGAAGAGAGCCTTATCCATACCAAGTTTGTCAAGGATCATGGCAGCCGCCGCCTGGCCCTCTAAGTAGGTACCCTTTGGCATGTCACGGCAGAGAACTTCATACCGCTGACGGAATTCGGCGAATGGAAGACGATTCGGGAAACCGGTTCGGGCAATACGAATACCCTCCAAAACACCATTGCAACGAAGCTGGTCCAGGACCAAGAGGTTGTTGAATTGCTTGGGACGCTTCTTGTGGTTCGGCAGAATACAGCGGACAAAGTGCGGGTGTGTTGAATGCAGCTGCGCCATGAGCTGCGCAAGCTGCTCCTTGTGTCTCTGGGCTACAGTGCGGAAAAGGCCCTTCTTGACTCGGCTGCTCCGACCGACGGCGGCAGCACTAAGCTCATCGTCTTGGTCAGCGCAGTCTGCAAACAGGCTGGCGACATGCTTGTCTGTGGAAGCGGCGAGAAGTCGGGTAATGTTGTCATTCAGCGGGTCCTTGTTCTTTTCCAGCCAGTTGTTGGTTGAGTATTCGACTTCCGCGGCGTAATGCGTCAGGATAAAGCCATTCCGCAGTCGTGATGGTCGGTACTTGGTCGACTTCTTTTCCCAGAGAGAGTTGAGCTTTTCGGTAAAGGACTTGTCTGTGGCCTTGGGCATGACACAGTCTTCGTCGAGGCACGAGAAAATACCAATCGGGTTAGACAACTCAATGAGATCAATGGTCGGTTGCAGGTCGCGGCCAAAGTCAATGAATTGCCACTCAATCTGCTCCCGAGCGTACTCCTCCTGCTCGAGAACAAACATGTGGTGATTAAAGAACTGCTGCAGCTTCTCGTTGGTGTAGTTGATGCAAAGCTGCTCGAAGCTGTTCTCCTCAAAAATCTCGAAACCAGCAATATCGAGTACGCCGATGAAACGAGAGTCATCCATGCCCATTATGCCAGCGCGGTCGAGCTGACGGTTGATGCGTGTCACAAGATCACCGAATCCGCGTTCATAGATACCCTTTGCCAAGGCGTCGATGCTGAGGCGCACTTGATCGGGCGTCTGCACCTTTTCAACCCACTCACGGCCTGCCTTCACGCGGGGGTGCAGCAAGCCCTTGAGGAAAGGCTCAACAGGGACACCGAGAAGTCTGCAGAGACGCTCGGCGTGGACCTTGGCGTCCGGCGCCAAGCGTGCCTGATCGGCACCGCGGCTTTCGTTCATGACAGTGATGTTGCCGAGATGCAGCACAGCCGCTATTGTCCGGAGAACGGATGTCTGGTCCTGCTCTGAGAAGCCCATGATCGAGAAAGCCTCCATCAGAGACTCCCACTCGTCCTGGTCCGAGACACCGCTAATGACATCATTGCCTTCGCGAGTATAGGCAAAGTCCTCGACACCCATGCTGTCCAGCAACAACTCTTGCCGCAGGCGGCGGTCAGCACCCTTGAGCAACTGGTAGAAAATGTGGTAGTTCCGCTCCTGGCTGTTGATGCGGACGACGCGCGACTTTTCGAGCAAGTACCACTCAATGAAGGCGCCAGCTATGGAGCCATTGTTGTGGAACTCGATACGGATGAACTTTCCGAAGCGGGAAGAGTTGTTGTTGCGGACGGTCTGCGCGTTACCAAACGCTTCAAGGATCGGGTTCGCGCGTAGGATCTGGGCAGAGAGGTTGGAATGCTGTGAGCCCCGACTCTTGCCAGTCGGCGTGTCGCTGTGGGCCACGGCAGCCAAGTATTGAATGACCTTTTTGGTGTTTTCCGTCTTACCAGCGCCAGACTCGCCCGTGACGAGGATGCTCTGGTTCTCACCGTCGTCGACCAAGTTCCGAAACGCCTCATCGGCCATGGCGTAGATATGCGGCTTCGTGTCTTCCCGATTACGGCCTTTGTACATGTTGATGTACTCATTCGAGTAGATCGGGAGCGGGCAGTAGGGGTTGACAGTGACCAAGAAGAGGCCCGAGTATGTGTAGATGAGGTCGGCTTGGTACCGCATGTGCAAGTTGTGCACGACAGAGGCCTCGTTGAGGTGCGTCAGCTCGGCCATGTCGTTCGCCTTATCGAATTTGGCGGGGTTCACTTTGTCGACGCTCTCCGCATCGATCTCGCGCTGCTACAAGTTGAACGCACAAGTTAGCATGTTGTAGTCACTCTATACACGCCCGGTGATGGAAAACTCACGCTGCCATCCTCGCACTGCACGAGAATGCGATTAGGTCCCAGCTCTTCAACGATCCAGCCCTTGACAAAGGCAGTCTGCGGGTCTTTCAGCCAGACATATCGCTTGCCTGAGAAGTCGTTCTCGCCCTCGATACCACGGACGACGTCAATGCTGCGCTGCTTCATCTCCTCGGTCTTGATGAATGAAGGGGCAAAGGTGCCAGAGGCAGGAGTGCCCTCGCGGGAACGATCGTAGCCATTCCGCGAGACGCTCCCCGACCTAACAAGGCCGTTCATGCCAGACGGTGTTGCTTGTGACTGAGAGCGACTGTGTGATGGCCGTGCGGGGGATGTTGGTGCAGGCGTTGAGAAGAGGACTGATTTGGGCCGGCCGGCGACGCTGCTGTTACCAGGCGCCGGCGAGGCTGACGGGGTGCGGGCAAAAGGGTTGCTACGCTGCTGCGCAGAGAACCCGGAAGGCCCAGTCACCATTGCGGGCGACGTGGCGTTGTAGTAGGTGTTGGGGTGTGCTGACGGTCGGAATACGGGTCAGCGTTCCTCTGAGGGCAACATCCGCCGGCAGAACGTTGGAGGAACTTGTCGAGGACGCTCGAAAGGTCGTCGGGAGCGTGTCGTCGTGCTGCAGTCGTGACACAATATGCTGCTGAAAGTGCAGACAGAACAGAAAAATAGAAAGGAAAGCGCAATGTCAACAATAACGCGAGGCACGGTCAACCATACAGTGACCGTAGACGTCGCGCCGTTGCAAGAAACAAGTGTATCTAGGAAATATGAGGAATTAGAGATTGAAGAATTCAAGAATTAAAGAATCCAAAAGAAAGAGCCTCTCAGGCGTCGTGGTCGAGGCTCAATGGCATGCACACCTGCTCGTGTTTGGCGTTCCTTCCTTCTGAACTGTTTGGCCCGCGCTTTCCTTATTCTGCGGGACGGAGCCCAGCGAGACAGGCGCTTTGTCCCACACCGGTTGCCACGACAACAACACAACAAAGCCAGATTAGGAAAGGCAGAGATGCAGGTGCCGGGTGGGGTGAGCCTAACAAGGGAGCCACGACCAAACACGGAACACTAGATAATCCGGCCGGTTCACTACAACAGCTCGCGTTCTAATTATATACCGATCTTGGGCACTGTTTGGGGGGCGCGAGGAAATCGCTGGACAACACACGGTCTTCTAAATCACGACTTGCTCAGACATATCGCACTGCACGACTCAACGCGCGTTCTGAACCTCGATTTCGCAGTGTTTGAAATCGCACGCGCATTTGTGCCCTTCATGTTCGCGGTGTCTCCGCCCTTATTGCTACATAGGTGGATTTTTGCTTAGGAAGGAACAACTCGTGTCGTTTTGGCTCCTTCCTGCCTTGACAGGCAGCCAGTCTCCAGCGACCAGCCAGGTTGTTGTCCGTGTCTGCAATTCGTCTTAACAAAACTTCATTTCCTCCGCACCCACGTCATCCGGTAACAGCGCCCCATGCTTTCACTCAGAACCACAACAACGCATCGTAGACGGAAAACGGTGACACACGACAAGACAGCTTCTTGATCGACCTCGCGCGAGCTCCATCAAGCTGAAATGGCGGGCTATCCCTATGGCCATGGGCAGTGGCCACCACAAGCGCCACCGCCACCATTTTCCCAAGGTTCTCACCCGGTAGCTTTTCAACAGCAATATCCGCAGTACGACTACCGGCCATCGAGCAACCCTCCTCCGGCCATGTACAATGGCAACCCGTATCAAGTGCCTCCCCCCATCCCTTCGCCAGGAGCTGTTAACCAGCAGCAGCCTCAGCAGAGCTACTATGGAGCTGTACAGTCCGCACAAGCTGCGTTTGACCAAAATACACAGGTTTCCGGCTTGGGCATCTCCGTAGCTTTGCCGGAAGAGCGCAGCCCAAATGCGGTGGGTGGCGACCTAAGCTGGAGCGAGGCATTTCCCACTTCGCAACCTACACCCTCTGCGCACCCACCATACAATCCGGGCCTTGCACAAGTACATACACAGCAGCACAGCTACCACCAGCAGCGCCCACCACAACCTCTACCGCCGCAGCAGATGCCGCCGCAGCATGCCTACTCGCCTGCAGGCTATGCTCCCCCTCCAGCCGCTTCGACAACAGGCCTTGCATACAACCCAGAAGCCACCGTGACCACGCGAGAGAGCGAGCCGGAGGAAGGCGAGCTCAGCGAAGACATGGAAGATCGATACGAACCTGAAGAGACGTCCGGGTCCACGGGCAATGGAGGTGCGAGGACTTCTCGCTCGGCTGTCTCTCAAGAGGCTCATGAAGAGAGTTTTGCGCAAGTTGCTCTTGGCCACGCCGCCGCCGATTTGCCGAGCCGCGATGCTAGTGTTATTGATACCCAAGAAGACGCCTTTTACGACGATGATGACGACAATGAACCTGGTGAGATCAAATCTAGCGGCAACGGCGATGAATCTGACGCAGACGATGAAGACATGGGTTACTCCGATTCAGAACCCAAGTCTGTCGGGGCCACCGACCAAGAGCGTGCTGCTACGTACTCGCCGCGCCTTTCCCCTGGTGAGGTTGAGGACAGCGACCATGCTGATACAGCACGACAAAGCCTGCAAAAGGACAGCTCCGGATCGGCTGGCCCAACTGTTGGTGCCGCTATTGTAACCTCAGATGGTACTGCAGTCGGAAACGAGACGGCGAGCGGTGTCACGACGAAAGTCGAAAAGGACGCGGCCATTGCTGTAAAACAAGCGATGCCCTCAAGTAACCTAATTTTCACTACAATGGACGATGCCAAGAAAGAAGCACAGAGAGCCATTCTGCGACTAATCCCATACGGCGTCAATTACCAGACATATATCGATGAGGGATTCGATAGCAAACTGATTCAGTCCCTCTTCTCGGAGCTGGGTCTGAAAGCGGTCCCCGCAGCGGTTTCAGCCTCGCCGAGATCAACCTCGCCATCGCAGTCTATTGAGCCGGTGGCATCCCAACCCGAACCAGGTGGTGACAAAACGGCGCCCAAGGAAGAACGCAAAGACCGCATTGCGCGTCTTCTCGCACTCCAGGCATCGAAACCAACGCCCGCACCAGTTCCGAAGCCCCCTGTTGCTGCCGCAGCTGCAAAGCCCGACAAGCCCAAGTCACAGAAAGAAATCATGCTACAACAAAAGCTCGAAGCTCTTAGGCAGGCACAAGAGAAGCGTGCAGCTGCCGCAACGAAAGCTGCCGCAGAGGCGACAGCTCTCGCAAACACTGTGTCTGGACAACAGGGTGATGTTGCAGCGGCTATTGTGGGAAAAATTGCAGACAAGACGGCTGCCATTTCTGCTACCCTCCCTTCTTCTCCCGCCACTGGTTCCCGCCAACGTCCTATGGCAGCTGACTTTGGTGGTTTTGCTTCCTCGGCGGTGCACAGTCTACCCACACGCCCACCTGCTCCTGTTCGGCAAGAATCGTCGATGATCATCGAAGTCAGCGATGATTCGGATGAAGATGTGGCCATGGAACTTGATTCACAGGCCGATGATTCGTACTCGAGACCAGGCCAATACAATGAACAACGTTCGGGCGGTGCTACCTTGTACCGTGAGCAACAATACAACGACAATGTTGGCAAAAACGGGATTAGCCGCAAATCTCCGGCGGATCATTCTTATTCGTCTCCTCGAGGGTATGCAGGACGTGCTCCGCCTATGATGCCGGCACCACCGACCGCCCCTGCGAGTATGATAGCGCGGGCCAAGGACGACGAGTATACAAGAAAGATGCGGCAGATCGAAGAGATGAAGCGCAAGATAGCAGAGGCCGAGGCGAGAAAGTCACAGATGTCGCCGGCAGGCTCTCTAACGCCGCAGACTGGTGGCAACAGAACGCCATCTGAAGGTGGCTCCAGCGGCAACCGCAATAACGACAGCCCATACCC
Source organism: Sporothrix brasiliensis 5110 (assembly GCF_000820605.1). NCBI lineage: Eukaryota > Fungi > Ascomycota > Sordariomycetes > Ophiostomatales > Ophiostomataceae > Sporothrix > Sporothrix brasiliensis. Next base: position 1,080,113 of record NW_024467137.1, on the reverse strand, counting down.
AGTGCTTCGGCCTGCTCCACAGCCTCTTCGGCGGATAACGTCCAGCGGCGAGCTGTGGAAGGACGATAGCACCGGTAGCCCTCTGGCGCCAATGGAAGAAGCTCCTATCCGTGTAGCGAAACGCACTGGCGGTCCGTCGCCGTCATCTTCTCAAGAAAGCCACCGAGAGAAGCGGGTGCGTGTGGCGAGTCTACAACTGCCTCGTGTCGAAGCCAGTCTCCAAGAAAAGATGTTTAAACTACGCCTTCTTCAGGAACGAGTTGCAGCCCTTCAAGCCGAGATCGATGAAGGCGTGGCTGAAAAGCGGCGGTTGACAGAGGACGCTGAGGACCTAGGCAGCGAGCAAGAAGAAGCTTCCACTGAGAACGAAGCGAGCGTACAACCCCACCAATCACAGCCGCCGACAGACGAACCCATCAATGACGCTGGCAGGATGACGGATGTCGATCTCGCTTCACAACAATTAGATGGCCTTGGGCAGCAAGAGGAGGAAAAAGAGGGCGAGATAAAGGCAGGTGATGCCCCATCCCACGGCACCCCGAGCGATGCCGAATCAAGTGTAGGGCTATCTGTTGCTCGGGCAGAAGCAGAAAACTCGCAGTCCAACGCTGCGTCTGAGTCGGACCCAGTTCAAATGTCAGATTCTGCCAACGCTAGCGATGCGGATGGCGACACCGAGATGCTGGACAATGCATCGGATGGGGAGGGCGAACCGGATGAGGATGACGAAATAAAGGATGGCGGAGTTTCGACTTCCGACAGCGCTATTGATGGGGGCGTTGCCGCCGTGGCAGAGCTGTTCCACGAGGAGTCACAGCAACAGCACTCGAATGTGGTGGTGACGCCAGCAAGAGTGGCAGCAAAGCCGCCGACGGCGACATTTGCACCATACGAGAGCCCGTTGCAGTACTTTGAGTCATACCGCTTCCACCCGCAGTACAAGACACAGGTCCCCGGCGGCTTCAGGTCGTTAACGTACAGTGGTAAGATCCAGGACGATATCGCGCTTTGCCCAAATGAATTTTTAGGCGACAGCTGCTCGGACCCGTCGTGCAGTTTTCAACACATTGCATCTATTGTGCCCAAAGGTAAGTCTTCCATCACTCTGTCATGGTACTCCTATGCTTCTTCTTTCGTCCCTCCCTTTCTCACTCTCTCCGCTCCGCTCTTTATTTTCCGCGCTTTTCGGCATGACCATTAGACGATCAAATTCTTGTTGAACTCGGTCGGTCCGACGACTACACGGGTGACCAAAAAGCGCGGTTTGTGGACGGCCTCAAAAATTTGCTGAAGAAATTCCGCGACGACCATGAGCGCGATTTTGACAAAATTGCGGAGGGTATTATCGACTTCCGGCGCAGGTTCCTCGGCGACGACAGTCGCGTTCTCGCACACCTCGAGGGCATTACTGTCTAAGCGAGGAGACGCAACGATTTCGTTGTCTTGCTCTGATCGCCTCTTCCTTCTTCCCTCCCCCAGTTTACAGCTATCTTGCTTTTTACTGTGCTACGGCATTTGGCTACGTGAGTAACGCACAGTGAATTGGATCAGATGTTCTCCTGTTGAAACAGACATCTTTGAAGGGGACGTCAACACGAGGCAGTGAAGACGCTGTGTGATATGAAAGAGGTGGATGGCTCAAAGGTGCAAAAGGGGAGAAAAAAAGACGATGAGAAAACGCGTCACGTCGCACTGTTGCGACGCCCTTACCCCTCCCCTTGGTGCCCTACTTGCATGTTTTTTTTCTCGGCTTTCTATTTCTCATGGCATCCTTTGAAGGTCATGACGGATTTGTGCTTCTATTGTGAGTTGCACCTGCCCCACTGCATGAAGGCTCAGCAGCCTCCTCTCAAGGCTGAACGACACACGACAGTGCGCGCAAAGGAAAAGGTGGACGCGCAGCTGCAAAAGCACCATCTGCCTTCCCCCTGCTGCACATTATTTTTCTTGTTTTATTTGCATGAATCGAAGATACCCCTTGTCTATGATTTTCTTCGCAGAGAGTCGCAGCTTGACGGATGACTAAGGCCATCCAACATTTCGTTTTGCTTTTTTATTACTGCCAGCATCCCTCGCTATCCAGCTGCATTGCAACTTCTTTTTTTCGATTTCGCACTCTTTTCGTTTTATTTTCTTCGTTTCCACTTGTGCCACCAAGCGCGCATCTTGCTATACAACAGCATTCACAAATGACGTGGTGGGTATCACACCTCAAGCGGATTGGGGGAGGAATATAAAAGAAGGAATGGCGACCGTCAAGCGAATATAATATATTGGCGTGGTAATAAGTGCTGGTTCAGGACAACTGCACAAAAGGAAGAGGTGGAGGTTGGTTCGGTTTATGATCGTAGCTCGTTTATATTTTCACTTCCATTTTACGGAGCGCTGAACAAATAATGATCGTATTTTATTCGTTTCCTCTTATTTGATGCTGTATTTTGTGACATTTTGTGCATTCCGTCCATAAAATTGATAAAATAATAAATAAGAAACAATAAACAAATAATTAATAATTAATAATTAATAAAATACAAAATACGCGCAAAACGTTAAAACGAATAAAGAGACAAATTCAAATAGGCTTTACACTACATTGTTTTTATCACAAAGTGTCATTATTAGTTGTCGCTGTCTTTGATCTATCCTAAACCTGTTTTTCTACACCATACTCCGTACAGGCTTCTTATTTCCACACAGTAATACTCAGTTTAAGGCGCCACCAATATTCCAACCCCAGTTGTCAGGCCTAAGCGAAAAAGGCAAAGCCCTCAAGCAGTGTGGTAGAGGTTAGCAACGGGTAAGTTATTCGCAAAAGAGATAAAAGCTTGTATAATCATAAAGGGCTATTGATTGCTATTTTTGTCGGCCGACGCTTTGTTTTCTTATTCTGTGGTTCCACGACACGTTGTTCAACTTTGCCTCGTCATTTTGTCTTTTCAAAGACCCCGAGCCGTGATACTTCCAGTTCTTTACCAAGCCACCCGGAAGGCATACCCACACCCTATGGCTTGCACGTTCGCTGGGCCAATTCCGTTGTCCAATTCGGTCAGCTGAAGGGGCTGATATTATGCTTGTTGGTCAGCTTCAGAGGCCGCGGCTGCGTTGCTGCGTTGAGAGAAAAAGAAACATGAGAGAATGAGACGGCTCACGCGTCTCTCATCGATTGGCCCACTTTCCCAGCCACAGTCGACTTCTCAGGTTGAGGAGCTATTGTTAGTTTTGAGCGAATAGCATCCTTTGCTGAAGCAAGGAGAGAAATGGGAAAGAAAAGAAACAATTGACGGGCGTGCATCGTCGAGTGTGCAGTTTAGCGCCCTTCCAGTCTTATGCAGCCCTTTTTGAGGCACCTCAGCACACTGTGGGCCCAGCAACGGCTTCGTCACCAAAGGCGACAGGGCTGGTCGCCGCAAGGGCAACCGCATGTTCCGGGCAGACTTGCACAGTCGACCCCAACAAACAACACGAGTCAGCCAACCACCATCTGCAGGGCGGCCACTCCAATGCAACCCTCCCGCCACAGCTCGCTGGATGGACGACGAAAGCAAGGAAGAGGCGAAGGAAGCCATCAAAGACAGGAAGAGCAATGAGCAGCAAAGGACCTTGGACCGTTTGACGAAGCATTTTGAACACGTAATGATGAGGAAACCCCGAACGGGGAGCTGGCAGAAGATTGAGAGCTGAAGCAACGAGCAAACGAATCGATGGGAAGCTTGGACGCGTAGAGACGAGTTGGTGTGGAGGGTTGGGGAACAGAACCAAACCCCTGGCTAGTCATTTTGCAGGCAAAAAGAGGCACCAAAATGCACCAAAAGGCACCTCAAGGCGCTGCCAATTTCCTTGGGCTGACGATTCTTGTCTCCTCTTTCCGGGGATGGATGAACAGGAAAAACCGAAAGGGAAGGAACAGTCTTCCCCCCTTTGAAATGGTTACCATTTTGGCGGATCGTTTCCCGTTTGCTCTTACCTTGATGAGCTTGCCCCCTCTTTTGTTGTGAGAATGGTCAGTATTAAGTGACCTACCTGCTTATTTCCACTCCTTCCCTTGTCGGTTTGCGCTGCTCCTCACGCCCATGCTGATATCTGGCGCTGCCCCCTGCTCCTTCCCGCAGCATCGGTGTTGTCTCCTCACTGACTCGCTCTTTATATTGTGGACGGTGGCCGCTCTTCGCTCTTTCCCTGGCCCTCCTGCGTATTTACAGTTTCTTCACACACCACTTACACATACACTACAGAGTACATTCCTGTCGATACACTTCATCCTCATTTATTCCGCTTCTCATCTACCTCACACCTCTCAACCCACCACCGCAGTTACAATGAAGTCTGCTGTCGTCGCCCTTGCCCTGGCCGGTGCGGCCGTTGCCCAGAACCTCTCTGGCGAGCCTGAGTGTGCTGTATGTGTACTTTCTCTCCAAGCAGAATATATTTCATATGTATGGTTTTGATGCACACCACGTCGTACTAACTACTCCCAGTCCTCCTGCCTGATCTCTGCCATCTCCAAAGCCGGCTGCGCCGCCAACGACGTCGCCTGCCAGTGCGGCCCGACCGAGAGTGCCATTGCCTCCCTCGTCGCCCCGTGCCTCATCAACAACTGCCACTCCGCCGCTGAGCTCATCCAGGCCCAGAGCGCCGGCTACGCCCTGTGCGCGGAGTACAGCAAGACAGCCGGCGCTCCGGCCTCGGCCTCTGCCTCGACCACCACTACGTCCGGCTCTACCTCGGCGACTGGTTCCTCCGGCTCGGCTGCTGCCACCACCTCCACCGCCTCCACCGCCTCCACCACCAAGTCAACTTCCGGCTCCCTGGCCACTGTCACCACGTCCTCTTCCAAGACGACGTCGCGCGGCATTGGTAGCAACGTCACCGTGACCACGGGCACCAAGACCGTCTCCAACGGCGGTGGCGGCGGCGGCACGGGCCCGTCGACGTCGGCCTCGACCGCTGGTGCGGCGACGTTGGGCGCGGGTGTTTTGGCCGCCTTTGTTGGCCTGATTGCTGCTCTGTAAAATACAAGGAGTAACAAAGAAAATACGTTAGAAGGGAGGGGGGATGTGGCTGGCTGACGTTTTTGTTTCATGCAACGAGTGCGTTTCTAGCTAATTGGGATCGTCTCCAATATCCGGGGGCAGTGGCAAGCATCGAGTGCAACCCTAGTCTTGTGTATTTTGGTCCATTTTCATCGCTTTTTCTCACGTTATTTTCACGAGCCATAATGTCTGCGTTTTAGCCATCCCAGGATTGAAAATGGGGGATTTAATAGTAGTGATGATTATCTTTTGCTTCTTAACAATAAAACTAGTTCGATGAGTTCTTTGTGATTTATTATGAGGAAGCCTAACAAGAATACTGGGGACGGAATTTCCCTAGCTGCCTGTCCCGTTCCGGGCATGGATGGCACTTCGCCTTTGTTCGTTTTCCAGTTTGGTTGCTCCCTGCTGACAACCAGACCCTGATGTGCTACGTTGCACATGCCCAACCGCAGCTGCATGGAGTCGTCACAAATTGCAGCCAAAGACATCAAGAAGCCCACAACGCGTGCCAGAGAGATCGACACGCGTCCCTAGTTAAGGGGAAAGCAATTCGAGTCAGTTTCCCGATGTGTTGCAGTAGCTCCACGTGATATGAGCCGGACTAGGTTCCTCCAGTGTTCTGTCATGGTAGCTGCTGTACGACACAGGGACTAATTACGTCAAAAACTTGGAATCGATGATGATGCTACGATGGCATGCGTTTCATTTTCGACATTGATTTCTCCAACCATATCCGTTTCTGTATGAAAATTAATCACCTCCATTGCATATCGCGTTTAACACCAGAAACAAAAAATCGAAACGTCGTCACCAGCAATGGCCAGTACGCAGACTCCCGCCGGCACCGCTGGCGCATCACCTATCCACTGGCTGTACCGGCTCATGTTGAACACCCTCGAGCCCTTCTTCGCCTTCAATGGCGCACTCCTCGTCTTCCGCGATCCGGGCAGCTACCTCTCTACCATGACCCGCCACTCCATCGCCTACCCGGCCGACCAGGGCGACGCCGCTGCCTTTCTCTACACCCAGCTCGGCGGCGGCTGGCTCTATTTTGCCTTTGTCGAAGCCATCGTCCTGCGTCTGTATCCAAACGACACCCGCCTCTGGCGCTGGCTGTGTATGGGCATGCTGCTGAGCGACGCCGCCTACGCCCACGGCTGCGCGCAGGCCCTGGGCGGGTGGGCCGCCTGGGCCGATGTGGCGCAGTGGACAGGCGCCGACTGGATGGTGTTTTGGACGACGGCGCCGCCGCTGCTGGCGCGCCTGTTGTTTGTTTTGGGGCTGGGCGTGGACTTTACCAGCTACGGCGTCACGAAGAAGCAGGACTGAGTGCAACAAGTAAAAAGAAAGGCTACAGAAAGGAGGCAGAACGTTGAGAATGGAAAGACAGCCGATGCTGGGCGGCATGCGGCTGGTATGTACTTCGTAGGTTCGTTCTATGTGGCACCGGTATGTACGGAATGGCCGGCGCAAATAAGGCGCAGGGTTCATGTACCTATTTAGAAATTTTGAAATCAAATATATATAAAAATAACAGCGAAAGATATTTAATCGAATAAAAGAGCTGTTGGTGATACAGGATTATCAAAGTCTGGGCAGGGCTGTTGCTGTAGCTTGGCTTTCGTGGGGAACTGGGCGCACGTGACGCTGATTGGCCAATTCTGAGCACCGCGTCTCGTCAACTACCACAGCTCCTTCATTCCTGTCAATTTGCAACGACATCTGTCTGTGCACAGCTCAGCATCACGCGCAATCCGAGCCAGAGATCACCCAATACCACCGACAATCCACACAACGATATATCTCCTCCGACGATGGCTTCTGCTTTCGGCAACAACGAGCCGCCCTCGCTGCCGACGGCCGCTAACGGCGCCACCACTGATGTCTTGCAGACGCGTTTCGAGATTGAGTGCGAGTTCGTTGCCTGTCTCGCCAACCCCTACTATCTGCAGCACCTGGCTGCCGAAAAGTACCTGGACGACCCTCGTTTTGTGCGCTACCTCGCCTACCTGCAGTACTGGCGCACACCACCGTACCTGCAATACCTCAGCTGGCCGGGGCCGTCGCTGCGGCACCTGGAGCTTTTGCAAGAAGAGTCCTTCCGGCAGGCGATTATTAGTCCCGAGGTGGTCATGCGACTGGAGCAAGAGGGTATACAGGCCGGGTTCCGCTGGGCGTGAACAAGACTCGGACATGCAGATGGTACACAACAAGGTCGAGGAAAAGAGGCACAAAACAGTCTATTGCTACAGCTCTGGGTATTATGGCACGAAACTCACAACCTCCGGCCTCTGGACTCCGGTTCCCAACTACACCTGACCACATCGCCGAACTCTTAGTTCTCCCGCCACCGGTTTCCACACGTCATGCACTGTTTTGGTTAGCCATCTGGTGAAAAAAAAAAAAAAATACAAACAAGAGGGAGACGACGGGAAAATAGGACATAGGGCCTGTTCTCTCACCTTGAAGAAACTCGTCATCGGTTCGTCGGCCGACCGGATTTGCACCTGGAAGAACGCTGCCTCGCCGCCGTCGCAGCCCTCTGCCGGGCACTGCACCTTGGTCTTTTGCGCATTGTCCCACGCGCCCGGGCCGCCGAACACGTCCTCCTTCTCCTTGCGTGTAAACTCCCGGCGGCTAAAGAGCGGCGTAGCAATGGCGTACTCGTACGGGCAGGTGCGGCACTCGAGCCGGTTGCGGCCCGTCTCTGGGTGTGCCGACACCGTCAAGATGTTGGCGCAGCAGGGGCAGACTGGGGAAGTTTGTTAGTGACAGAGCGAGAGACGCGTGGGGAGGCGTGGGGAGGCGTGGGGAGGCGTTGGCGACTACTGGGGCTCCTTCAAACCGGAGCATGTCGCGTATCCTGAAAAGACGTACAGAGAAGCATGTCGAGTGAAAGTGGTAGAAGTTAGGATGCAATGAAATGCAATGAAATGAAAGGCCAGTTTTGGCGCCAGCAAACACGGCGCAAGGGGTTTGAAACTGTCTTGTCGTCGTGATTTCGTATGTCTATAAGCTCATGTCCATAGCTATGAGATTCGAGACATGCCATTCGCGCGTGTTTTCGCTCGATATGCCGTCGTTTCCGCCCAAGGCTGTCGTCCTGTCCTTAAAGAAAAAATTCATGAAGACTTATCGCTCTGCGCAATATCCCCGCCACTTGCCGTCGCCCACCGCGCTTCAGCAGCGCTTGCTACTTTTAGTGGGGGTCACGTGGAAGTCGCCACTGAACCACACAACAGCCTTGCATTAAAAGTCACAACGCTTGAAACATGCTTCGATATTCGGCATTTCGTGTATTCTCATCAAATTTCATTCGCATCATATATGTACGCTATGAAGCTCAAGTTTTATCCATCGAGGCATGCGTAGTTCTGGTTCAAGCTTTGAGGGCCAACTCGTCTGCAACCGCGCTGTGCATGTTGCTCTATTTTCTTTGTCCAGAAAGCGACACGGACAGTTAGCTGTTGTATTTATGTGGCCGAGATTTGTGTCGTGGGCGGCTGTATCATTTACCGCCTCAATCTCGTAAAGCGGAGCGAGCAAGCATTGTGGCATGCTCACCGATTTTTGAGATTAGTGACGAGCGTATGTGACTCGTTGGGTGGCGAAAACCTTGACGACTTTGCACAGCGGATGCAAAGAGTCTAAACTATTCTCGTCAAAGCCGGAGTTGCTCAGAACATCACCACCTCGCGGTCGGCTTGGGATGGGGCTGGCCGCTGACGGCAAAACATCGGGCGACGCGTTATGCCTCGCACTGTCTGTATGTACCCATTATCTCGAGGAAGTCAAGTAATTGGGGCTTTGCGCCCACGTCCTGCGGAACCGACATTAAAACTACCCCGGCTCGATGATTGTATCGTCATCCGTGGCCTTCACTTGGCCAGAGGGTTCGCGTGGACCGTCACACGTTCAATCCGTGGCGGCTCTGAGGACACGGCTGCCACCGCAGACGATGAATCGCCTTCCTCGCCCTCCTTGTTCATGGTAGGTGGCGGCCCTGACTTGGGCCGATGCTTCTTGTCCACGGGCACGGCCTCGATCTTGTCCAGCGTCTCAAAAGACGCCTCGCCCAGCAGCCGTCCAAACACCGTGTTGACACCGTCCAGGTGTGGCGTGCGTGCAAAGGTTACGAAAAACTGCGAGCCATTGGTGCCTGCAAGGCCGCTGCCGACCGGCGGCGCGCCCTTGTTGGCCATGGACACGATGCCCCGCGCGTGGTGGCGGAGCGCGGGCAGGCGGATCTCGTCCTCAAAGGGCTGGCCCCAGATGGACGTGCCCTTGTCCTTGTCCTTGTCCTTGGAGCCCTTGTGTTTGGACGACTGGGCCGGCATCCCTGTCTGGGCCATGAAGCCGGCGACGACGCGGTGGAAGGGCGAGCCGTTATAGTAGCCCGACGCACAGAGAGCCAAAAAGTTCTGCATTCTCAGTTAGAACGGCGGCCGCGTAATTAACAATCTGTAAAAGAAGGGACAAGCATGGCGGCCTACCTCTGCGGTCTTTGGGACACTTTCGCAAAAGACCTCGATCTTGAGATCGCCCACATTGGTGTGGAGCGTGACCGACATGATTGCACAAAACGTAAAGCAAGACTCGACTTGGATTGTAAGAAAGGAAAAAAAATGCGCCTTTTTGCAACCCAAAAGTGCCGGATTGTACAGATGAGCGAGGAAGGCTGTCGCTGGCCAGTGACGCGAGGGTGCACTTTGGAGAGTGCTGCAATGCCATCAATTGGCATTTGCTGTCCACCAAAAAAAATAAGCGTGCAACTTTGGAAAGATTAGTCATCAGGTCCATGTACGGGACCATCCGCCCCTGTCCCATCTTTTGGATCTCGCATCGCCTTGTTGTTTACTAACAGGAGTGTAGTTTCACGTCTCCTCGGCATTTCCCGTATTTCCCGTACTCCTGTACATCGTACATTTTACATTTTTTATTCATTATGTTCTTCATCACGAGAAATTGCACCAAACGACCAACCAAAGCACAAAAAAACCGTCGATTCAAAACAGACGCTGTCGCTAAACATCATTGGCGCATTCTCGTATAAAAAATGTCTGTGTGGCTTTGGAGCTATTTTTTGAAATTGCCCACGCCAATAAACGAAATAATACAACCCAAATGGCTAAACGTAGACTCCTTTAATAATCCCACAATTGCCGCCTGGCGGCTTTTTGCCAGCCATTCTTCGCCCGCTGCCTGAAAGCACTCGTAAAAGAAACATGCTGTGAGGTGAAACCCGACCCAACCTTTGACCACGTTCTAGAGCCACGGGCCTTGTTAGTAAAACTCTGCTGTATGCCAGAAAAAACTCTTCCGTGTCAGCTACCCTCGGGCTGCCCCTGAAATACACCCTTCTCTATATTGGCGTAAATGTCTGGATATTTATTGCGAACACGGTCCCGCAAATCCGTCGGCTGGCGGCTGGCGAGATTAAAACTGGGATGCCGGTGGATCTTGGTCCAGGCCGGTCCATAGATCTGGAGGCCCTCGAGGATCTCCTTGTCGTCTTGTTCTGTGAATGGCCGTCTCTCGCGGCGATGCGACTTCTTGAAGGGCCCTTGGATGCCCAGCTTGATCATGTCTTCCATGTTCCGCCGGTGGACACGCCGTTTCCGCATCTTGGGCTGGTCTGGAGACAAGGCTGAGCTAGGCGAGCCATCTTGGCCCTGGCTGTTGTATGCTTCGAGTTGTTCGTCGGGCTCAGTCAATATGTCTTCTAACGACAGACTTGTTTTCGATTTGCCTTGGCCAGACGCCGTAGATGGCCCTGGTGTCGACGACAAGGGCGTGGATGCGTCTGGCGGAGAGGCGGCTCCCGACGGATCGTTTCGGCTCAACTTGCCACGTAGCTCTTCGGGGCAGCAAGTACGGAAGCGGTCTTTCAAGTCACCTGCTGTGCGGCTGCTGAACTCGAACTCTGGGTCCTCCAAAATGGCCGTCCACTTGCCAAGTCCATGTCTGCTCACACCAATAAGCAGCTGATTGGTCTCTTCTTCTGTCCACCGACGACGAGGCTTCGTTGCACGCCGTTTCGGCTTTGCAGAGTTTGTTGAGGATGCTGCTTCTGGAGAGTCGCCGGCTTCGCCTGTCGTCGATCGCGTCGACCGTGGTGCTCGTGCTGGACGGCCGGGTACTGGTGACTTTTTGGTCGCCTTGCCCATTTTTGGTGACACGTCGGTGGCAGACGACGCCGAAAAGTGCCGTCCTCCCACCAGCGGGAGCGTAGACGAGGACATGCCCATGGCCTCACCCATTCTATCGTGATCAGAGACCATGTGTAGCCCACCTCCAGAGAGCATGCTGTCAAAAAGATAGTGGCCGCCGCCGCCGCCAGTGCTGTTCCCTGTACCTCCACCGCCAGAGTTTCCTCCGTAGTCAGCATTGCGGTTTTTCGACTCGTCGCCATCATACTCGGCATACGCGATAGGAGGGAACACGGCGGCGTTCGGTGGCGGTTCGTGCAGGCCGTTGATGATGGGCGGAAAGACCTGGTTCAGAGAACCAACTTGTTGGCTCGACTTTTGTTTTTTCAGTGGTTGCGGTAGTTGTATTAGTTCATCTGTGTGTGGTACAACGTGTGGCCGCTTGCCCATATGCGAAGACGATGATGACGACGGATCGTCTGGCCCGCCTGGAAGCATGAAGGGGTCGACCAAGCTGGCTGAGCCATCGCCAAGGAACATGCGGAGCGGACGGTTCGCCCACCCGCCGGCGCCTCCGGAACCACCCAGACCAGGCTCATCACCGCCGCTCGAGGGCGAAAAAGCCGAGTTGAGTGTTGAATGGTTCAAACCGGCTTGCTGGTGATGATGTTGTTGTTGTTGATACTGTTGCTGCTGCTGCTGTTGAGACTGCTTCCCCGCCGACGACTCGGGCGAGTTGAGTTCTAGGGGCGGAAGCATAAGGGCTGCGGCATCTTCGTGGCTATCCGGGACGCCAAGAGTGCTGTGTATCGAGGGTAGATGATCCCTGTCGTCGTTCACATTGAGGAGGTGCATTAGCCGCGGCTCGATGGTGGCCATGGTGTTGGCAGCCATGGTGCAAGAGGAGGGACATCGGGGTCCCGTTAACTCATGGTGGTCCTTGACGGAGAGAGAAAGGGACAAGGGCAAAGTGAGTAAAAAAATGACGTGAATCAAAGTGAAATAGAAAATGCCAAGCAAAAGTGAGAGAGACGGGGGCTAGAGGGAGAAGAAATAGAGGTGAGCGTGAGAGGAGGCAACTAGGTGGCAGGGAGGGAAAAGGGAAAGGTAAATTAAGAAATAAGTGGAAAAAGAGGCAAAATGGTGACAACCCAAGAGTCTGGAATATTAGACTACTAGGGTGACAGAGGGCGTTGACAGTCCACGGGTGGCCTGACGAAACTCTACGTAGTATTAATGGCCAGTGGCTTCTTTATTGGCTTCGGTTTGGCTCTGATGCTTCAGTCTCGTCCCACTGCGTGCTGCCGGTTGAGATACGTTCGAGTTCGTCTCTATGCTTGTCGTCGTGCAGAAGGCTGGCGTGGCGGTTAAGGGTTGACCGTGCCTGTGCAAGTTGACGTCGAAGTTCCGGCCGAGGTCGATTATAATTGCGGCTTTCTTTCGTATTGGCAGTCGTCAATATTGTCGTCGTGGCTGCTGGGTGGCTCTCTCCCATTTGTGGGTTCCTGTGCGTTGTACATTCCTCTTTGCACTTCTGGACTTTTTCCTCTTTGGCTCGTTCCCAGCTTCCCTGGTCTTTCCAACCGAGACTCCAATTCCCGGGCAGGACCCGTAAGACACACCGCCAACGCGCGCACGATAAAACAAAAGACGGAAGGAACGAAGGGGGAGGGCAGCAGAAGGTGCAATCAAGGCAATCACGGTGCATCAACTGCTGGCAGTCGGTCTACCGAGACAGGAAAGAACGACGCTGTGGTCCATGAAGAGACAATGATAGAAACTGAAAGGGACGTGCCTGCCGTCTCTGCACGCTGAATGGAAACAATATAATAGACGTCCACGCTGGCTACTGCCCGGACTCGTTCGCAGTTCGCAAGCAAAAAAAAAAAAGAATGACAATGCCATACAATGCGAGGCAGCGACAGAAAAAGACGGGTAGTAATAACGCCAAAACATGGGAAACTCGAGAGCCAGGGACAAATGTATAAACCACTTAAAGTTGAGAAAAAAAAATAGAGCTACATCCACCGTGCACTAATATAAAGCGCAAAATGGGCGAAAGGTCTAGAACGTCCCCGTCCTCCTGGATTTATTCCGTAGCTGCGATAACAATTGAGGGGTAGGCAGACTAGGGACCCAATGAGCCAAGAGGGGAAGGAACTACCCACACCCACGCTACAAAGTATTACCACTTGCAATGGGTTGGACATACTTGGGGAAAGAACCAAGGGCATCACGCCAGGAAAGACCAACCAGAGGTACAAACCAAGCTTAAGGATGGCAACTGAGGAAGAGGACCAGTAGAGCCAAATCGACAAAGCGGGCAGGCGCGAGGCACATGATTGAGTAGCAGGCGAGCACTCCTTCCGAGGGAAGTCGTAAGACGGAGGCATAAATTATGGCGCGTGGCCGGTTGGTGAGAAATTGAAATTGGCATTTGCTGCATCGTGCAGGTTGTTTTGTGTCCTGTGCATGCTGCCAGGTGTGCTGACTTTACGATCTTACGAACTTGTCAGGCTTGCTGGTGCTCTGCAGCGTCGTGGCCTGGCTTTTTGGCCTTTTTTGGCTTTTTGGCCCATGCCTTGGCTCTTGTCCGCAAGTAGTCGCTTCCCCGGGCAGCGGGGGGACCTTCCGTTTTGGCTCCTTCAATTTCCACTCATGTGCTGTGAGCGCACGGGTAGTGCAGGAACGAGCCAAGTGCATGCCCCTTTTGTCTTGGCTGGTCATGTCGACCCAAGGCCAGGCCCAGACTCTTTCTTCCTCTAGTTTCTGGAATTTCTTGGATCCACTACCCGTCTCTGCCACGACACACCCCGGTGTGCCGTCAAGCCTTGTGTTGTGTCTGTGTGTGAGTCTCTCTGTGTGTGTGATTTCTTTTTTTTTCTTCACCCGCGACGTTACCGACAGTTAATGAGGCTGGGGTGCTGCATTATGCGCAGGACCCGTTGTTAGAGGCGAGCTTAATTTTTGTCTGGGGTTTGGAGTTGTTTAGTTGGGGCTGGAGTCGACTTTGAAGATTTGAGTTCCAGCGATTTCAGGATTTCTTTTTTGGGGTTGGCACCTGTGCGTTTTGCTGTGCTGGCGCATTGCCCGACGGAGCAGGGGGTTTACGACTACGGAGACAAGCATTGACAGAAGGGGGCGCAAGAAATAGAAAAACCCGTCGAAAACCGGAGCACACAGAACGAAGCACGTTCGCTTCTCCTGAAACAAGCCAGACCAACCAGCATCGCCCTGCTGCAAGCCACAGCTAAAAGAGGCAAAAACGAAGTAGAACAACACATGACGACAACAGCAAGAATACGCAGAACCAGAACGTGCTAGGCTGGACCAACAAGGCGAAGCCCAAAGGAACAGAACGCACCCACACCCAAACACACCAGAGACTCGATCGATCGGCTCCATTGCATCGACCATGGCGTCCCGTCTCCCGACCATCCCCCGGTTGGTATTCACCATCATCGAGCCTATCTCCCTGTGAGTGGCTAACTGTATATTCCGAGCCCGCGACTTGGCCCAGGGACTGGGCCTGGGCCTGGACCTGGTGGTTTTCCGTCGTCGGCTTCCTTTTACATCCATTCCTTCTGCTAACGACCCACCTCTCTCTGAACTTAGCATCGGCGGCTGTGTGCCTGCATTGTTCGCGACCGATTGGTTCGTCCGCGAGCAGATTCCAGATGTGCCATTGGCCCCAGCCATTGGCCTTTCAGACCAGGCACGCATCGTGGCCCAGCAGCTTGGGAACGCTTATGGCCTGCTGTTTATGGTCGGCGTCGCAGTCCTCTACACCAGCACCGAACTGAAGGTCGTTCACAACTACCTGGTAGCACTATTGATTGCAGACGTAGGTCATGTTGGCTTGACCATCATTGCTCTTGGTACAGAGCGGTTTGCTGCCGTCGGCGACTGGAACGCCATGACGTGGGGAAATGTTGGGTTCACGGTATGTTTTATTGTTTTCAATACACTCTCACACGCTCTGTCTGTGTATCTGGCATCACGTATATTGTGCACGGTGAATCCGGCTTAACGTATCGTCGGCCCGAGCAACTTTTCGTGGAAGAGGCTGCAAGCATGCAAAGAGGCGGAGTGAGAAGGTTACCTATTCCTTTACCGCAAACTAATCTCCAATGTGCTAGACCTTCCTCGCCGTGATGCGAATTTCGTATCTTCTCGGTCTTTTTGGCCAAGACAAGCCCACAGCTATTCCAGCATCAGAGAAGAGGAAGTGAAGCCATCGCTCTCACCAACCGCAGCGCCCTCGTCCCCCGTCCACTCGAATAGTGCTCAACGGCGCACAGAGACACATATTGTGAGAACAGAGTCGAGACAAGGTCTCTCCTTGATTCGCGTCGTTTGCGTCCCTATCTTACTTGTCTGGTGTTTTTAATTCCTGCTCATGCTGTTTCCCATCGTACTCTTCTCACCACAAGTCATTGCTGATCCACGTGCTTGGTATGTTTCTGCACGCCGGGAGTACGCGGCGCATATCGCTGTCACACGAAAGGGTGGTGGTCTCGAGCAAACCGCTTGATATTGACGAGATTGGCCGGCTGGAGTATCGTTTTCATTGAAAATTGAATCTTCGAGAGTGTCCCAAAAAGGCGGTCAAGGAGTTTGGGGTACTGGCGAGAAAGGCAGTAAAGGTTAAGTGGAACGTGTGTCTCTCTTTCGGCGAGTGCCCATTGAGAGAACAGACAGTGTTGGTAATGGTGATGAAGTGGTCTCGAAAATCCGGGATATTGTTTTGTGATATATGCCCGTTCATTTCCTCTCCCTCTGTTTTGTTTCTTGGTACACACCCTCTTTTGCTTGGCCCCCTTTTTAATTGAATTTCAACGAATGGCCAGTGACATTACCGTTTGTGATACCACACGTGAGGCTGTTATTCTCAGTCGCTACTTACTATCCGGACATGGAGCATAGCTTCTGGTTGCACACAATGAGATTGAACTGGGGATAGGAGACCCAAATGGTGTTACAAGGCACTACGGTTTCATAACAGACACCGAATTCTGCGATTGTGCATGAGGACAGCAAGTGAATGAACCAAATACGGTTTTCTTTTTGGCGAGGTTGCCGAACGACCAACCCCCGCTGCTATCGGTCAAACTCTGGGGATCAAGACATTTTGAGGGCCGAATATGATTATTCACGGCGCACAATCCAGCGGCAGACCAACGTGACACATGAAAATACGGACCCCACACGCCAATTCGGACGAACTGAATTATACTGCCTGGTTCGTGGAGTGTCTTTGCCACGGAAGGAAGAATGGTGGCGAACGCAGCTGCAACTCGAAAGCTGGTGAAGGATTAAGCTATACGAACAACACGAACGACATGAGCCACATGAACGACTCCGGATGCAAGTTGCAGACGCGCAAAGCACGCCCGGGATGGTTTCACACCGGGCACCCTTGAACGACTCACAGAACACGCCAGAAGCAGGCAACCCCCAGCAACAGCCTTCCAGCCACACCATGCGATACGATGCAACATCTTGTGTCTCGTGTCTGCTTCTTTTTGTGCACTTGTCTGCCCCAGTTTCTCTGCGAGCTGGGAAGGACAAGGATGCATGCAGACCGGCCCAATTGCGGTGGGCGTATTGGAAAGTGGCCGGATGGACGGCTCATCTTGTGCGATGCCACGCACGTCGTGTCTGCTCCGGGGCCGAGGCTGCTCCAACAGTATTTGGAGGTCCACGGCCATGCCAATCACAGGTATCGAGTCCAAACGAAATGTCTGTGGACGTAGCTCGTTCAAGCACTTGGAGATATTTAAAGATTCCTCGCTATGAAAGCCAAACATGAGCCAACTGCGGACGCGGCCCCGTTTGAGATCCAGATGAAAATCAGATGAGAATGAACCAGGCAGGGCCAAAACAAGGTCGATTGGCAATGCAGTCCAACTTAAATATAAGAAGAAATGTATTAATAGCTAATAGCCTACAACGTGTATGTTGCACATCCAGGCACTTCCGTTTCAGCGATTCGCCTGATTTAATGCCGAGCTGCAAAGGTTTCCAGCGCCACAATATGACGTTTCGTCCGAAAATAGATTATGGAAATAACCCATCCGGGCACAAATGTTCAAAGATTGTAGAAACAAGAAATTAAAGTTGGAATATCAGTGTGTTTGGCAATGGAGAGTTGAAGTTCAAATGATGGACCTTTGGGGTAAACGAAAGTGAGAATATCGCAATGATTATTCATATCTATCATCACAACTGCCCAGTTGCTGTGCTTAAAGCGTGCTCGCCTTTAAGCTGTCGGAGATAAGACCCTATCCGCTCTTTCCTCAAGCTAGACGAGCGATGACAGTTTCGCCTCCCCGCAATTGCAGCAAGGGTGGGCCATAACGCGCCATAGATACGATACTGCTCTCGCGGAGTTTGGTCCAGCAAGAGCGACCGGCAATAGCTCAATGAGCTTAGAAATAGGGAGGAGCACCTGAGTCAGGTGTTCGTTTAAGAGGCGTTTTTGCAACGAGGAAAGCGCAACCCAGATGGACATTTCATTCAACCAGGCCATTCTTCTTCCTCTCACCTGTTTTTGGCCTTTAATACAAATCGCTGTATTTTTGCTTCCCCACGATTTGTTGACGACTTCTTTACTTTCCCTTCACTCGATACTCCGCTTGGCCGCCACACGCACGTCCGGAGTTGATTCCGGATTCAGGAAACGAAACCCACGCTCGCACTTTTGCCGTCGTTCCTTGACCTCCGATCAAACCCTTGCACACACTCAATAACTTGCTCACAAAGCTCTTGGGCTGCGCATTTTGTGGCGCTGTGTGTTTTGTGTCTTCTTTGCGAGCTTCGCAAGCGTGAAACGGAGTTGTGCAATACACCGCCCGCCCCAAGCTTGTCCAACCCTATCCAAGACATAACGACATGTCAGCTCCGCAGACCCCAGGCAACGACAACGGCAACGGCAATGCTGGCGCCGGCGATAGCGAAAGCAATGGTGCTGCCCCCTCTGACGTCTTAAATCTTCTGCGACAGGCATATCGCCTGCGTGCAGGCGGCGCTGGCGGCGAGTACACAGCCGTACATGGCGAGTTTGGCGACGACACCAGCCACAGACTACTCGACGACGACGACGAAGAGGAAGATGACGACGACGACGAATACCATGGTATGTGCCGTACGATTTAAACCGGTCGCTCCGATTGAGCCGTAGTTCGAATAGCTCTAACTGTTCCGTATAGATGCCGAGGACGGTCCCATGCACTACGATATAGAAATCGAAGAGGTTGTCGATGAAGATGAGGAGATTGTGGGCGATGGTGACGAAGAGAACGACGACGAAGATGACGGTGAAGAGGAAGAGGAAGAGGACGAAGATGACGAAGACGAGGAGGAGGACGATAACGACGATATCGATGAAGGTGCGAACCTATGCCCACTCTTCCTCTAAAGCTGTTTATACTAACGTGACAGGTCGCCCGGTACCCTACTTAACCCGCCGGCAGCTGAATATCATGCTACAAGGAGAGACGCTGCACAACGTCCTCTTGAGCGTGACCGACTGGGGTGGTGGTTTCGACATCGACGCCTTTACCAACAGCCGGCGGCGACGACAGCAGCTGCGTGACCCGAATAGATTCCCCAAGGTGCCGAGCGAGGAGGGCCGAAAGCTCATGGACTCGGGCGTGTTCGGCTCGACGGAGCGGCCGCGCAAGGTCTACCCTACGATCTTTGACAATATGGCCTCCGACAACCACTCTCTGCATACCAAGATCGAGGCCAGACGGCGGCCCGTGTCGCTCCGGCTTTTGGACCGTGAGCTCGGACTTGGGCAGACGCAAGCCGACCGCACGCTGGGCAAGAACATGATTGCGCAGAGCATGGTGCCTTCGACCGACGCCGACATGGTATTGAGGTACGAGGCTCCTGTGTACCTGGGCCAGTTCTCGGACGACGGGAACTTCTTCTACAGCGCCACCAAGGATTTCCGCGTGCGGATGTACGACACCTCCAACGTCAACGAGTGGAAGCACTACAAAACCGTGGTGCATCCGTCGGGCCGCTGGACCATGACAGATGCGTCGTTGAGCCCAGACAACAAGTGGCTCGCGTTTACGTCCATGATGCCCAAAGTGTGCCTCGCGCCGACGGATCCCAACGACGAGGGTGAGCCGTACCTTTTGGACCTGGCTGGCCTCCCTCGGGACGACACCATTGGCGATTTCTACGACTCGTTTGCCATCTTCTCCGTGCGGTTCTCGGGCGATGGCCGTGAACTGGTTGCCGGTACCAACGCCAGCACCATCATCGTATACGATATCGAATCGCGCCAGGTGCTGCATAGCTTCGAGGGCCATAAACACGACGTCAACGCGGTGTGCTTTGGCGACAAGCAGTCGCCGCATCTGCTATACTCGGGATCCGACGACGCCACCATCAAGGTGTGGGACCGGCGCAGCCTGGGCGACAGTCGGGCGGCTGGCGCCTTTGTTGGCCATTGTGAGGGCATCACATACATCGACAGCAAGGGTGACGGGCGCTACATCCTGTCCAACGGCAAGGACCAGACCATGCGGCTGTGGGACCTGCGCATGGCCATGAGCATGTCTGACTTTGATGCCAAGGACCCGGCCGCCCTAACACAGTACAGCTTGTACGATTACCGCTTCCAGCGCTACAACGATGACCTCTACTTCAAACACCCACACGACAACTCTGTCGTGACCTTCCGCGGTCACCGTGTCGAGCGTACGCTCATCCGTTGCCACTTCTCGCCACCAGGTAGCAGCGACGGGCGCTACGTCTACTCGGCAAGCCACTCAGGCAAGGTCTACATCTACAACCTGGACGCCACTCTGGCGGGCGTCATTGACGTGCGCGAGGCCACGCGCGAGACGCTGTCGGCGGTCGCCGCCGAGGAGGAGCGCCAAGCTGAGGCGGGTGGCCATAACAACACCGCGGAGACTCTCAATTCCCGCCAACGCGTGCGCCAGCGCCGCTATACGCACGGCCCGTTGTGTGTGCGTGACGCCAGCTGGCACCCCACGATACCCGTTCTTGTCGGTACGTAATTTTCCCCATACTGCCCATCTCTTTTTTTTCTTGGTTTGGTTTTGTTTGACCACGTTCCACCTAACATTTTGTCTAGCATCTTCGTTCGACGCTGAGAGTATGGAGACCGGCACGTGCTCGGTCCACTCCTGCGACATTGCCAAGGATGGCGACGCTGGCGGGCGCGAACACCGATTGTATGACGATCGGATGCGGCCGATCTCGTCCTGGCAGACGTCGGTACGGAACACAGCTTGGTGGGCCAACTAGAGTGATAGGATTCGCTCAAGACAGGCTTTCGGGGTTGGCTAGTCTCTCGGATCTTGCTCAGCTTCTCATATTCATATACATATATTAGAACACGTTTACCAGCAAGAATACAAACCATCCGTCATACTGTCACCACACAGAAAAGCCAGTCACGAGTCACACGACATGTGCAGAAATCAGGTCAAATCGAGTGAGAGTAAAAAAAGTGTGTTGCGCTATTTGATCAAAACTCCGGTATGCCTTCCTGCTCTTTTTATAGTTTGTTTCTCGGTCCATGCCTGCGGTTTTGTACACAGTAAAAATTATTACAAAAGCGAAGAGTGTGTTCCCGTCTGCAAGATGGGGGATACGGCCTCTTCCCTTTTCTCGACTAGTTTATGGGTGTTTCGCTTTCTTTCTGTTCGTTTTCGTTACGACGCGCGTCCGAGTCTTGCACATTTTCGTCAACAATCCGTGGTTTCGCCGGACTCTTGCGGCCAAAGAGGGACGTCCAAGGCACGTAGTGTTGTCCGTCCCGTGGCAAGAGACAGGGCATGTCGGGCCACGCTTCTTATCCGTCCACAATTCTCGTCGCGCGCTCCGCTTACGCGCCGCCGACCAGAATGTTGTTCAGTGGGATGTGCACTACGGCGAGACAAAGAGAAAAGTCAGTACATGCACAGCGTAGACGCGATTCGAGAACGTAATACAAAAGGAACGAAACGTACCCAACTTCACAAAGTAACCGACGGCACCCATAACGATGAAGCCGACACCAACAGCCTGGCTGATCTTGGCGAACTCCTTCGCATCAGCTATACAAGAACATTGTTAGCATCGTCGGCCAAATTTCGTCAATGTCGCGTGATGATGCGTCTGCATCTGTCCCAGCAGCGATGCGGCCGCTATTGCAGCAAAGTTCTGTCCTGTTGCATCCCCAACCAGGTCATCTAGAGCCATGTTCATCAAAAGGGGAGCGCGGCTGTCGATTCACGTACGCTTCTGGCAGCGGTTCAGGAACTGCATGCCATCCTTGACAAACTCCCGCGGGATGTCGAGAATCTCTTGGAGCTGCTCAGACATGCTGACGGCTGTGTATGTGTTGACTGGAGAAGCGGGTGAAAACAATAGAGATGGTCTTTGTAGCGAGGTCCGTCGATTGCTGTCGAGAAGGAATGGAAATGGTCGGTCGTGATGGATTGTGGAGGAAAGGAAGACAAGAGAAAGGGGCAGATTCAATAGCGGTTCAAAAAAATGGGTATTCGCGACGACCTCTCTTTCCCCAGCTCCAGCACAGAGGTCATGCCAGATCGCCCGAACCCTGCTATATCTAAATAGAGTGCAGTCCCCCTGCCCTGCACGTGTTTTGACCACCCAAATCTTGCATAGTGCGAGAGGAGGCTACAACGCCACTTGTTACAGTATACGCACTGTATTTAGCACGGTATTCTTGGTCTGCTTCTTGCAGTCTGCCTGCCTGCTTCCAAAGCTTCCCTAGCATTTTAGCAGGTGACCCACACACTGGGGCTTCCCCTTTGTTCCAGACAGACCTCCTGCCCTGTTTGACCAACTGTGTCGCGGGAAGCTCCTGCTTCCTCATTGACCACCCCAGTTTTGCTAGGAATAGTGCGTGCGTGCACTACGGAATTTCGCGTGTCTCTCGTTCTCTTCTCTTCGTCTCTCTTTTCCTTGCGCGCGACCTCTTTCAAACCAACTCGACTCGGCATCACAGCGGCCTTGTCGATTTTCGCCCTCATCGACTATTCTCGTCGTATTGAAAACGAGTTTGCTCTGCACTCGTGTTCGCGCCTCCCACGACAGTAGCCTACAGAGTAGCTGCCTGGTGCCAGAAGCTGTCGCAACATTCTATCATCCGAACCTTCATCACATTTCTTACCCCGTCGCATCTCCTCTATCACGAATACGGGAGCTGCCGTCCGGCGCTACGCTCTTCTATCTTCCCTCTCCTACGTCGAACAACCACGAACCATCGGCCCAGCGTCGACCGAACTCCAAACGAAGCTCCCGGGCCGCCCCAACAATCGCGCACTGCTGCTCCGGCCCGACAAAAGACAGACCATCGTGCTCTTGTTACTCTGCACATTCGCATCAGACTCTTTCCATCGCTTTATTTGTTTCGGCTGAACCACAGCTCTTCTCTTCTCACATATAACCCTGTACCAGCTCGTCCTGTCTACTGTCCTACAGAGCCAGACTGCAAGCACAGAGCTTCGTCTGCCGCACGTATCATAGGGCTTCCTTTTGCACTGAAAGGGAACTCCCCATCATCGTCCGTTTGTTATCGAGAAGCCAAGTTTCTTCGTGTCTAGAAAAGAAAGCACCCCAGGAGTGTACGTACCAATAGCTCTGTTCTGTCCTTCGCTCGGATTGTTGTCTCGGGTTCCTCATTTTTCGTCGCACATTTTTTGCTTTTACTTTTCTCGCTTTTATCTCTCGATCTTGGGGTTTCCTTCTTACTTGTTTGGCGCCGTTTCCTTTTGCTCTTTTTTCTACCTGTCGATTTATTATTATTTTCCCGATCTTGCAAGACACCGCACAATGGCATCTTCAGCAGCTGGTTGCGAAGATTACGAAGATGGGTGGTGCGCCAGCATTTCTTGTATCTCTGGTCCTAACCTAGGTTTCAATACAGTTTCGGTGGACACAGCAACTGAACGCGGCATCGCATAGCTCAAGCACTGTCTTTGAAAACTTGACATTTAACTTTTAGTTTTCTGCGTGCCTCCTTTAGGCACTGAGGGGTTTCTGAAACGCTCGACAGACAACACTACAAGGCGCTTTCACTCACTCTCCTTCCACAGCAAACCGACAAAATGACGACCGAAGAGGATTTTGAGATCGACATCTACGGCGATGCCAACGGCGACGATGGCGGCAACAGGCAAGACAACTTTGCTGGTGACGACCAGGACCAGAACCAGGCCACCAACAACCAAGGCCAAGGCCCCGACTACGATGACCAGAGCCACAACCAGGATGACCAGAACCAGATTGATCGCGCACAGGACTCGTCCAAAACAGAAAACCAGTCGCCGCCAGGGCCGACACAAGGTGTGAAGCGGAAAGGAAGCTCAGATGATCGTCCGATAGATCCGGGTGCCACGACGGCCATTATGGTTTCAGAGCTCAACTGGTGGATCACCGACGACGACATTCGTGGCTGGATTGCAGCAGTAAAGTGCGAGGAAGAGCTCAAGGACATTACGTTCAGCGAACACAAGGTCAACGGCAAAAGCAAAGGGTGAGTAGGACTGCCTCGGCTCGCCTGTGGTCAGGCCACACTTGCGCTTTGTTTCCATCTACATCGTTTACTAACTCCCTACCTTTCTTCCACCTTGCATAGGCAGGCCTACGTCGAGTTTTCGTCACAACAGGCCGCAACGGCCACCAAGCACCGGATCGAGTCACAAGCGACAGGCGAGTACCAGGCAGGACAGAAGAAGCATAGTGTCATCTTCTCGTCACCAGCCATTAACCCTTTCCGGACTCTGCCCAAGGACACCCCTGGCCGCGGCGGCGCACACAATTTACAAAATCGCAATGTGTCCAGCTCAGGCTACCAGGATCGGTCCGGCGGCAACAACAACTACAACAATTACAACAATAATAACAGTGGCAGCAGCTTCCGTGGCCGTGGCGGTGGCAATATGTACAACAACCGTGGCGGCATGAACAATCAGGGGGGGTTCAACCGGAACTTTAGCGGCGGCAATATGAATTCGTTCAACAACAACAACAATGCCGGGCCAATGAACTTTGGCGGAAACCCCATGGGCGGCGGCGGCTTCAACGGCAACTTCCGTGGCAATATGGGCGGTGGCATGCGCGGTGGCCCAGGAGGCATGCGCGGCGGCCGTGGCGGCCCAATGGGTGGGATGATGGGCGGTATGGGCGCGGCCATGGGTGGCATGGGCGGCATGAACCCCATAGGCAACATGCCCGGCGGTATGGGAGGCATGAATCCCATGGGCGGTATGGGCGGTATGGGTGGTATGGGTATGGTCGGTGGCGGGATGCCGAGTACGTTTTCTTCACTCCCTATCCCCATGCTTCTTTTCTTTTCGTTTTTTATCTTTGTTTTTCTTTTGTCGAACTCTCACTAACGACTTTCCAGACTTCCAAGGCATGCACCCGAACTTTACACCCAACTTCTTTGGTGGCGGCGGTGGTGCTGGCGGTGCCGCCGGCGGCATGGTTGGCAACCAGGGTGGCGGCAACCAAGGCGGCGGGGAGTGGCAGAACCCACACGGCACAAAACGGCAACGCCCCGAATGATAAGCGGCGTATCACGGCACGCTGGTGTCACCTTTAGTCGAAATTGCTCCGCCGTTCTTATCCGCCTCGGGCTTCCCGCCCAGTTGCTGTCCTTTCTCCGTTTTCAACTGCCCATGTATTTCTACAAAAGCATCCGGCAGGTATGGCTGGGGCACGGGAACGAGACGTCTCGTCGTCGTCTAATTATCTCTTTTTTTTCTGTTTTCTTTCACGGCTGTCATTCATGCCAGGTTGTGTTTCTACTCTTGTCCAGGTTTTCGTCTCTTAGTTTGCCGGTGTCCTACTTGTGATTTTTTTCTGCTGTGATTCTATTCTTTCGCACCAAGGTTCCTCTTTTCGCTTCTACCAATTTGTCTTGCTATATATCTTATTCGTATTGTTTCCTGCTTTCTCAATAAAGCCTTTTATGTTAACTAGCACCAGCTTGTGCCGGACGAGAACCAAAGTACAAAAGTCCGAAACAAACATGCACAGTGTCTTGGCCGACATAATGTGCATCAGGTCCATATGTCGTACGGCTACCAATGCGGAGGTCTACCCCCCTGGCGACGCACAGCAAGAATCGCAATGGGAACATGACATCGGAGTGTACGTCGTACCACAATAGATCTCACCACGTTCCGACAGCTGCATAGAATGCAACTAGATGAATGAAACATCATCAAATGTCCCTGACGGGTGGAAAACTCGCTCATTCTGTCTCAGCATCCAGGGACACGTTCCCTTCACTCCGCAAGACAACCAAGACGATATGAAAAGCCATTTATTTGTATTCTCCGAGACTGGCCCGCTCTGTGTTTTTTCGAGCCTCACAGCCCCGGTCTTTAATACGAGCCTTGTGATACCATCCGTGCATTTGAAGGTGACCGTCTGTTGATTGATTAATCTCCTCAAGCAACATTGTCATCAACATAGGACACACAAGAGACACAATCATCATCAAGTACACCAGGTATGCAAACTCGCAGGCAAACTCGCAGCGTTGCCCACAACCGAAAGTAGAGGTACATCCGTTGTCAGCAACAGTTTTGTCATTTGCAAAATGGCAGGAAGGAGGGTTACGTCCTGTGCCGTGCAATTGGCACCCCACCGAGTTGGTCCAGGCCTTAATGCGTGATCGCTGTTGGCGTCTGGGTGCCAAGGCGATGGAGGATTGAGAAGTGAATAAGGTGAGCATGTTACGGTTTTGTCGGCTGTGCCTTCCTGCAAACTTGCGCTCTGTTTCGAATGGATTTGCGGCAGCTTGGCGAGACAACAGCCAGAAGGAGAAGGAAGGAGCAATGGGGCGGCCGGTGGAATGAAAGACGACTGACAGGGTTGACATTGTAATTGTCTGCGACCGTTTTGGAGAAGGAAATACCAACGTCGCAGGCCCTCATAAGGTACAATGTCCCTCTGTATCTTACGTCCCAAGATACATTAAAAGCATCAACTGCACATCGAGTGTCCAAGAAAGGCAAGAGGGGACTGGAATCCACAGCTGTATGTGCAGACGCAAGGAAAGAGCCACAGTGGGCGGCCTGTCGACAATTCACAGCCTGGCGTTGAACTAGGAAACAGTCCACGTAAAAGTATGAGCACGTTTTTTTGCCGCTTTTGGAAGGATCCCACCCCGCCCTTCTCGTTGCTCTTGCCGGGACGAGCGGTCTCTAACAACCGTCAGGTTTTGGCGCTGGTGTTGGTTTGTGCTCCGTAAACTTGCTCACTTTGCCCGCAGTGTGGGACAAAGCGGCGGCCAGCAACAGCAAAAGGCTGGAAGGCCCTTCAAATAGACTCCCGTCCCAGGTTTTTTGGCATCCCATCGTGTTGTTCTTTTATTCTCGCCACGTTTCGACTTCGTGATCTTTGTTTTCCACTGTTTACTTGTACTTCTCGTTGCCTTGCCCTGTCGCTTCGTTGTCGCCGACCCGTCCCCTCGGTCGCTCCTTCCAGCGCAGTCACGAATCGCCAAGCACGCTTGCTTCGCGCAGCCTAAACGGATTCACTTTATCTGTCGCCAAAGCCACTCTACTCACCTCCTACTTTTTACGAGAGCATATTGCACCTGCAGCGGAAGCAAACCATACGACGCTCTTTTCGGTTCTAGAACGCGCGAGCGCAGTCTTATTCTTATCCTCACACCAAGCTGGATCCCCGTCAACTCTCTTTTCGTCACCAGCAATAACAGCCCAGGCTCCTTGAAAAGGGCATCGCTTCTTCCTCTGTACAGTCGTTGCCCGTTCTCTCTCTTCTCCTTTTCATCTCCCAACGACTTCCTCCACAAACCAACCGGCAAGATGATGGGCATGGACATGGGCGGCTCGGGCTCGGGCATGGGCAGTTCCAACACCACGATGATGACTATGATGTCCGTCTTTTTCACCGCCACCGACACCCCTCTCTACTCACTTACCTGGACCCCGAGCTCCGTCGGCTCCTACGCCGGCACCTGTATCTTTTTGATTATGCTCGCCGCGCTCTTCCGCGGTCTGCTCGCCTTCAAGGCCCGCGCGGAGTCCCGCTGGCTCGACGCCGAGCTCGAGCGCCGCTACGTTGTCGTCCCTGGCAAGCCTGTACTGTCGCAGCAAATCTCCCGGGACTCGGACGCCAAGCGCATGATACTGTCCGAGAACGGCATCGAGGAGGACGTCATGGTCCTCAAGAAGCGCCACACCCATGTGCGGCCCTGGCGCCTGTCCGTCGACCCGCTGCGCGCCCTCCTCGACACGCTGCTGGCCGGCGTCGGTTACCTGCTGATGATTGCAGTCATGTCCATGAACGTGGGCTACTTCATGTCGGTGCTCGGCGGCACGTTCCTGGGCAGCCTGCTGGTCGGCCGCTACATTGTGCTCATGGAGCACTAAACGGCCACAACCGATACGAAGCCGCACTGGGACACTAAAACGACATGTCACAAAGGCCGTCCCGAGAGACCACCGAGGAGTCACTGCGTCACCAAAGCATCGAGTGACGTCGATTCAGGCAACCGTTTGCGCAACAAACTAGCACAAGTTGTCGAGCCATCGCCAGGCCCTATCCTCTGCGGCTCGGTGGTTTGCATCTCCTGCGTCCAAGATGATCTCTGAACAAATAAACGAATGTTACGAATGGAGTTATATAAGACGGCCGGCGTTTAAGGGATATCAGGCGTTTCTTTATTTACCTTTTTTTGGTTTGCTAGTTATTATATCCTTTGCTACGGTATCGACAGAGTATATTCAAACAATCAATTTTCCTCACGCACGCTGATGCTCTTAACCGGATCTCGAACGTACAGGTACTTGCCCCATCCGTTTTTGTGCCGTAGGGTGGTGGCGCTAGTGACAAGTCTGCTTCTGTGCCGTGCAGAAATGCACGCAAATGTGCTCAACTCATGCGCAAAAGCAACCACTACGGAGTCCCTGGAACCAGCTACTGGGGGAGCTGCATGTAACCCTCGTCGGACTTTGGTACAGCCGTCTTTGGAGATTGGGGCTGGCGGCACCCGTGGCGGTAACTTTCAAAATGCAGGGCAAAACGAAACATTAAGTTACCAACAATTAAGCAGAGAAGCAAGAACTGGCCGGGAATGCATGATTGCCAATATTTGTGCGTCTCCTCTCCTATGATTTAGGGCGCCCTTTGCAAAAAGTCGAGAGGGGGTATTGTATGAAATCGAAGTGAATAATTCAATTATCATTATCGACGACAGTCACTTTCCTTGACCTATCTACGAAACCATACATTTATCTCCCTCGAGCTTACCGTCATTTCAGGTGGTAATCGAGGAAGAACCAACTCGCGCTGAGTGTAGCTATGCCGGGTGATCCTCCTCTTTATTGGCAGAGGCTCCGGCGTCAATAAAGCCTTGGAACCCGGCAGCCACGTTTCCAATCCAGGCCACACCGAAAGCATCAACCGCACCGTAGCCCAAAAATAAGGCGACTTTGCCGAACGGATGTGCCCGAGAGAAAGACGACTTGCCCATGACGGCTAGCGGAGGTTGCTTCCTGTCCGCATGGACTCTGATTATGCTCATTCCAGTTTAGCTGGCCTTTTCCATTTTCGACACAAAAACGCGACTGCGTTCGTTAACCAACTTTGGTATCGATGTGGACGGGGCCGATGGCAGGATCAATCGTTGGGTCTAGCCTCCGCAGGGCAAAGAGCGAGGTGACGCCCAACTACGGAGTGTACTCACCAACCAGGGCTGGGGCTCTGGCCCCGACCATGGAAAAAGAAAAGACGCGAGCCAACACCCCGGAACAGGGGACGACCTGTGGCCGTCCGTCATCAAAGCAAACATTAGAGATCTGATTTGTTTCCCGGAAATACGCAAGGGGCATATTATAGCAGACAAGGCCTCGGGAACAGGATTAAATGACCTTACAAGAATTAGAGACCACTTGTTAAAACATGCGACCTTCCGGATGAGGAAGGCCTGTCTTGTTTGGGTAATTTTCTCCAACTTACACGTCTAAAAGCAGTAATTCATTTGCTCGACAAACAAACGACTACCATCGAAACCTTGAAATGTCAATGACAAAAGCAAAGTGACCATGTACGTGTTAGAGTCGCTTTATTCGTCATTATTAGACCATTTTCATCCTCTTTTTCCAGAAACAGATCACCAGAGTCATGATTACCCGCACGACTACTGTTGACAGCCCGTCTCAACATCTCCTTTCCCACTGCATAGCTTTCTACCCCATGCCGAGGTTGGTGGAACTTTGAGTCCTGTTAAGCGAACAAAGTAGTAATGAAGGCAGATACTAGAAGGGACAACTTCTAAGCATCAAAGTCATCGCCACAGACGAGATCGTCATAGGATCTTGTATCTTAGGATGGTGCTACTATTGTACAGCAGCAATTAATGCTGATACTACCATGACTCCTATGGAAGACATAATACCCCATCCCTGTGACAGTGCTTCACCTGGCATCAGTTTTAATCGCCATGGGGTCAATGTGGCCTTTCATATCAACAGAATGGTGCGTGATAAACGCATAAGCATCGCTCGAGAGGCCATAAACCAGCCAGGCAGGAAGACCGGATGGCGAAACTCTACTCGGCTTAGTGACAGCGAAATGCCATGACGCGTGCTACTCACGATGTGCAACGAACTAAAAGTAAGCGTCGAACGATATACGATAGAATACATTCCATAAACGTTGATTCAGTAACTACGGTTGGTTAGGATGAGCACGAGAATCATTTGCGTCTGGCTTCCATTTTCTCCTAAACGGTATTGCATTTCGAAAACTGAGTATCTTTTTTGGAGGACAGAATACATGGTACACGCCGGCACCGGGGGGGAAGGGGTGGAGCAAGGAATCATAAAGCAGACGACAAAGCTGTAGCGAACGTACAGAAAACAAGGTGCTGCAAAGGTAAATAGACCGGCCTCTTTCCCTACCGTGCTATGCACGAAGGTGGGAGAAAAAGAACGATGCAAAAGGATAGAAGCCACAACCGTAACAGCAACAACACCGAAACGAAACGCAAAGAAACTTTGATTAAAGTCAAGTCAATAAAGTAATCCCTGTCGCGTATGGAAATAATTGACAGTAGGTGAAAGGTAAAAGGTAAAAACAATGAGTGAAAACATGCAAGAACAGCTGAGAAAACGCCGAACCACCACCAAGGGCCTCGCAAATCAGGAAAGGGAAAATGCATTATATGCTGGGTATCGGCGCAGCAGAACAAAGGTCCATGGAGGACAGGAGGGCGACGACAAAGTGAGGTGTAATATTGAAATGATGTTCTGGTGACAAACATCAATCAGGGCGTCAATGGAGCGAGGCCCGATACACGCACCGCGCAGCGGTCGTAGCGACTCAACAGCCAAGAGAAAGTTGAGAAGCCAAAGATGTTAAACAACGGCACCGTGTCGTCTGTATGACCCGCTTATGATTGGTGGGCCGAATGCTGCGGCAGAGCGTACTGGTTGTTACGCTGAACGTAATTGCCATATGCCAGAGCCTGGTTCGGGTCCATAGACACGTTCGGCATATATCCGGGGGCCATATGTGCGCTCTGGGGTAGACCACGGTTCTGCTGTGACGCGAGGTGGCCGGAGCCAGACTCCTCAGGGCTGTCGACCTGGTTGGGCTCGTCAACGCCGTTATCGCCGGCGGTCGTGGGTTCGGGGGCGTTGAGGCAGGCCTGTAGATAATCTTGTCAGCATGGAAAAAAAGAACATTCATTACGACGCTGGGCGCAAGACTCGGCATAGCCATGCAGGTGAACAAAGCACAATTATATACAGCCGGTGGCTTGTTCCACCTGCGTCGGCCTTGTCTGTCCAGCTGATAGTCTTTCGAGCAGATGTGTTGACTCACCTGAATGAGGTTCTTCCCCTCAGCCTTAGTGACGAGAGGTTGCAACTTCGGTGTGGTGAAAGTGTACACGAGGCCAGTTTCTGAGACAACAAGCAACAGGACTTGGGTGCCGGTGAGGACAGAAAGCTCGTATGCCTGGAAAGAAAGCAACTATAGTTAGCAAAAGAGTAGCAGGGCAAGGACGAGGAAGAGGACCTCCAGAGCGAACGCCAGTGACCATGAAGCCAGAAAGAAGCAAACACAGACTCAAAGAGAAAGGAGGACGCTAGGCGCGCAGACATACCTTCTTCATAATACCAGCCTTCCGCTTCGAGAATGTGATGTGACGACGAGACTTATCACTGATGAACTTGATCTCGATCTTGCGACGCTCGCGGCCGCCTTTCTCATCATCGTCGTCGTCGTCGTCGACTGCGCTTGGGCGTGGGCGTTTGGTGCCACGGCTCTCGGCCCCAGCATTGCCGTTACCAACAGACTGGGACTCCTCGAGGTCGGTAGGCGTAGCCTGGTCGTGCTGATCCACGATGTCGGCCATTATGGCGAAGCAAATAGGAATTCAAAGAGAATAAGGGAGAAAAGCGAACAGAGAGCTTTGCGACGGCGCGTACAGCAGTCGAGGAGAAAAGCAAGTGCAAACGAAGGAGGAGGTCGACTCGTAGGGAGGTAGGGCAGGATAAAGAGGGATAGGAAGGAAGAAAAGCGAGAAGCAGACAATGAAGGAAGCGTCACAAGCCGTGCGCGATGTATCACGAAACGGGAAGCAAAAAAAAGGTTAAAAAGGGAAGAAGAGAGGCAAAACAGGAGGGAAAGATCAACACTGGAGATGTAGTTGCAGTGGAGAGATGTTGGTTAGAGCCGTTGTGACGGGTCTATGCTGAATCTGGCTTTGGGCTGCTGAAGGGCTTGCCCGTGCTGTGTTATGCTTGCCGTCGCAGAACTCTGGCCCAGCCTGAATCGAGCCTGGTGGGAAGTCTTGTCCTGTTTTGGGAAGTTCCTCTTTTTATCTGCGGCGCGACACGCTCAGTGCGTTTCCAGATTATCACTGTGCAGCGGCAAAGGGACGAAAATGAGAAGAGAATGCGAGACAGGGGAACCTGAAAGGAAAAAGAAGTTGAAATACAAATGGATCTCGTGTGGCTTTGTTTTTGTGTTGTTCAGATGCGAGGTGCTTTAGGGAAGTTTTCGACCTCTTTGAGACAGAAAGAAAGCAGAAAAGAGTAAGAAGGGGTCGAGAGCTGGGGGGAGTAAATTACTTATTTGAGGGAAAGCGCTGTTCTCTTTTGAGGAAAGAGGGAGGGAGGCAAGTTTGGTTTTGTGGCACGCGCCGGGGAAGTGGGTGGGGGACACGTTCGCACGGAGAGGGAAGGAACAGCCCAGGACAAGGGGAACAAAGTGAAAGCGCAAGGTTGTTGACGAGCATTGAAATGAAAAAACGAGCGGCGTGGAAAGGGAAAAGAAGCTGGTAAGGATAAACCGGCAACGCAAGAACGAAGGAGCGAGCTAAACAAAGTGCCTAGTTTGGGAGGCGCTGGTCTTAGGGGTGCACGTCTTGCGACCGGTTGGTAAGGCGGAGGTTGGTGGCGGCTGGTCAATCACGTAGGACTGCTGCCCGGCAGACATCACGAGCACTAACACCTGAAAGAGGAAGTAGCGACCAAACCTCAAAAGCCTCTTACTCTATTCTTCACAAACACTCCAACCTGATCCAAACATTGGCGTAAACATTGTACATATACGCACGCAAATGAGGCAGCAGCTCTGGGACGCGTTTGAGAGCAGAAAGTGCAGGAACGACTGGCAAACTGAACAGAGGCTTGAGAGGAGGAATGTGCGCAGATGCTACTGGGCGATTTGCGTCGCGCCTGCCTCCTATTCTTAGCTCCAAAAAATACCACACTGGGTACGACATGCACACCCCTCTTTAAAGCGATAAATACATTAGCAGAGAAAAAAGCGGAGCACCTTACGCTTCTTTGAGGAGAAAGAAAACAAAGGCAAGCCTCGCACAGCGAAGGGAAATCCAAGGACAACAAATGGAGAGACGTTTGGAGCGAGGAGTAAAAAAGAGAACGCCCACTTGCCCAGCCTTGATGCAACGACGGCCACAGGAAAAGACATAAAAAAGAAAGTATTAAGCTTTCAAAGTAGGACCCCGTTGTTGTGGACGGGAAGGGATCCAGAGAGACTGGGTAAGAGCGATGCAGCCCAGACTGCATGGTTTTTGGTGACTATTAGCAGGTGTGGAATGGATGACAGACAACATAAAAGGGGGCTTGGTTCTTTTCGAAGCAATCCGCCCCCCGAATGGAAGGAACGAAAGGCGCGCAGCGGGTGGAACGAGACTGGATATTGACGCTGGCTGGGAAGAATGCGCTAGTGGGAAGAAATGCACAGGTGTTTGTGACAAGGTTGCTGTATAAGAGGAAGGAGCCGCTAGCAGTCAAGACATAGGAAATGAGAGAACGGCAGGACCAAGATAGAGAAAGGAAAGAGCAAACGGGTAGATCTGGCAGACACAATCGTCGCCGAGAAGGAGCAGTGGAAAGGAAAAAAGGGAAGCTACAACGGGGATTCATTCGATTTGATGGAGCAAAAGAGACGAGAGGTTGTTGGATTGGCTTTTCTTAAATGGGTTAGAGCAAGACAAGATTGGACGAGGACGAAATCAAGCCTGCGCAAATAGCATACGCCGGAATACTTTGCGTCGCTGTCAAGGATACCAGGGGCCTGTGTGCCGTGGAAAGCAGAGTCTGTTTTTTGAGCAATTCATACGGAGGACACAGAACTACTGGGTATACTTTTGCAGGAGACTAGGTGCAAGGGTTCAAAGGTATCCGTACCGCAAAAGTACCTATTTCCAGAGGAAAGACTGACGAGAGGAGAGGTTAATACCGGCCACGAAAGACATTGGCAGACTGGAAGAGAATGAATGAGGTGTGTGTGGAGTGGTCGTAAAACGAAAAGGAGTTCACCAGGGAGGGGCGTCAGCTATGATTGGCCACAGAATCCCCAGTTGAGTGCGTCCGCGCGACTGGGACCCACTCATATTTGGCCGGCGCTGTCTCTTTTTCTTTTCTTTTTCTTCCAGCCCTCACGGTGTGTCTTTTAGACCTCGAATCCTGAGAAGTGTGTTCGTGAAGGAGGGAAGTCTTTGGCGGAGGACACTGCCAAGCAAAAGGAGACAAAGCCACCGAGACACAGCACACATATGCCCCTTCTCTTTCGTTTTGCAAAGAGATTCAGTCGTTGGTGGCTCCTGCCGTTGTCACGTACGCTCCCTTGCATCGTTCCTTTTTGTCAGTGGACCCCCCATTCGCTCTGAGTTTGAGTACCTTACCTGGCACTATCTTTCTTCAGCCAAGGAAGTAGCGTTGCAGCCGTCGTGCAATGATGGGGCTAGGTTCCTTGTCGCTGTCTCTGTCTACTCTCTCATTTATTTATTCTTTCTTCGACAAATGGAAAACTATTTCTCTTCTGTCTACCCTGGTGTGTCTCTCATCCGAACCCCGTCAGCTTCCGTTTAGGTCACAAACGCCGATTTGACTGCCAGATAGCACGTCAGTGAGAAGTAAAGTTCGCCCATCGAGGCCACAACAGACTTGGCTGTCGTGAATTTCGTATCGTGTGGCCGCCCGTCACTCCGGACCGGATGGCGGCGTGCTAACCGTGGCGACAATCCTTGCCCTGTCCGCTGCTGTGGAAAAGAGAGAGAAAAAGACAAATTGTCGATCGCCTTGGCTCGAGCATTCTATTCGGCCCTGGACCAGACGAGTGAGGAAAAGCAGCTGGAAACTTGAGATAAAGTATCCGGCCGGGGGTTTGTCGAGCCCCGTCCGCCGAAAACCAGCGCTGGTGATAATGGATGTGTTGCCTTTGAAAAGGAAATGAGAAGCGCATCACGAAAAATGAACAAATGAGGCTAGCGGTTCTAGTGCTGCAAAAGCTTTCAATAGACTAATTTGGTAGCGCCCAGGCCAGCCGCACGAGCGAGAAAGGGATAATAACAGTCTGCCCCACATTTACCCACACGGATGGACGAGACGAAGAGAATGTAGGAGAGAGCCTCGAGAGCCACCAAATTCTGAAAGGTGAGAATTGTTGGGTGGAGACAGCATGTTTCCCTCTGCCCCACACCTCTTCTTGCCTGGTGGATTCTGGCTGGGTGATCAGGTCAGGAGGCGCCCAGTGCGTGGCGTGCACCACCCTGTTCCGCGGCGAATAATGGGGCACAGCTCCATTGCGTTGGCAGGAAATGCGCTGTGCGCTGGCGGATGGGCAGAAGTAAGAAAAATACAGTACATTTTAGGGCTCTTTCCCCGCAAGATCGTTCTGCTTTAGCACTAAAAGTTGCCGAATCCGGAAGAAAAAGATGTCACCTTGCGTACAACTACAACTGTCCCAACGCTGGCTGCAACGGCCTCCGACGACGAGAAGGCAGACGGCAATTCATGCATGTACTTTGTTCTAACAGTGTCGTGGGAAAACTTTGTAAGATATGTCTTCACGATATTTCTATCCAAAGGACGTCAATTCTGTAAGAACCCTGATATAAACCTCCTCTTGTTCGTGGTAAACGCAGCACACAAGACGGAAAATGTGCTAGGACCAGGCCATATTAAAAAGCATGGGCCCTAATAAGGCTGTGCCCCTTATTTTTTGTTAGGCGTTTGGGGACTGAAAAGTCGCGGCAAGCGGGAACAAGGTCAAGCACACTGGTGCAACACTGAAGAAAATCGTGTAAGTAACAAGGCGTATTGCTGCATTTGGAAATAAGGTAATCTTACGTGTGACAATGAGCTGAAAAATGCAGGCCCCTGCCAACAAGACCTGGAACGTTTGCTAGGAAACTTGCGGAAATTCATCAGAGGGGATCGGCTCTTACTTTTTCTCCAATTGACGGTAAACAACTAAACTGAAAATCAAGGCGCATCGAACTATCGACTCGTCTCATTTTTGGGTGGAAGGATTGGCATTGATAACCCAACAACAGGGGTCGCTTTGCTTTGGGAGGGGCCTGCCCCCGAGTAGCGCAAGTTTTCGACCTGGAAAGCCGGAGAGCCAAACTGGTGAGCAGAGGATCTTCGCAGGGAGGCACGAGTCGATACCTCGAGTCCGTACCTCCGCTCCTTTATGAATTTGCGGGAGTGCCATGTACTGATGCGTGATAGGTTACTTTCGAGCCTAGCCCGGCTGATGGGGAGTTCTCACTGGGAAATGAAATCGAAGTATGCGTATGTTGTATGTCGTAAAGCCTCGAACGAACTTTTCTTGTCTCCAGAAACCGCTCTCTGGCGTTTCTTTTTAGCTCAAGGTCATCGACCAAATCGTGTTTGTGTTGTGAGAAAACCTTGGAAGACCTTGCTTTGTGCCTTTTGCGGAGAAACGTGCAGAGACAAGAAGAGCTTGCAGGGAGAGCATCTTAAAAAATGGGTCTCTCTTTAGAACACTGCTGAAAGATAGGGAGAAGGATGCTCGCACTCAATGAGTGAATATGCCACGGCACAGACAGGCGAGACTGCCATACAGGAAAACGGCAGTGACATATGCGTATTGCGTCGTAATAATACTCCGTCAACACGTATGAATCTGAGCTGCCAGAAAAACGCTACGCATCTGCCAGACGCGAAAGGAAAATGGCTCTTTCCCTTTTTCAGGTGAACCACTTTCTGCACTGGGTCCTATACACAAACTAGACGGGCGTACGACACATGGCCTTGGAACCCTTTCAAGAGCAGGAAAAAGGGAAAAGATAGGCAACCATCCCAAAAAGCGACTTCGATGTCCCGAGGAAGAGGTTAATGTATCTTACCAAGTGGTGGGAGGGAAAAGGGGGCGGGAAGAGAGACAGGGGGGCGAAGCAAAAAGAGTGAGGGGCTACTTTCAGACAACAGGCACAGTTCCGTCCCGCTGTGAGTTCTCTGGTCGTGGTCTCTTTTTCTGGGCGGTGCACAGCCCAATTCCAGTCTCCCGGATTCGAACGCGCGAGAGCAGAGTTACACTCGCCATTCCAACGTCAAGAAAGTAAAAGAAAGACGGACCTCCGCCACGCTCCGTGTCTCTTTTTATTTTCTCTCCGATGTACGTCGTATTAATGTGGCATCACTATTCGGTGGCCTGCCGCAACTGCCATGCCGCAGATTGGGAAATTAACGGTGGGAAACATGGAGGGGGGAACTGCCACCCGGAAACCGCCTCGACGGGGGGGGGGAGGAAAGAAAGGAACAAAATACAAAATGGGAAAGGGAAAAGGAGTGATCCGTGCTGGCCAGGCCTCCCTGTTCTTCGCGTGCGGCAGGGAAAGAGTCTGTCATGGGTACGGAGTCTAACGTATGTATTCTCAAGGTGTAGGCTGTGATAGACTTTCTTTTGTATCATTTTGTCGAAGCGATAGCTACCTATGTCTTGCTTGTAAAGGGGCGGGGAGTCTAGCTGCTGCACACAAAGCAGACTCGTGTGTATGATGAAAACAAGGAGACGACGAGAAGAAAACATCACTATTTAAAAGTAGCCCGGGACCTCGAAGCAAGAGGGGTCAGTGGGCAACTGGACTGAGACACGCTGCTTTTCGTTTCTCTTGCTTTATTTGTCGGGTTTCTTCGGTCTGTTGTTGCTTCGATTTACCATGTTGTTGCCTCCTTCTATCTTTGTTTTGTCTTGTATTGTCTTGTGTTCATGCTTGAAGTGTCTTGCTTTTTTCTTCCATCTTCAAAGGCTGGGAGGCTCTTTCTGTGTATGTTGTCATGCATGCTCTCTCGTTGTTCGTCAACGTGCGCTAGCCCTCTTTCTCATGGCGCATCTGTGAATGTACGAAGTATATTCTTCTTACTTTTTGGGCCTTTGCTCTGAAGGGAAAGGGGTGAACGGGCAAGACGGAATAGCCCATGATGGGTCCATTCAAGCGAGGATCTCAACACCATGATGGGCGTCAAGGAAATCAGGGGTGAGTGGGGGAGCAGACCAAAAAAAAAATGAGAGAAAAGAGGAAAAGGAAAAACGAATAGCGTTGCACCGAGCCGAGAGAAGAGACAAGCCTGGACCACCACCATAACCAGCCACCATACCAACGTAAATTCAAAGAAGGGAAGGTTTCGTGGTGCTGGGTTCAGCTGCAAGTTGCTTTGGGCTGGTAATAACCCATACGATGCGTCAGTGTGCCCTGTGCACCGGATTACGGGGATGCTGGTCCTTGCACCTGCTCCACAAGGCCTCTTTCACAAAGCTTTAACATTTTTGCCACGATGATGCTTTTGTAGTCTTACGTCGTACGGAGCCCATGTTGGCCAGGTCTTTTACAAATACCTCTTTCGTCGGTCAAATGACAAGTGTGACACACGGGACTTTTAAGGTGGTGCTGTTGGAATAGGGGACAAGAGATGAGTCCACGAGGGCGAGAGAGAGGATTGTGCTATATATAAAAAGGGTGATTACGGTACAGAGCGGAGGACCAGGGACAAAACACCGACAAAAAAAAACCCATCGAATCACGCACGCTATCTTACACCTCCTACGTACGCGTGCTGCGGCAAACCCAACACTGTGACCCAAGAACGCGACCCAACCAGACCAAACGCAAGACGCACGATGAGGCAGGTTGTGTGTATATTAAAGGATGGTGGTATTCTGAGATAGCTGGTCGGTCAAGAAAGTGCCAAAAGGAAAATACGGCAGGCGAGGGCATGGAAGCGGCCAACTCGCAGTGGGTGTGTTATGAGTAAGTGAGGAGTGGACGGCAATACACGACACCAATCAAAGAGAAGACAAGAACGAAAAAGAAATGGCTTGTTCCATCGGCAGGCAAATGGGGGCTCAGATACAGCCGAATCAGACACCGAATTATGAGGTACAGAGGAGGGGCACGCGGGAGCACGAAAAATGCCCCCAAAATCGCAAAATGACCTAGAACGGGTCGAAAAGGAAGCCAAAGTGCAGTGCTGTCGCCGAGGCTCAGGGCCGAAATAGGAAAATCACGCATGTCTCGCCGACCGGGCGTCCTCGTGCTCTTTCCCTGGCGATATACCAAAATAACCCCACCCTTACTGCCACACCTCCATTCCCCCCTGTATGCCCCTAAAGATTAGGGTATGCACCATCACCAAACCCAAGTGGCAATCTTGCCTTAGAGCCGTTATCAACCGCCAATGCCGCTCTATTTCCTGCTCTCCTACCGCCGTTCTTCGCTTTCAGTCTTGCTTGTTGGCGGCAGGGCATCCTGGGGGATTATTCGGAACGGCATTCGTCTGCTCTTTTAGCTAAGTTTACTCACCCGCCAAAATGGATCTGATTGCTTCTGCCGGACTTACGAATACCGTAGAAACAGCTGGATGAAATGTTGGTCGTTCCTTTCCTTCTTGTTGACCAAAAAAGCACCTTCCGTCAGCACGTTCTCCGTACATTTTGGTAGACGCGTTTCGATACGGCAAGCGCGACCCCCAGTCCTGCAGTGCTCCGTCACCTTCGAGGCACAGGGGGGTCCCTTTATGCTCAGATCTTTTGTTGCGTTTTTACTCCCCCATACTACTAGAGAAAAAGCACGCAGTACGTCTCCGGGGCAGCTTGGCTTTTTCTGCACTGGGCTCTTTCTACATTTGTTATTTCCCGTTTCCCGCCAGCTGGCCTTTGTCCTGCTTAAGCGCGGCCTTCACTCGATGAAGAAAGGTCGAGAGCGGGAAGAAACGTTGGGTTTGTAGCCCAGGATAGGAAAGGCTTTGCATCTGAACCGCTTTGCACTTGGATAAGAAGAATACGAGACAAAAGTAGAAATAAAGGCAAAGTGGCAGCCATTTGTTTTCCTTGTTGGCCGCTCTCATGCGACTCTTTGCGATTTTTCTTTTCTTTCATTCTTTCTTTCTGGTTTTTCGTTTCTTTACTACTTCCACTAGAGAGCGAGTGGAGTCCGTCTTTTGGGGGCACAGCTGCGCTAGAAAGGAGCAGGTCCCGTGAACGAGACTGGACAACTCATGGGAAGAACAACAGACACCTAGAAGCCATGTCTGCTCTGGAGGCAGGTACCAAAAAGTGTGTGTGTGGAGAATGGCGGGAAAGAGCTGGGCAAGACAATGAGAGAAAGGGTCGTGCAGGTAAAGGGAGGGAAAGAGCCAGTTGTCATACAGAAGCGCTACAAACCACTAACAAAAACTTAAATTGCCCTAAAAGGAAAGAACGAGGGAAACACGAAAACGATACGCTGCGTGTCTTTACTTGTGTTTTCGACTGTCCTCTCATTTTCCTTGGATTCGGCAAGCAAGAATGAAAGATTAAAGAAACGTGTGGATAGGACTACGGAGAATTAATTTCTTTTTGTTTCCGTAGGCTACAGGGCGGACTCTGGGCTGGTCCACAACCACACCACTCACATAGCTAGTGTCGTATGTACTGTACTGCAGGTGGCGATGAAGGTACAGACATACGTGCAAGGTACATCGACTTCGACTTCCTGTCTTGGGGTCTTTTTTGTTGGAAGTTGCGCCCCGAGGAGCCTCAGTAACGAAGGCAGGAGCAATATGCGATCATCTCCTTAGCAGCAAAAGCAAACGATAGCCTCGATGGCAAGAGCCCGGAAGCAGCGATAGAAAAGGAAAGAGCAACCCCGTTGAAAGCCAAGAGAACCGCTATACAGCAAGTTCCAACAGCCTCGCAAACTAGGGGTGAAGATGGGATACACAGGCACTCCGTAGAGAGCGGGAGGACATGTTGGTGAGGCTGAAAGGGAGGACGAAAAGGTGGCCAGAGAGACGAAGAGACGAACTAAAGAAGGTAGTACACAACAGTTGGAAGACGTGGATCAATATGCCAAAAAGCATCTTGCCATGTGCTGCTTTGCCTATCAATGGTGGCTGTCTCTGGAAACTCTATTCAGCTACTGGCTGCTACCATGTGCTGCCGTCTGCTGTTTTTGTTGCGCTGTGGACAAGGTATTGGAACTACAGATACTTGAGGCGATGGTGGCGTCGCCCGTTTGTGTGAACAGAGAGGCTGTAGTCACCTCGCGTTCCGCATGCCAGAGCGGCGCCTCTACGCTGTTGGCATTGTTGACATTGTCGATTTGGCCGACGACGTGGACTTCTCGAAACGCAGGATTTGTCCTCTCCGAAGAAGTTCGCTCTCGTCACATAAAGTCTGCGATGCCGACGAAGAGTGTTTCAGTAACCCCGTGCAGGGCGCTTGTCGTTCTCTTTTTCCGGCGGATCGTGGCAAGCACCGGGCGGCCAGGCGCGAGACAAGAAACGCGAAAGCCGTCGATCGATCATGAATAGGCAGAATGGCGACACACGACGTGTTGTTTCTATCCAGGTCGAGGCCATATAGGAGCCAAGACAGGCGAATACGATCTGTACTACGTCAGTGTCCGGCCACGATAACGACGACAGACCGGGCAGGACATCAATACATGCGTGTTCTGAATCACACGACCACCGTCATGAAAAAAGAAAGAAGTGCAAAGAAAGACTATAAGTATGGGATAAGATGCCCTGGCGTAAGGGTCAATGTTGGACAGAGGCCTCAACCTGATCCCTATTTCGACATTTCCTCGCCTTGGCCTTTTGACATACTTGCCTAACTGGGCATCGTACATGAAACATTTAGACGTACTCCACACGTGACTATCCCGTACAGGAATAGAGAAAACGGGCGGGAAAATCGAGATATGATCCCAAAAAAAGCAATCGCCCCTCCTGCATCTACCGGGGGTTGACGGACAGTATCAGATCGTCACCGAAAAGGGAAGGTAGAACGGACTAAAAAACCAAAAAGCAACTGTTGCAGGGGGTGGCGGTCCAATTGTCACGTGCAGAAGCCTTGTGTAGATGAACAATGCAATGTTTACGCCGTACGACTTTTACTTTCTCATTTACATGAGGCATCTTTCCTCGATATGCACGCGAGGTGCCATGATACGGGCAGTGATATATATATCGAAGTAAATATCATGATACCGCCTATACACGTTCACAACAACGCCTCACTAGTTTGATATGATGTGGTCAGTGTTCTCATATAAGACTGTAGCAACGAAGAAATTATTTACATGATGTAGTTAAAAGAATATGTAAACTATTAAGAACCATCAGATAACGATGGCGAGGGCATAGAAATCTATCAGGAAGCCTGCGCATACCAGTTTAGAAGGTGGCAACAAAGAGGAAATGGGGTATCGTTGATCGTCGCCATAGATTTTTTTTAGCTGTCCAGGAATGATAATATGGCATTCGTTCTCTCCGAAAAGGAGGGATTGAGCGAAACTGGCTGCTGTTTAGACATGCGCCACGTTGACAGGTTTGTCCTGCTCGCGGCCGGACAATGCCGACTCAAGTGAAGGATCTGAGATAGGATGCTCGGCGAGGACGTCACCGTGCTGCTGGTAGGCCTTCTCCATGTTCCAGTTGAAGGGGCTGCTTGTGGAGAAAAGGGCGTCGATGGATTCGAGCGAGCGGTCGGCGGTT
This sequence comes from Sporothrix brasiliensis 5110, assembly GCF_000820605.1. Taxonomy (NCBI): domain Eukaryota; kingdom Fungi; phylum Ascomycota; class Sordariomycetes; order Ophiostomatales; family Ophiostomataceae; genus Sporothrix; species Sporothrix brasiliensis. The sequence continues at coordinate 1,037,624 of NW_024467137.1, read as the reverse complement.
TCCGGATAAACTGTGTGTGGCGGTTAGCAAGACGAACGACAAAACATAGCAAAGCGAGCCGCATGAAAAAAAAGAGGGGGGAAACAACATACAGAGATAGACAATTGGCATCCAAAGTAGGTTGAGACCGGCAAACAAATAGTAGGTCCGGCTCTCCAGCTGGGCGAACATGATTGGGTTGACGAGAGTGGTCCAACCGACACCAATGGCCCAGCCCGTGATGCCAAATCCGTTGCCCTGAGCGCGCATGTCGGACGACCAGATCTCAGTAGGGATCAGGAACGCCACGGTGCCCCAGGTAGCTGCATAAAAGAGGTTGAAGAGGAACAGCATTGTCACAGCAGCTGGCGCGTACTGGGCCACCTTGGTCGGGTTATGGCGAGCGCCCTCGTAGACGCTGGCGGCGATCAGGTTAACAGCAAAGAGGCCGAAGGCGCCACCAATGAGGCAGCGGCGGCGACCCAGGCGGTCAACAATCTGAGCGCTGATGATGGTACCAATAATGCCAATCGTGTTGATACCGCCGGCCAGACCGTTCTGCGTCAGATCCGTGTAGCCGGCCTGCTTGAGAAGCGTCGGCGAGTAGGCCGTGACGGCCGTAATGCCAGTCCACGAGGCCATGATCTGCAGCCACAGGCACAGCCAGGCGCGGCGGCCGAGGCGGTGGCAGGGCTTGCCACCGCAGCCGGCGAGAATCTTGGCAAACTGGATGGGCGAGCTCTTCTGGCTGCCCTTGGCGACCGCCACGATTTCGAGGAACTCGTGGTGGACCTCCTCGCCGAAGCCGCCGCGCAGCTGCGTCAGGACCTCGCGAGCCTCGTCGGTGCGGCCAACAGAGGCCAGGTAACGGGGACTATCAGGCAGCATCTTGATGCCGGCCAGCAACAACAGGGCGGGCAGCGTCTGGAAGGCCAGCAGAAAGCGCCAGCGAACGTCCGAATAGCCATTGTCGACAAAGGCAAGGCCAAAGGAAATCCAGTACGCGAGCGAGATGCCCAGGTAGTTTGCGATGAAGACGTAGCCCAGGAAACCGCCACGGTGTTTGGCTGTGGAGACCTCTGACACAAGCACGGGGGTGATGCCGGTAAGAGCGCCTGTGCCGATGCCCGTGATTACGCGCGCGACGATCATAAAGTCACTGGACTGTGTGGCAGCCTGCAGGGCGCCACCCACGAGCGCAAACATCGCGGCAATGAAGAGACCGTTGATACGCCCTATGCGGTCGGCAGCCCAGCCACCGGCAAAGCAGCCGAAAATGCAGCCCAGGTAGTACACGGAGACGATGCCACCCTCGTGCACAGTATTTGTGATGGTACCGTCAGGCAGACCAATGCCAACCTCCTGTACATAGCGAGGCGCCGAGTTGACACCACCCATCACGCCCTGATCGTAGCCCTCGAAGAAGATGCTGATCAGAGAGAATACCTGGATGGAAATGCTGAGCTGGCGAGGCGACAACCTCTTCCAAATAGTGATGTAGCCCATGATGGCCACGTTAGGGGAGGAACAACGTATGAAGGAAGGAGAGACGAATGAAGGAGGGAGATAATAATGTGCGTTTGGGAGGAAAGTGACGAGGGAAGAAGGGCATGAGATGAGGGGGGATGGCAGACGTCTGTTTTATATGTCTCCGACGAATATCAGTGCTTGCATCGGTTAGTCCTCGCCGAATATGGCCAGCGAACCAAGCTCTGCGCGTCTAATAGAACGTGACAGTTAGGCCCCTGCAACGCGCACCCCGTAGACACTGCAATTCAGGGAAGAGGCTCGGGGGGTCGCGGGAAGCAAGACGAGACAAGGGTAGAGGCAAGAGAGGGCTTCTGAGAGTGATGGCCAGAGGCCGGATGAGGCTGGAGCACTCCCAGCAAGATAAACGCAAATTATAGGAAAGGAAATGGAGGGTGAAAAAAAAACAGGTTACAAGGTTGAGGGCGGGTTCCGGATGGGTGGAAATAGTAGAAAACAGACGAGAGAAGGAAAAGAGACAAAGCGGGATCCTGACGTAAATAAGGGGCCTTCTTTTCGTTTTCGTTTCTGCTTTCAGTTGCGTAAGAAGAAATGAATGTCTGGGTCGATAGTGTTGGTGGACGGCTGGCCACAGGAACGAGTCACATCACTGCCGGTCATGGAGCGAGTCCCTCAGAGTCTAGTGCCAAACCCATGTGGCACCGCTTGCAGCAGTTGGTGAAGTCCCCCGGACTGTGGAGGATGTGGGATGGCGGAGGTTGCCCGGATGTATGGCAGACGGAGGCGGATGATGGCGGAGGAGGGCAAATGCTGAGGGAGGTGCAGAGAAAAAACGCGGAGGTGATGTGCGCGCCAGGGGAGGGAACAGTAGCCTTGCGCCCCACCAGTGACGAAGAAAGTCGACACTCCATAAAGGGGCCTAACGTAGCGAGAAATAAGAGCGCGAGCGCTATCGCCCCTTGGCCTTTCCTATCCCCCGGATTTGCTATCCCATAGCTCCTTCCTCGTGCTCAGCGGTCACTCCCCATTTTCTTGTTTCGCCACCACGTTGCGCCTTCTCTTGCCCGTTCCAGAACTACAATTTTTTACAGGAAGAACTGAATTTGATGTACGAGGTTGGCAAGAACGAAGGCTCTTTGGCGCGGAAGGAGCTGTTAAGGCGCAAATTTTAAACAAAAATGGTGGGTTTTGGCCGAGACGAACTTCCAGAAAGCAACGATCAACAAAATTACACCCCTCAACGGCGATTGACAAGCGTCAAGAATGACATTGCGCCAGCAGAATATCTGGCATACTTGCCACAAAACAGATACATTCGAGCTCCATGCATGCAGGCAAGCTAAGGTATGTCGTTGACGGGCGGCGGCTTCTGACAGATCATCTCCCGGGGCAAGAGCTGGTAAAAGTGGACCGCAAATGCCGGTCCCCGCTGCATTTGCATGGCGTTCCTGGAATCCGTAGGGAAGGCTGCATCATGCGGCACTCAGCATCCCGCAAGGCTACCGCACAATTCAGATAACCGCTTAGCCGCAGTCACGGAAAGCAAGCAATGCCAAATGCCTATTGAGGGCGCGAGGATGGGCGGTTGTTTACTCTGTGACCTCAGAGGCCGACATCAAAGAGAGTCCTTCTCATAGCCTCTTAAGCGTTTAGCCTTTTAGGCGTGTAGACGTTTGGCCGCTTAACCGTCTTTTATTCTTTGCAACCCAGCACCTTGGGTCAACAATCAATTAGACCCATGATCTCGGTTATGCACAATGATATTGTGTTTCTCCCGTACTTGTGTCTTCTCCTGATTTGCATGAGCCTTTGCCATGCGATCCTCGATTAGTCTGGCTGGTGAGCACGACTCTATTCTGGGCATTCCGTCATATCCACCCTAGAAAATAAAGAAGAATATGGAAGAACCCAGAGTTTCTGGCTTTTGTGATCTTGTGCCTCCCGGGTCCGAGGGCTTCTTTCGCCCGTCGCGTTTTGGTTTTTACTCGTTACTCTTTCATTTTTGACGGCTCTTATGTCATGCCTCGTACTTTTGTACAAGGATAATGACGCCTCACACCTTCCGAATTGCCTACACGCTCCCTTCAATACGGCACTCGCCGGGGTTGTTGTTTCTTATTTCGATTATTTTGAATATCTTTGCGGAGTAACATCCACTGCTCTTTGGTCGATGCCAGGATACGATTGGCCGAAATAGCCGCAGTTCTGCACCCGAACAAAAGGAAACCTTAACAAGGGCTCCAAAGTGTATGGGGCGAACCGTTCTTCCGTGGTTATTTCCCGACACCGGTTTCTGTATGTGAATCGTTGGCTCGTACTGAAGAACAATGGCCCGGCCCAGGTCCTTGTCGCGTGGCCAAATCACAAAATAGACAGTCGCCAAAGAGACGTTTTCCCGCGGCCGCCCGTGTTGCCTTTGCCGGTCGCTACTTCCGTTGCGGAGCCCTTTCCTTCTCCGCATTGCCGTTTGTCCTCTGCTTTTTCTTTTGTCCTGCTTTTATCGTCTTATGTTCGCTACTGGCTCTTGCTCGTACAGTACGAGCTCGCTCCTTCGCCCTTTTGAGACAACCCACGACCGGTCTCTCCTTCCCCGGCCCCTTGCCTTCTTGACCTTTGCGGAGAACGCCATTGTCTTAGTGGGGATTGGTACGGCATCTAGAAAAACAGCGACACGGGAGCCGTGCTGGCCGACGGAAACAGCGTGGGCAAGAGCAAACCTGGCATAAAGCCTACGGATCCTCTTTTATTTTTATTTCCTTCCATAGTCCCCGTATTTACCTATCGTTCCTTCTTCAAGTGGACGATATCTTCCTTGTTGTACCCCCCCTGCAGAGATAATCTACAACATCCGTGATTCTTCGCTTCCCTTTCTCGTCTTATTTTTTTGTCGTCGCCGTCTTTTAATATCGTGTTGCGTCCCACCCTGCCTTTTCATTCTTCTCGACCCATACACTTCCCGTTCATATATCAATCATCAGGTGCCCTCGCACACCGTCACTCGTTTCTTTTATCACCTTTCGGGAGTCTAAAAAGCAGACTTCTTTGTGTGCCTTATTCAACTGTCGCACATTGCCGTCTGTTTTTGGGCTACATTTTTTTTACTTATTTCTTTCTATTTGCCCAATTTCGCCTTCTTGGCTTTGCTGGCAAGAATGTCCGACTCGGCTTCGGCTACGGGCAGCCAGCCGCTGGATGTGAAGGTGCTGGGCATGAACAGTGGCACTTCCATGGACGGCATTGACTGTGCTCTATGCCACTTCCGCCAAGAGACGCCCGAATCGCCCATGCACTTCTCTCTGCTCAAGTACGGCGAGGTGCCGCTGGACGCCGAGCTCAAGAAGCGTGTGCTAGACATCATCAAGTACGACAAGACCTCCGCCTCGGAGCTGTCCGAGGTCAACGTGCTGCTCGGCGAGGTCTTTGCCGCCGCCGCCATCCAGTTCTGCGCCGACAATGGCGTCGACCTCAAGAAGGACGTCGATGCCATTGGCTCGCACGGCCAGACCATTTGGCTCGCTAGCATGCCCGACGAGGGCGTCCCGCGCTCTGCGCTCACTATGGCAGAGGGCACTTTTATGGCCTCGCGCACAGGCGTGACGACCGTCACTGACTTCCGCGTGTCCGACCAGGCTGCCGGCCGCCAGGGTGCACCCCTGATTGCCTTCTTTGACGCCCTGCTCCTGCACCACCCGGGCAAGCTGCGGGCGTGCCAAAACATTGGCGGCATCGCCAATGTGTGCTTCATCCCGCCGTCGGGGCCGCAGGATGCCTACGATTTTGACACGGGTCCGGGCAATGCGCTCATCGACGGCGTCGTGCGCAACTACACCAACGGCGAACAGGAGTACGACAAGGACGGCGCCATGGGCAAGCGGGGCACGGTCTACCAAGGCATGGTGGACCGCTTCCAGCAACGCATCCCCTACTTCCGCTGGGACCCGCCCAAGACGACGGGCCGCGAGGTGTTCCGCGACACGCTGGCCGACGACCTGGTGGCCGAAGGTGCTTCGCTGGGCATGTCGCCCGACGATGTCGTGGCGACGGTGACACGCATCACGGCGCAGGCGATTGTGGACCACTGGCGGCGGTATGCGCCGACAGAACGGCCGGTGGACGAGGTGTTTATGTGTGGCGGCGGCGCGTACAACCCAAACATTACCGATTACATGAAGGCGCAGTTTCCGCATGTCAAGATGTTCATGCTCGACGACGCCGGCATCCCCGCAGGCGCCAAAGAGGCGGTGACGTTTGCATGGCAGGGCATGGAGGCACTCGTGGGCCGCAGCATTCCCGTGCCGGACCGCGTGGAGACGCGCCGGCCATATATTCTGGGCAAAGTGAACCCGGGCGAGAACTACCGTGCGGCGATGCGCAAGGGCCTTCTCTTTGGCGCGGGCCGGGATCGGCTGGACCCGGTGACGTCGATGATCAACTATGTGGACGGCAAGGTCTTTGACAATAAGTGGGAATAGCCAAAGGAGAAAGAAAAGAGAGAAACGGGCCTGATTGTATACCAGCATGAGCATAAGCTTGAGGGTTGTATGAACGAGATCGTGATATCCAACGGACAATTAGAATCAGCACGGCATTTAAAATTTATTCAATCTTATTAAATCTTTGTATATTCACAAATGACAATCTGAGGATGATCTCAACTGGCAGACAAAGTCTCATGATTGGTTCCTCACGACACGAGAAGCAATGATCTTAGGAGCACGACTGCAGCCCTGGCTGGCCTTTGCCTGGCAGCTTTTGTATTCCTTCCACCCCCCACGCTATTTTGTGTGGTGTTTGATGCTCGCCCTCATAGTTTTATTCCTTTCTCGGCATTGACTTGAGAAGGAAAATAAATAAGATATATACAGAAAAGGCCTTGAGGGCCGCTGGTTGTTTTTGTACAAACTTCCATATCCAGAAATTAGAACAAACAAATGCAAATGGTATTCCCCTGCCCCCAAAAGCTGGACTCCTTTTCTACCAGCACAGGAAAAATCAAATCAGAACCAATCAGAACCAAATACTAACCAAGCCAAGAACAATCAAAACGCCATCCTCCGCAATACTGTCCGCCGATAAAATAATGTCAGTATACAAAATACAAGAAGCTGTGAGCCGCCACCCAAAGTACTTGTATGTGCCTTGTTAAAAGGACAGGTAGTTGTTGGACACGGCAAAGGGCCAGGTCCAGTCCTGCAAAAACTCGTCCGGTAGCTGCAGCTGCATCTGCATGTTGACGTCGGGGGCAACACCCGCGGCACCAGGCGCCGCGACCCACGTGCCAGGTGCGGCCGAGCTAGGCGACAAGCCACTGGGTGTACCCGAACCGGCGGCCTGTTGTTGCTGTTGCTGTTGCTGTTGTGGATCGTACATGGAAGCCGCGGCAGCATACGCGGCAGTGGGATTGGCGCCGGTTGAGGGAGACAGGGGCCGAGGCTGGCCAAACTGCTGTTGTATTGGTCGGTATTGTTGTTGCTGTCGCTGCTGCGGCTGCTGGTAGTCTTGCTGGTTAAGAGCCTCCGAAGGCAGTGGTTGTGGAATGGACACGGCCTCCGGTCCGAAGGAGCTGTTCATCTCCAGCTGGGGTTGTGTCTGCTGCTGAGACGATGGTATCGTTTGCTGTTGCTGACCCTTTTGCTTTTGCTGCTGCTGTGTTCGTTGTAGGTTCGATGCCGAGGCTTCGCTTGATGGCTGTGCGGTGAAGGCAGTGGCCCCGTTGGTATTGGCGCCGTTGTCGATTTGGTTGCGTACGTCAGAGTAGAAACCCTCCAGCCGAGCAACGAGCGACCGCAGCCGCGCTCCGGCGCCGGCGCCACGGTGCAAAAAGGCCTCTAGACTCTCGAGCAGCATGGCCATGGACAAAAGCAGATCGCGCACCAGACGGTAGGCGCTCTCTGAGAGTGGACCCTCCATAACCGACCCCAATATGACGCCGATACCGCCAATGTGGTAGATTAGCGGGGTGCTGATTGCGCGCATGTAGGCCTTGGGGACCTGGTGGAAGGTCTGGAGGACATTGTGCACGACAGAGCACTTGCGCTCCACGTCGACGTCGACCTCGAGCGACAGGTGGACCATCTCCAGTAGGGCCATGGTGGCCTGGATGTTGGCGGCTTGGAAGCCGAAGATGTCGCGGGCTGGGTCGCCGGTGGCGGGCTGAAGCGTCTTAAAGGCGTTGGGCAGAGCCGCGTACAGTTCGGAGACGCGGTCCTGGCTAGAGACGCGGAAGGAGCCGGGGGTGGTGGTCTCGCCGAGCAGGTTGAACTTGGAGGACCGAGAGCGCAACTTGTTGAGATTGTGCTCGAGAATGCGGTAGAGGTCGGTGGTGTAGTTCCAGCCGATCATCCAGGAGCCCGCATCGGGCAGTGGGGACGTGGCAGTAACAATACCTGGTAGCATGGACGATGACGAGGGGGAGTCGGTGGGGCCGTTGGTCGGCCGAGTTGAACTATCGACATTTGCAGTGTTCGACAAGGAGGCTGGATTCGGTACGGTTGGCTGGCCGTTGCGGTCTTCCGTCACGCCTGTTGGGTACTCGACCTTGGCGTGGCTCTCCTGGAAGTGGATGCAGCCGTCCCAGATGATCGCCGTGAAAACATCCAGGGTGTACGTGGACCAGTAGAGGCGGCGACGCTCCTCGATCTCTGTGGGAGTCAGGCCCGGGGACCAGTTGGCCTCGTCGTGCCACTGGTTGATGGCCAACAGGGTAAAGTAGTGGCCAATGTACTTTTGCATGACTGCGATTTTGGCGTCCTGGATGCTGGCGATGCTTAGCAAGGCCAGCGCACGCAGGTAGTCAAAGTCGCGGCACTGCAAGATGTCCTTGGGCAGGGCCTCCTCAGCGGCCGCGTAGAACATCTCGGGGGGCATTTCAATGGATGTGCCACTTGCCGCACTACCTGGGCTCGCCGAGATGCCGCCGCCGCTCGTCGACGAAGAGAGGGCGCCGTCGCGGGCGCGTGCCGAGGCCAGCGCACAGGCGGCCATGACGGAACAAAAGAAGGCGCGGTTGCTGACGTGCTCGAGCTGGTCAAGGCGGCGCTGCAGGCGGACGGGGTCAAAAAAGGGAAAGATGGGAAAGACGGTCTCGTGGTAGACGGTGACAAGGCGTTTGAGCGTGGGCGTCGAGGTATGCGCAAAGGCTTGCCACGTGGAGCTGAGGCGCTCGTTGGCAACGGGTCCCTGATCGTCCGCGCCATAGCTGGTGCTGGTGGTGCGCTCACTCATGGTAACGCGCGGGGCGGAGGGCGAGAGCATGGCGGACTGGGCCGGGCGATGCGGCTGTGGTAATGGCTGTGATGGAGGTGGTTGGTGGGATGGCGGATGGTGTGGCACGGGTTTGCCGTCTGCGAGGCTGCTGGCGGCGATGGAGAGGCCCGAGGACGTGGCCGATGCGGGCCGGGACGGCTGTGGTGAGCCCCGGCCGCGACGGGATGGGCGCGCATAGGTGCAGGGGATGTCAAACTCGGCACAATTGCGACAGCGACCGCGGGTATCGCCGGGGTTGTCCTGGCACTTGATGCGACGTTTATGGCAGAAGTCGCAGGCCTTGGAGATGCGCAGCAGACGCTGGGGTCGCGTTGACGACATATTGGGAGATATGTTGTGGTGTCTCGATTCCCCGCTGTCCGCCTATCCCTTCTCGCTCTGTCTCACGCTCCTCTACTCTCTCTCAGCGAAGACACGAGAGGAAGCATCCGGCGGCGGCCACCGAGCACGACATGAGGCGGCGCCGGAAAAAGGGGGGGCGGCTGGCAGAGATGGGCTGAGACCACGGCGCGATGTCAATTGGGCAATTGATAATTGGCGTAAACCGGGGTGGTAGGGGCCTGCCATCCACTGCCGTGCGAGGCCCAGGTGTGACGTCGGGGCTTTTTAAGACGACGTAGGAGCAGTCGCACATACAACAAAAAGGATTGCGGTGGACGAGGATCTGGCAAGGATGCGAAATTGGTGGTTGCAGTCGTAAGTGGCTCCTGGAATTCCGAAATAGCGCTGTGTTAACACCGTACGCCGACGGATGTCTGAGAGGTGGAATTGGGAGACTGCGAAACCTGCGGCGGCCAAAACAACGTGATGCAGAAGAGAAGAAGGCGGTGCTGGAGTCGAAAAGATAGATGCAAAGGATAGAAATCGCAACACGCAAAACGGAGAACAGTAGAAAGTCAACGACAACGCCGGTTCGGCGGGCGGTGACAAACAAGGAAAGCACGGTGGCGGCGGAGCATATAGAGGGAAGGGACAATGGGCCTGAGAGCCTGGGGCGCTCTTGCAGCTGTTAGTCATAAACGATGAGAACGTGACTTTGGCCAAACAATAAAGAAGATGCGCCATCAGGGCAAGTACGAATTACGCAGGCTGACACCAGCAAGAGCGACTCTGGCGTGAACGATGATCTTTTCGCGGCTTGGATCGTCTCTTCCTCCTGTAGCGAGCTCTTAGTGCGCATCCAGCGGGGAAGGTGGGACCCCGAGCTCCAGGTGAAAAGGGTTTGTTAGCTCTCAAGCTCCCATTCTCGGCCCTGTAGAAGAACGTGCGGTTCAATGGTGATCACAAGTTGACAACTGCGTTTGCTACCTCAGGATTTGCGCTACGGCCGCTAGCCCGAGATCTTTACGACGTACAACATCATGAGCTTTGCTCCTGGATAAATCGTTGCTCCCATTGTCTCCCCCGAGGATGGGAGCCGGAGCTCAGGGGGCAATTTATTCCACTCTTATTCTTTTCCGGTAGCTACTGCAGAGCCTACGGGAGAATTAATAAACGACGAGGAACGAGGCAATTGGGGCAATTGCGCAGCTGCTCCGCGAATGGGCGAAAATCATCAAGGATAGGGAAAAAACCCGGCGAGTAACATCGTCGAGAGGCCGTTAGTAGATCGGTTGTGGAGAGGTAGTAAGGTGGTAAGAAAGAGACAAACAAGCCAACGCAGCATGTGCTGTGCCTTCCAAGGCAAGTAATAGAAAGAAAGGTCCGAAAGCAGAAAGATCAGACGAGATATCTCCCAGTCGCTCCTAACGAAGAGGAAGACCGCTTGGGTCGGTGGCTGATTGTGGCGGGGCGCAAATAACCCAGCGCGAGTCAGCCAACGCAACGCCAGATCGATGGCCGATGACGGGCAGGCCGATTGGGAAGGAGCGCAGGAGTCAGGAACTGCCGGAGATGGCAAGAACAGTGCACGCTCACTCGACCTTGACGGCCGCCAAGCTCAAGCCCATTGGCCATTTTACCCGATGTTCATTGGCAATCATGTTATGCTGAACTCTGCATGTAATAATGTTCCCAACTTTAGCGATGGACCATCATTACATTTATATGAGTGGGATGCTTCTATTTTTATTAAAGGGGTCGAGAAACAAGATACGACGCATGATATAAACAGGACACACATCGGCTTTCGTAAGACGTCCAATCTACGGGAGACTGTCGCGGTCCAGGCAGAATGCAGGAATGCATACAGATACGAGCACTCTGAAGCCACATTGACATGTATGAGACCTGGCCCCAACGAAGCCCTGGCTAGACAATACTCCTGAAAAGCTTGTCGCATGTCAGTGCTCTTCTGGTGGAGACGACTTCGCCTGCAAGACAGGCCCACACAATGTCATAAGAATGAGCATGGCCGCCCGTGGATGCCACAATTCTAGTCAAGCTTCACAAGGCTCTAATAATTTGCAACTGGGATGTTGACGAGAACAGTTGAAGCCATTGAAGCTGTTAGTCTTCCAACCACGATATTTTCAGAGTTTTTGCCACAATAGTCCTCACAATTGCCCTTTCATTTCTTTTTTTTTCTTTGCGGAGTACTTCTCCTTTGTCCAGTGTCACAGCTCCCGCTACCTCATTTTCTCAGTCGGGACCCCTTGCGTTTCATGCGGCTTATGCTGTGGCGGTTGTGTTGCATTGTGCACGATGCCCGCTACAGACTTTGCTACAGAACCAGCCAAGATCTTGTTAGTGGGGCCTGCCCCAGCTTGTCGGAGAAGCCAGGGGCGCACTTGCCTTTTTGAGCTCTTGCCTCGTTAACATCGTTCGCCCCTGAAGGTGGCCCCCAAACGTGGACGACACTCGACAACAAAGCCCCCTTCGACCCAAACGTCCTGAAACGCCATGTCGTCGGAGATCCACCACAACACCACACTCAACTCGATTCCAGACAACACCAGACAACACCAGACAACGCCATGCACCATATGTCGTACGAGACTGTCCACCGACGTCGTCATTTTAAAGCGTACGGGTTGACAATGCTTGGCCCTTTGGTGCATCAGATCAAACTTTGACCTATCGACAATGCCTAGCCTCTGCCCTTGTCCTCTCGATTCCTCCCTGCAAACATAAGTTTTGTCATGCAAGCTGAAGTCACAGATAGGTGATAATGACGAAGGCGTTACGCCTTTCTAAAACGAAGACGACGCTCCGCCAAAAGAGAAGAAGCAGGACATAACTTAATACCTAGGAACATGGTCGTCTCCGTTTTGTCTCCTTACCCCATTTCTCCTTGACTAACACGTCTCTTGGCTGCTCCATAAGGAGTTCCCTTCTGGAGCGCCATGGGTGCATGTTTCTGCCATGTTTCTGCCTGGTGGAGAGAGAGAGCTGGGTTGGTCAAGCACACTAACAGTGAAAAGAAGCAGTCGGCATAGGCGGATTGCATACAAACGCTTCATGGAAAGATGAGGACAGGCAAACTTGGCCTGTTCGCGACCACACACAGTTCTCCGTTGTAGTGGATCTCGCCCTCACCACGGACTTCGCTATGGGCCTGCCTGGCCATGGCCTCACAGGTCTACGCGATGGATGCAATGGTGCAAAATGGACTGCCGTACGGAGTCTTGGCGGACGGTTGTATGTACTCCGTAAACTGGACCATGACATGGGTACTGGGGCATATGGTAATATGGTCGTGTGCACTGTGGGCCTGTGCAAGCGTTCTTATTTCGCTTTTATTTTTGTGTTCATACGTCGTATATCTTTTTTATTTGCCTCTCCTTCTCTTCTGCTTTGCTTCTCTTCACCTTTTATTCCTATCTCATTCTTCCACGGTCTTTACCTTATCCCCCCTTCATTTCGTTTCTACCACACTTTGCTGTCTGTGACATTGCCATCTCACACTGGATGTGTTAAGGTCTTATTTTATTTTATTTTGCTTCGCATTTGTTTTAGCAGTGCTTAACATTCTCTTCGTCACCTCTCGTCGTCTACCCTGTCTCTGATCATTCTATTTTGTCGACTCTCGTCTCTGCGGCCTGTTTCATCTTCCTCGAACGTCCCGCGTCGTGGCTCTTCTTTTATCCTATTCGTGGCTGTCCCATTTTCTCTTCGTTTCTTGTGTGGCCTCTCCTTACTCTGTTTTGCTTTCTCTTTTGTGGTTGCCCTACCCTCCATCTTCTTCTCCTTCTTTTCTCTCTTTCTCTTTCTCCCCTTTTGGCTGCCTTTATCGTGCATCGCGGGTCCGCGTCCCATTTGCTTCTCTCTAATCTTTTCTGTTCGCCTCCTTTTGCACCAAGAACCCAAAGGAGGCTCGCCTTTTCTGGCCTTGCAGGTCTTTCTCTTCTCTCACTCATTTTTTCTTCTTCTTGTTCTTCTTCTTTGACACGCCGTAAACGGCGTCCTCTCCTTGACAAACATCGATCACCACGACGGCCGGCCGTCTTCCACCATCAACGCTCAATTGCATAGTAGTGGAGGTATTGACAGATCCAAACATCATCACAATAGCATCGAAACGATCTTAATCAACACGCAGACTCGGGGGGGAAAGGGGCCACCACGTCTTCTAGGACGCAGTGTGTGTGAAAGGGTCGACTCGACGACATCGATTTACGGTTTTCATTCAATCAACAACCAAACAAAACCGCCCATCATGGCCAATAAAATTCTCGTCACCTACGTCGTTGCCGACGTCCTCTTCGTCATCATGGGTGCCATCATGCTTGCCTTCTCCATCATCGTCAAGAACAAGCTCTCTGCCAATGCTCAACCCGCCGATGGCACCGACGTTGTCATCAACCTGCTGTACGCCAAGTTTCCCCTGACCGCCGGCATCGCCAACGCCGTCTTATACTTCGTCACCTTCCTCTTCACCATCCCCGCTATGGCCATGCCCACCCGCGGCTGGCTCAAAATCTCGGGCTACATGGTGCTCGTCACATCCCTCTTCAGCCTCATCATCGGCCTCGACCTCTGGATTCTTACATTGAGTCTCAAGGAGCAGTTCGGCACCCTCTGGATCGCCCAGAACTCTCAGACGCAGGATCTCATGCAGACTGCTTTTGCCTGCTGCGGCTATTTAAACAGCACCTCGCCCGCCTTTGTCACCGACAGCACTTGCACCAGTCCTGCGGCTGCCGCCCTCGTCCGTGGCTGCGCAGGGCCTATCAGCAGCTTCTCCAACGTCTTTGTCGACGATATCTTCACGGGCGTCTTTGGCATGTCTGGCGTGGGTGGCCTGCTGATCCTGGCCACGAGCTGCCTGCTCAAGGACCGCAAGGAGCGTGAGCGCTTCCGGTACATTGACGAGAAGATGGGCGCTACGCGGAGATTCTAAGATTGACCGTCGGTTATGATTACGGCAATCAAAATCGGGGTCGACGAGGGTTACTAGATGTTATGGGGGAGAAAATGACAGCTCTTTTTCTTTCTGTCTTATTCCGTCACATTTTCCGTTTCTCAATTCCTTTCTCTTCGCACATATTCTCTGCCTGCTGATACACATTATAGGCCCTCGGTTATTTGTACTTTTTTCACATCCAGCAGGGCTTATATGATTTTTGTTTCTTCAATTACAGTCAGAGTCGACTAGATTATTCTGTCATTATTTCTACAGCGCCTCGCTTTTATTTCCTTTTTCCTTCATTTTGACAAGTGGTCAGGCTTCCCGTGGAGGTCCTGCAGACAGACATGACTTGAACATACAAACCCATAAATACATACGACATAAAAGAAAAATAATCAAACCCAAAAATCGCCAGTGAGGTACATGATGTGTCGGGAATATGGGATTGATGTAACAAAAAAAATTGTGGAACGAATGAGCTAATAAAACAAGCAAATATCTCGCGGCTGGCGAGCATCCGTATCTGCTTGAATCTAGCGAACGAAAACGATAATCATAAAAGAGTACGAAAGAACGATATCGATGCTAGTAATTGCAACTGGATGATGAGTCGTATGCAAACACAAAAAATGTGTATTCTATTCAGGCTACATACAGAGTACCATAGAACGTAAAAGACAAAAGCAACCCTAAAGGCTCCGGTATACAACAGTGACATAGGAAAAAAGAAGAAACGCAAAAAGTGCCGTCTACACCATGTCCGCGTCGCCTTGTTCATCACCGTAGTCGGTGTGGCCCGGGGGCGTCGACGGTCGGCCATGCTCGTCGTCGGCTGTTCGGTGGTGCGGCCGAATGGGCGACGACACAGTCTCTTGTGTTGGGGGTCTGTCCAACCGGGCCGCGTCACCAACGCCGCCGCCACTTTCGTTGTTCCACCAGCCCATCCGCCACAGACCACCCAGTGCGTTCTGTACACCGCGGGCGCTGCGCGTCTCACCGGTACCGGGCGTGTTCGCATTGCTACTGTTGCCACCTGCAGCGCCCACACTGAAACTACCACTAAGGCTTCGGCGGCTGCCGCGTCGTGCATGGAAACCAGGGAAACCCATCGTCTTCCTTCGCCGCCGGAACGACCTACGGTACGCGGCGAGCGCTTCTGCGTCAGCGTCTTGGTCCGTGACCTCCCGCCCATGACCGTCCGCGGCAGACCCTGCATTGGTGCTTCGCAGAAACGATGGCGAGCCGCTGCTCACCCCTCTACGAGCGGCCGAGAACGGAGAAAGTGGCGAATGTGATGTATTGGTGGGAGTGTGTGGTGGCTGTTCGCTGATAAGAACTGGCAGGGTACTGCTGCGATGGCGCTTCATACCCGACCCACCCGAGCTGGGTCGGCGGTCGTTCTGGTCCTCCAGTTCGTCCCAGATCTCGGCCCGCTCGGTCCAGCGAGATGGTGTGTGGAGGCCTGGTGTTGTGCCTCCGGCCGTGCCGCCAAAGATGCCGGCCGCTGTCTGCCTACGACCGAGCTTAGGTGACGTGGGATGTGTCGCGGGCGACTCAACCTCTGGTCTTGTGGGCGAGTCGCCGTTTTCGAGGGTACCGAACCCAAAAGTCTGGTAAGATGAAACAAACTTGGACTTTCCAAGCAAGCTGCGTCTCTCGCCGACGCCATTGCCGTCTGTATTTCTCTCCACGTCATCGTCGTCGGCAGTCACTAAGTCGCGGCCAAGAAGAAGGGTTTCTTCATCCTCCTCACCCTCCGTGTCCTCGACGAGGCCAAGCCCAGGTGCGAGGGTGGACTGGCCCACAGCAGGAGGGTGCTGTTCGTCGCTGAGGCGCCAAGACAGGGCAAGGACACCTGACAGAAGGACGACGGTGCCGAGCGAAATCAGACACGCCCGAAGCGGTCCAATCATGTCCGTTTGTCGGAAATAGATCAGTCCGTCTAGGATCGCAATAATGTTGTAAATGCAGAACACAAGCGGGTATAACACAGACGTAGAGACCAGCTTGAGGCCGCGATGCAGGTAGTACAGCTGCGTGAGCGCCAACGTGATCAGCGCGATCACCAGTGCCCACGCTTGCCAGTGGCGGAACTGGTTGTTGCCGTCCGTGATGGTGCGAACGACCAGCTCGACAGCGGACTTGGCCACAAGAAGCGAGTGCGCTGACAGGATGCCGCTGATGCAGCCGTAAGCAAGGCCTCTTGCCAACCGAAAACGCGACGTTTGTGCAAGCGTCGTAAAGAGCAGGGCGCTGGCGACCTCGACCGAGACAGCTATCGACAGGACGACGACGGTCTGCAGCGACATCCACGCAACAAATGCTGGTCGAACAAGCAGCTCGAGCAGCTCATCCAGATCGTGCGCAGGAGCAGGGATAGCGCCAAAGATGGCGATGAGGACGGCACCGGAACATACGAGCAGTGTGCCGTAGAGTGACCAGCGTGTGAAGGGTTCGCCAAGGATGAGGGTGGCGCAGATGGAGTTGAAGACGAGGCCAGAGGCCTGGAGGGTGGAGAGAACGGGGAGCGGGAGGGTGGAGATCTGGATTGAGCTTCCGAGCAGGTTGGCCACAATAAACATGGCCATGCCGAGCTGCCATCGTCGTCGGCGGTGTGGTGGCCGGCGGGCAATGTGAGGGTCTTTTTCATCTTCGAGGATGTGGGATTTTCGTTGGAGGGTAAGACCGAGGCTCTGGACGCTCGTGGACATGACACCGACCACGATTCCTAGCTGTAAGCGAGCGAGAAAGAGACTGGGTCAGTAATGTACAATGAAACTACACATGCGAGCGCGAGAGATAGTCCCACGCCACCGAGCTTCATGCTTACCGCTATGCTCCCGCCAGGGGAGAGCCGGCCGAGAGAGCCCATTGCGCCAGCGTCCAGTGCGCAGCAAGCATCCGGCGCAAGGAGGCCGCGCGCACGTCCGAAATGTTATCGCCAGACGGGCATAGAAAGCTGGTCTGCACTGGAGAGGAGGAAGGAAGGAGAGGATCACGAGAGGATCGTGAAGGCGGTCGCAGAAGAGAAGAGAGAGGCGAAGGGGCGCAACAAAGAGAACCGGCGTGCTTTTGTTGACGAAACTCTCTATTCCATGAAAGCGGCTGGGGAAATCTGGGGTCGGGCTGGCTGTGGATTGTTATTGTTGTCAAGTGCCTGCTTTTAACCGCTGGCGAGTTGAAGCAATGCCAACGAGAAAGTGGGCGACAGGGCAGGCTTGGCCGTGTGCGGCTTCTCCCGTCCGGGTCGCTGGGTCAGCTGCAACAGCCGCAGGGGTGCTCTTGCTTCGTCCGAGAGAATTGCACGCGGTGTCGAGCGCCGTGAGACCAGCAAGAGAGGAAGGGTGGTGATCGCAGGCGGGTCTGCTGAGGCCTCAATGTCGGTGCAGCTTGTGGTCGTTGCTGGTGGTTGCAATAGGGCAGGTTTCAGGGCGATGAGACCGAATGCCACTGTTCTCGTATAGGACTTGTTGACACCAGTGGAGGCGGTGACGTTAGCCGGCCTCGTGGTCGTCACTATTGTCGTTGGCGGATCGCGGTGTTGAGTTTGGCGGTGCGTTGGAGACGTTGGCGAGAGGCGAGAAAAGTTGGCAGAGTAGAGAGAGGAAGAGAGAGAGAAAGATGACGAGTAAGCAAAGCGAGTCTGTGCCGACGAGGAAAGATCGACTGGAATGTGATCCAAATACTGAGTAGCTGCAGGGGCTCGGAATGGCAGGAACGGATAGCGATAGTGGGCGGCACCAACAAGCAGGTGCGACAGTGCGAGGCTGATGCGAGTGGCTGGAAACGGAAAGGGCGACTGAGAACGGAGAGTCATGCAAACTCAATAATGTCAACCAAGAAGGACCTAAAGAAGGAAGGCGCTGCTCGACTTGCGTTAAGGGACTTGAGTCAACAAATACGTTCCCAATCACTATGGTGGACAGACGAGCGGTAAACACGAGCAGGTGCGAAACTGAGACGACACAGTAGCGCAGACGAAACAAAGTGGAGCTTGAGGTGACCTGGCCATATGGGTAAACCTGGCCAGGCCTCGGAACACGAACTAACAGCGATACAGTACTTCGCAGTCCGTGAGATATGCGTGGGCAAAAAGCAGACCCGCCCGAAACAGGCAGGCACCGTTTCTCAGAGGGAAGCAGACACTAAACTGTGTGGGCCGCTGTGGCGTCGGAGTGGCTGTTATGGTCACGTGATGTCGTTTCTGAGGCTTTGGTGCTGGACGGTTTGGTCATAGCTTGCCAGCTCCCCTGTAACTATACGGAATAGTGTAGGGAGCCTTTCCAAAGATGCAGTAGCTGTACGAAATGCTCCTGATAATTGGTGTTGCTGGGCGGGTCACCTTTTAGCGGGGAGATTCACCATCCAGCACAGCGCCATTTGATAACGACTACTGGACAAAGCCGAGCCAACATACAACTGCCATCACCACAATCACCTCCTCCCCCGACCCCGATTGAGTGCCGTTGCTCTCCAGCTATTGATCTACACCTGCCCATCACACCTGAGCTATCGCACCCACGTTAAAAGCGTCTGTAGCGAGCTCCGAATCACGATTCTTCCGACGACGCAATCGCCCTCTGAAAAACCCGCACCGTGATCCGCGAGCTTCTGCCGGAACCACAGCCTTCGAGATGTCGCAGATTCACGCCCTATCCGATGACCAGGTATGCGTTCCGCTCCTCTATCGCCATTGCAGTCCGGCCGGCCGTTGCCCGTTGGCCCTCGTTGATCTAACACATTGTTCCCTTTCGTTCCCAGGTTGGTCAAGAGCTCCGCAAGATGACGGCGTTCATCAGGCAGGAGGCGACTGAGAAGGCCCACGAGATCGAGACCAAGGCCAACGAAGAGTTTGCCATTGAAAAGTCCAAGCTTGTCCGCCAGGAGACCGACGCCATCGACGCCGCGTACGAGAAGAAGTTCAAGCAGGCCACCATGTCCCAGCAGATCACCCGGTCCACCGTCGCCAACAAGACCCGCCTGCAGGTCCTAACGGCCCGCCAGGAGCTGCTCGACGATCTCTTTGAAGCTGCGCGCAAGAAGCTGGCCTCGGAGGCCTCGTCGTCGCCCGCCAAGTACAAGGAGATGCTCACGAAGCTGGTGCTGGAGGGCGCCTACGCGATGCAGGAGCCCAAGCTGCAGATCCGCGCACGCAAGGCCGACGCGGCGGCCGCCAAGGATGCTCTGGCAGCGGCAGCCAAGGAGTACAAGAAGGAGACGGGCGATGCGGTCGAGCTTGTGCTGGACACGGAGAACGAGCTTCCGGCGAGCAGTGCGGGCGGTGTGATCATTGTGGGCGGCAACGGCAAGATTACGATTGACAACACGCTCGAGGCGCGGCTGGCTCTGGTCGAGCACAATGCGCTGCCTGTGGTGCGGGAGACGCTGTTTGGCAAGAACGTCAACCGCAAGTTCTATGACTAGAGGCGTGTGAGAGTGGGAGCGAGATGACATTTTCATCGTTTTCTTGGGTTTTGTTGCATATTACATTTTGGCTTGTTGTCTTTTTTTTCTGTACTTCGCATATACTTCTATTATCTGGCGGCTTAGACACCCCGAGAGGAAGTCACAGGAGTCGGTTCTCCTGCCTTCCAAGAGTATAGGAACGAGATCGAGTCTGGACTTTCTGCATTGTCTGCTTAATTTGCAGCGGCGCTCTACACAACACGTTACACATCTAGATTTTATTTGCTTCTCGTGTATACGAACCGACGCCAGTGCCAGGGCATCATCTTCATAAAATAAGCACCAGAAAAGGCCAAGTGTCATATGCTTCCCATTTAAGAATATAAAAAAAAACACCCAAAAAGGGAAAGAAAAACAAAACACGCTTGCCAGGAACGCCCCTAAGTAAGATCCCCAACATTATGTCATGACTTTGCCATTTTCTTGCCCAACTTTTGCATAAAGAAGTTGCGGATGTCCTGTTGCTTCTGCTGGATACCTCTCGCATCGTCATCCGCGTCGGCACCTCCACCGATCGCTTTTGCAGAGCCAGGTCCGTCAAAGATGCTCTTTCTTCCGTGTGGCCGTGTTCGCACAGAGTGTGTCAATCGGATCTGCAGCCGCTCAAAGGCGGTCTTGCTGTCGAGCTGTGCAATGTGGCCGCCGCCTGTGGACTCGATGCCGTGGCCAATCACCTTCAGCCGCCGGACGAGGCTGTCAATGTCGGCGTCAAAGGCTCGGACGGCAGCAGCAGCGACCTCGTCCTTGGGCGTCGCCGAACTGCGTAACACAGCGGCTTGCTGTAACAGCGCCTCTCGGCCCACGTCGTCTAGAAACACGCTGAGCATGTCCACGAGGGCTGTCAGGTCGACAAAGTTGGTGGCAGGCGTCAAAACGAGGTCGTCCCGAACGGCCAACTTGGCCAAGCCCTGGGTCAACTGAATCTGGCGGCGTGGGTCCTGCCGGGCTCGTTCCGGGTCGTTAAAGAACAGCACAGACGCCAGCCGTCGTCGCATATCGTGGCAGGCCGGCGTGTCCAGAGGCATGCAGGCCAAGACCTGCCAGCGCAAGGACGGCTTCTGGACGCTGTTGTACAAGGATGATCCCGTATCGTGGCACTATACACTAACGTTAACAAATGGGCAAGGGATGAAGAAAACGACGAGGAGGGGGACATGCATACAAAGTCGTTCCAGTCCGCCAATGGCACACGGCCAACAAGCCTGCGCATGGCTTCCTGGTAGTCCTGTAGAAGATCGGGGGTCTCTTCCACAACACGGTCAATGCCCAGCCGAAGCAGGATCTTAACAGCACAAGACACGGTCTCTAAGGTCAAGCAGTCGGCGAGCGCAGCCATCAGGCTTAGGAGGGAACGTAGCGGGGACCAGTCACGTCCCGGGTAAGGCCGGTGGATGGTGGGTACCAGCTCAAGCCGCGTAGACAAATCGATACTTTCCCATCGCGGTCCCAGCTTCTGGAACAGGAGCAGCAGGCGTTCGGCGTCGACAAAACGACGTACCTGCTCGGGACAGCAGCGCAAAACGGCTGCATACTCGGCGCGGAGGGCAGGTAGTGGGTCCACACAAGCTTCGTTGAGAATCCATAGAAACAGTTCGTCGGGAAGGTGAGGCTCCCTCGCGGTTTGCTGCGATGCAGACAGGTCCCCGCCACCGCTAGAACCATTGTTTGCAGTATGGTTCACCGCGCTCAAGACCGCTTTCCGGACCACGCCCATCATGAAAAAATCTTGTCGCATCGTTGCATCCCGCAAGAACGCCCAACGGCTCCCTGGGGACGCTACCTTTTGCGGGAAGGGCCGTCGTTTGGCAGGCGACGGTACAAAATACTCCTTGAAAAAATACCACGACTCCGACACGGCCGCCACCTCGGTACGATCGAGGGCCTTGCGGAGCCGCTCTCTGTTGAAGGACCCAAAGGCGCTCTTATCGCCGCCACCGTCCCCACTGACGCTGCCGCCGGGTGTGCCGCTGGCGCTTCCGGCTCCGCTGTCGAACAGACCGTCAAGAAGTGGCGCTCTCGCCAATTTGCCGTCGCCAGAGACCGTGCGACGATTCTCCCCAAGTTCTCTCTCCTGTTTGGCCCGCCTTTCGGTCTCGGCCAGGAGGTCCTCGACACGGCGCGTGGCAGCATCGGTGGCGTCTTCTTGCTGGGCATGGCGAACCAGCGCCATCATGTCGAATTTGTGCTTGGGCGGGTTCGCTCTGGCCGGCAAGACGCGGGCCTGTTTGGTGCGCCGTGAGGGCAGCGGGGAGGTGAGGACAGCTGCAGCGGCTCGGCGTTTTGTCACGGACGGCACTGACGAACTGTCGTTGGGTGACGACGAGGACGCCGCCCGGGACGCCGCTGATGTCGTTCGCGCCCCAGCCACGGTTGCCGTGGCCCGTCCCGTCCCCGTCCGCACCGCCGGTAGCGACGTTGAGGACGCCGATGTGGACAAACCTCGGAACGGCTCGTTGAAGCGGACGGCGTCTTGTAATGACTCGGCGCTGTTGCCGCTACCGTCGCTGGCGCTGTCCAAATCGTCATCTGAATCTCGAATCTCGTGCGTGGCCAGACTCGCAGGTGGCTTTTGAGACGATCCTAGCATGTTCTCCTTCCTGGCTTTTGCCAGTATGTGTGATTGTATTGGAGATGGTGGAAAGGAGTCGGGGGAGCTCGGCAGGGACTCGGGTGAGGTCTTGGATCCGCGGGAGAGTGTCGAAGAACCCCGCGGCGGGGCTATGTGTAATGGCATCGGCGAAATGTGAAAGGTGGCCGTAGCGCCGGCTTTGGAGGGAGGAGAGAAGGGGGAGATGGCTTTCGGTTCGGGAGGCTGTGCGGCGTCGGTGCTTCGCCGTGTTGGTGTTCCGCCGGAGGGTCCCGATGCATTTGCATCTTTGCGCTGTGGCGCCGCGGACCAGTAGCTGAGGATGGAACCGTTTCCGGCCATGGTGCAAGCGGACTGGGTGGTGTCCGGAGGATTCGGCTCTTGTGTTCTTATATCAAAGTCGTCTCCTGCTAGATGCTAACAGTGATAGCTGCTCGCGAGCTCGAGCAAAAATCCAACGAAACGCGACCAGATTAGATCACAATGTGAGTCGAAATGACGTCCATGTTCGCCAGTAAGGCAAGCGTATGGGTAGAGCGTAAGCTATGGAGCCCGGGAGAGGAGGAGATATGCTTGGGTGTTTGTTAGAAAGGCGACGATGTGGCGAGGAAAGAGAAGTGGTTAGCAAGAGGACCACGGTCTTCAGCCGCGTCGTGGGATGCGCTTGCTGTTCTGGTTTTGGCGGGGCCCTCTTTATTGGCGCGTCACTTTGGCGCGTTGGCCAATTGACGCAGGCGGGGTGGACCGCTGTGAGCGCATACTTTAAGGTTTGACGCACTAAAATACGCTTACAGCCTCGTAACTACATCAAGCAGCATCGAGGTTATCACAACCTTATGTTATACTTGTGTTGCCCATGCAGTTGCTCTATCTTTGGTGGTTTGTATTTAGTCGGATCTAGATGAAGCGTCATGTAAGTCTCGTTAAGGAAACGTGTGTCCACGTGCGAAATAAGTATTGTTGTCGACAACTTTGGATGAAAAGTTTAGCCTCGCGTCGGTGGTCTTATGTCGCTGTTTGGTGAGTCTGAGTCCGCGTGGTTAAATAATTGGTGTTACCATTTTTCTTATCTTTTCTTTTTTGGTTTTGTTGTTGCTTTTTCGAGCTGTGTATTTTGGCCTTGGATTTGAAGTACAAGCATTTTATGCGAATTTAAAATGAATACATATAAGAAAAAGAACCAAAATCATATAATTCCACTAAAGTATAAAATTAAAATAAAAGTAAAAAATATATGAGGAAAACTTCTGGTGCCGACCACAGAAAAAGCAAGTAGACATGTCACCCCATTCTCAGTAAACACGAATGATAACTGCTCGGCAGACAGTACGTTCCAGAAGCCGTTTGGTCAAGAAGGGCGCGCCTGTTTCGAGTCAGGACGATCGACAGGCAAAAGGGCCATAGGCCAACAAAGGTGGTATAGAACGGTCGTTCCAGCCAACCGAACAATTGGGACCGGATAGTGTATTGTGTCCGTGGAAGGAACTACATGGACAGTACAATTGTACATTTTACTAGAGCAATATAAGTAGTGCTTCAGAGTTGTCGAAAGGGGCCAAGACTGGTGCTTCACATGGCGCCATGTTGTGCGCTACGTCAACACTCTCCTAGATGCATACCGTAACCTATTATGTAATGTAGCAATTGTTTGAAAGAAGTCTGATATTCTATGTTCCATATGATCTTCTTAACCGCCACATGTGCACGAGGAACGGTGTTCTGGGCCTGGCCCTCAGGCTAGACTTTCTCTTATTGCTTCCCAATTTAGCACTTCTGGCATTATCGCCTAAGTTATGATAATGTGCATCTTATTGTGCTTGTGCTTGCATATGTGGAATTTGCTTGTGTGTTTTAATACGAGGCGCCTGAACCGAGTTTCGACAACATGATCGTCGTATGGGAATGTTGGAGGTGTATATCGAAGTAGAGTGCCTGTAGCAGAAGTCCATCGCGAGCCTGCAGACCAAGCCCGGGGACATGGGGCAAAAGAGGGGACAAATACGGCGTTAAAGACTTAGTTTGCACCATCATAAAAGTACATCGTAGTTGCCTCGTCTCTGTAGAAAGAGAATTTTGAATGCAACGCATAAGCAAGGAAAATTGGAAGAATGAGAGAAGCCAAGAGGCTGGTACGATGGGGAGCATAGTCAGCCCAAAGAGCCACCAGGCAGGAAGGATGCATCACGCTGTGATTTCGCCGTCGTACTGGATGCATTTATGTTCAAAATGTGCCATGCAAGATTCAAAAGTAAGACCGGGGGTGGAGGTGCAGGGCGCTGGGCGCAGGATGCCTTGTGCAACTCTGTATTACGTGTCTGCTGGCGTCAACTGGGCATCTTTCGTCCTTACCGAATTATTTTGTCATGGTCACAGCCTGGTCAAAGCCAGCTGCGGCCTCGTACCAAGCATCACCTTACAGACTTTCGAACAGGTCTAGAGGCAGAGACCGACATTGGCAGCAGATAATTTGCTGTGCCGAATCGGGTTGAGGTTGTGTTGCGGAAACATGTTCCTTGCCAAGCTTTTCGTGTTTCCTTGACGTCGTCGATCCTCTGGTGTCCCATCCGTTCCGTAAGAGACATGAGTGCGTTTCCTTCCCCGGATGCACGCGAGTCGTGTGTTTGTTTGACCGCCAACATTGCCGTTGCACAATGGAGGCAACTTGTCGTCTGGAGCATTGGATACGGATGCTTATTTGCAAGCGCTGTAGCTGTAATTGCCCGGCATACACTTGTCGACACTCAGTTCGATGTCTAGTCATGTGTGCTTTAAGTTACAAAATAGTAAAGCGCAGTGGAAATTGTAGTCGCTGGGCGGGGCAATCACGGGCTCTCGGGCTGTTCCGGGGCACTCGAAGGCCGTTGGTTGTCGGGTGGAGTCTCGTCCCCTTGTATGTTGTATGTCGTATTCTGTATTTCGTACTGCTTAAGCAGATGCTCGGAGCCTTTTGTTCATGAAGCGCTGTATTCTTGGGTGGTCTGTAAACGGTTGTAAAGCTGTCATTTCAAATGTGTAATGCGCACAGAAGTAATAAATGCCATCCCGCGGTTCCAGGGCCCGCTAGTCGAGTTGAAGCCAAAAGGAAGAATATTGCCAATAGAGAGTTGCTTGGCCGCAATTACGGCTTGCGGATTCCTCCAGTCCCCACCGGTTGTGAGTTGGTGTGGTCTCCGTGCGCCCGGTGTTCTTAACCCCGTGGTTTCGATTGAACGGCAGAGTGCGGGCTCGTGGGCTGTGGTCGAGGAGGGCAAGAGGCGAGGCGCGCAAAAGGAAGGACCGGAGGAAAGAAGACGGCAAGCCTGGAAAGCAATTACGACGTAAAACGGCAGGTATTGCCACTGGCCGAAAACAGAAAGACCACGATGCCAAATCAAAACGGGGTAAGACCGTAAGAGCGTCAGAGGCGCCCCCTTTTGTTACTGCCTTACCCCCTGAAACGGGTCGCTCGTTCTGTTGCAACGATGCAGCCCAGACGCGCCGCGTGCACGTCCTCTCGCGCGCAGCAACTGCGTCGTACGGAGGTGTCCTCGACGCATCCCCCCTTTTCTGTCTTGAAATGGATGTCTTCTTCGGAAGATGAAGCTTGCGCTTCCTAGCCCAGGTGTCCAAGTTCTCGGCAGGCTTGGCTGGACCCCTGGGCAAAACGGCCTCCTACGGATTAAGGTGGTTTTTTTTTGGGATAGAATCAGGGTCCTTGGGCCTATGTCTTTTGTAATTAGTGTCCGAGAATGGATTCACGGAGAGATGCGCAAAGCTGCGGTGCATCTTGGAATTCCGGTGCTGGCATGTCGCGTTCCCTTCCCTCCCACTCAGTCTTGGTTTTACTTTTCACAGTCTGGGCCGCCCTTCCCTCGTCCTTACTTAATTTGCACGAGTCTACATTGCTAGAGCTCTCCTCGCGACCATCTGCTTTACGCGCAGAAGACGCGATCTGCATTCCTAGCATGAGATGACAGTGTGGAATACAGTGCCACTTCTTGCGTTGGTAATCGGCCTCTGAAGGCTGACAGGCCTGCTCTGCCAACTGCGCTGAATTACATACGTAAGATACTCAAATGTGTGTTTAGGCTGCGAGTCTGGTAAAGACCAGCCAAATAAGGTGTAATGGAGACCTTAGAAACCTACACAGTACTACACCTTGTCGTCACATGTGGGCGTCTGGTCCTTACCCTTTGCTGGATTGGTGAGGAGACAAGCGAGTAACAACACGGGGTAACTTAATACTCCGTAAGTCGTCGGCCAAACACACCTGCAGTGTGCAATTCGTTAATAATATCGTATTCTTTCTTCCATGAGGCCAGGTTCATATACGAGCAAGTGGACTAGCGCCGATGCGAGGTGACGACCAGGAACAAGCCACAAGTGCCTGGCCCACTGACGAATCCACTGTCGCTAAGCAGCCCGTTTCGGCGGACTCGTTTAGCGGGCGTCTTTTATCCTCCTGGCGCTGTTTTGACCGGTCAGGCTGTGTGCCATGTCAACTATCTTACAGGCGTTGTAACAGGCAGGCCGCTGACAGGACGCCGAGCATCATCGCTCCTGTTCCTGGACCACCAAACAGCGCTACATTGGCAATGATAGGGGCTGTATTTCGTACAGTCTCTGATCGTCGTGGCTGCGCAACCCAAACAGCCCTGTTTGTTGTCTGGTGGGTGTGCCTGCCGTGCTCTCACCTTTGCTTCTTGCACCGTGTCTGCCTTGCTCTTTCCCGTTTCTCGGGCACCAGAATCTTGACAAACGTTTGGAAGGCGAAACTGACCGTAAGATACGCACCTTCGCTCCGTTCGGAGTGGCCAACGCATCGCATTCGTTCTGGCCGCCAATCGCGACTTCCAAATCAAAAGCTGATAGCTCCTTTCTCCGTCAGCGAGGCTGAGTTTGCAGCTGCTTACCAAACCCATGTACTCCTGGGTCTCTCTGCTTAAGTCCGTTAGTATTTTCGCATGCAACGGCTCACCTGGAGTACCTCGGGGTACTGTCTAGTGGCCGGTGATTCCTTTTCCTTAGCTTGTGCCGCCAGCCAAAAAGGCAAACCCCCTTCGCGCCTTCGGTTTGATTTATGTTTTTTTTTTTTGGGCGGCGCCCGTCTGCTCCTTCCCTGTGCTCCCAAACAACACCTACTAAGACTCAGTAGAAAATGACACCGCTTGCTCCTGCCTCTTCTGCCGCCCGGGCCATCCGATATTAGCAAATTAGTCTCGAAACCAGACCCAGCAAATTCCCACCTGGTCTCTCGCCTCGGTCGCTCTTGCTACTCAATCTCACTCGCGTTCTCACTGTTGTTTCGTCCGTCGCTCTTGCTGCTTCCAGCGGTTCGTCGCCGTCGTATTATAGCCTGTGCTAATTTTTATCCTTTCTCGTCGTCTCCTTCCCCGTTTTTCTAGGCTCCTCTTTTGCCGTCGTTGTTCTTTTTGTTCCTTTTCTTTGTATGCCCCTTATCCCCCTTGTTTCTGTGACGAACGGACTTCAACGTACTCTGTATACAGAACTCAATCGCCTGTGTCTGGCTCTCCCTTTCTCGCCGGTGGCTATTCCTAGCGGCGCTCGTACTGGATCCCCCCATTCCTTTTTTTCTTCAGGCTCCGCTTTCTCGTGCTTAGCCTTGGCGGTCCATTTCGTGCCCGTTCTCTTCTCCCGCCGCTCCCAAAACACTCAGGGAACATTTTCTGTTGGTTGTCCAGTTCTCGACCACAGTCAAAATTTCAGAAAGAAAGGGCCTTCGTCCCCCGACACGGCCGACCACGATATTCGCCTCCCGACCGCGTCCTTGTCATTTTGGATCCGTTACTTTCTATTTGCATTTTCTTTCAGACGACGACAGACGCAGACGACGAATTCCTCTCGTTTCATTTCTTTTTTTTATCGAATTTTCTCGACCCCCTTTCTCGCCGATTTGAACAAAGAGTCGACACGTCTCACGCTCTCGACGCCGCAGTTGAAGTTTCTGTGGGCAACTCTTCCCCCCTCCCTCCCTATCGCCAACGACGTTTTCATCGAGTCGACACCCATTCCCGGCGTTGTGCGATTCGAACCTCTCGGATTGTGTTCATGCTATAATCCCGGCGGCGCGCAGCATCAATTCCACCCGCTTGTCGGCGTTGGGATAGACGAGGTCCTCCCCCCGAAACGGGACGCGGCCGACCAGCCTTTTTGGCTTGACGAACTTCGTCCGCTCGAGTCCACATAGGAGCAACCCCCTCGACGTGAAGAGACGATAGGCCTGCGCCTCTAGGATATGCCCGAGTGGCATCACCTCTTCGACCCGCATCCCTAGTAATCTCTTTTCCCGCCCGTCCCCCTCCCGTCCCCGTTCCATCAGCCACCCAATATGATGAACGCAACAGACAACCCGGCGGACGTGCCCGCCCAGCCATCCTATGGCGACAACGACATCGAGGCTGCTCACGATTCCGGAGCAGCCGGTCCCAGCGGGCACAGCAACGGCATCACCATTGCGGAAAATCTCCCGCACCCCAACTCACCGCCTGCCCCAAAACGGCAGGGCGGCTCGACGTCGACGCACAAGACAAAACGCTCTCGCTGGGCCACTCGTAAGATGACTGTCAAGAGTAGTAACAAGAAGCGTTTGTCTCTCATTGGCCGTCACGGCAAGTCCCTCGCCAATGAGAAGAAACGCGCATCGGCCGGTTCCGAGTCGTTCCGCCAAGGCGGCGAACCCAATAATGCCGACCCGAATGCCCCCCCTGCCGACGAGGAGGAGGAAGAGCACGATGGCCCTGGTCCACGCACGCTCTACTTCAACCTTCCATTACCGCCCGACCAGAAGGACGAGAACGGCGCGCCCAAGCAAACGTACTCGCGAAACAAGATTCGGACTGCCAAGTACACACCGCTGTCGTTCATCCCGAAGAACTTGTACTTTCAGTTCCAGAACATTGCCAACATCTTCTTCTTGTTTGTTGTCATTCTTGCTGTATGTGTATTTCCCTCGCTTGGAGCTGTTTCCCTGTTTGGTTGGCTCTCCGTCGTCCCGCCCTAGCCGCGTTGTTCTCTTTGCTGACCATTTTCTCACCTAGTTTTTCTCGATTTTCGGTGTCGAGAACCCCGGTTTGAACTCTGTCCCACTTATCGCCATTATTGTTATTACGGCCATCCGTGATGCCATTGAGGACGTGCGCCGTACGCGCTCGGATAAGACTCTGAACAACTCCCCCGTGTACCGCCTACTGGACTGGAACAATGTCAATGTTGTCCAGGACAATGTGTCGGCCTGGCGCAAGCTCAAGAAGGCCACCTCGCGCTTCTTCTCGAGACTCTGGCACCTTATCAAGCGCCTCTGGAAGAAGGAGAGCAAGGACAAGCAGAAGGCCGCCGAGGTCGGCCCCAATGGCTACGATCCGCGCGTGTCTATCGAGACACGTCATACGCGCCGCGAATCGATGCTCTCGCCGTACAGTCAGCGCGACTCGTTTGTGTCTGCACGCGAGAACATCCAGATGACGCCGGTTCCCTCGCCTTCGCCCCGCAATGCACCGCCTCAGATGCAGGACATGCTCTCTGTCGCCCAGGACAAGACGCGCCCTACGTCGGCATTTTCTTTCAACCCCGCCACCGATGGCGAGTTCAACGTCGTCAATGCTAAGCCTGATCTCCTGAACCACAATATTATCCCTGAAGGCAAAGCCCGCTTCCATCGCGGCGCCTGGAAGGATCTGCAGGTTGGCGACTTTGTTCGTATCTATAACGACGACGAACTACCTGCCGACGTTGTCGTGCTGGCGACTTCCGACCCGGATGGTGGCTGCTACATCGAGACCAAGAACCTGGACGGCGAGACAAACCTCAAGTTCCGCCAGTCTCTTCGCTGTGGCCGCAGCCTCAAGCACGCGCGCGACTGTGAGCGTGCCCAGTTCTACGTCAAGAGCGAACCGCCCCAGTCGAACTTGTACAAGTACAACGGCGCCATCCACTGGAACCAGTCCTTTGAGGAGGACCCCTCTGGCGCTGTGCATGAGATGTCTGAGCCTATCTCCATCGACAACCTCCTGCTCCGTGGCTGCAACCTCCGCAACACCGAGTGGGCGCTGGGCATTGTTCTCTTCACTGGTCATGACACGAAGATCATGATGAACGCCGGTGACACTCCTAGCAAGCGTGCCCGTATTGCTCGTGAACTCAACTTCAACGTCATCTGCAACTTCGGTGTCTTGTTCATTATGTGTCTGATTGCCGCTCTTGTCAACGGTGTTTCGTGGGCTAAGACCGACGCATCGCTTGCCTATGTCGACATGGGTCCGTACGGTGGCACGCCTCCGCTGGCCGGCTTTGTCACGTTTTGGGCCGCTTTTATTCTGTTCCAGAACTTGGTGCCCATTTCTCTTTATATCACGGTTGAGATTATCCGCACCTTGCAAGCCATCTTTATCTACAGCGATGTCGAGATGTACTACGAAAAGGCCGACCAGCCCTGTATTCCCAAATCGTGGAACATTTCCGATGATGTTGGCCAGATCGAGTACATTTTCTCTGACAAGACTGGTACTCTGACCCAGAACGTCATGGAGTTCAAAAAGGCGACGATTAACGGCCAGCCCTACGGTGAAGCTTACACCGAAGCCCAGGCTGGTATGCAGAAGCGCATGGGTATCGACGTCGTCAAAGAGGCCGAGCGGGCCAATGCCGAGATCGCCGTTGCCAAAGATAAGGCGCTCGCCGGTCTCCGCAAGCTCAACGACAACCCGTACCTCCACGACGACGAAATCACGTTCATTGCCCCTGACTTCGTCGATGATCTTTCTGGTGTCCACGGTGCCGAGCAGCAGCACGCCAATGAGCAGTTCATGCTCAGCCTTGCTCTCTGCCACACCGTCTTATCTGAGAAGATCCCGGGCGACCCGCCCCGCCTTATTTTCAAGGCCCAGTCCCCCGATGAGGCTGCCCTCGTCGCCACCGCCCGTGACATGGGCTTCACTGTCCTTGGCAACACGGACGTCGGTATCCGCCTGAACGTTATGGGCGAGGAGCGGCACTACCCCGTCCTCACCACGATCGAGTTCAACTCCACTCGGAAGCGCATGAGCGCCATTGTGCGCATGCCCGACAACAAGATCGTGCTCATCTGCAAAGGTGCCGACAGCATCATCTACTCTCGGCTCAAGCGCGGCGAGCAAGTCGAGCTGCGCAAGGCGACGGCGGAGCACTTGGAGATGTTTGCCCGCGAGGGTCTGCGTACGCTCTGTATTGCGCAGCGTGTCCTGACCGAAGACGAGTACTACTCGTGGCGCAAGATCCACGACGCTGCCGCCACTGCGGTGGACAATCGTGAGGAGAAGATGGAGGCCGCGGCTGAGCTGATCGAGCAGGACCTCACCCTGCTCGGCGGTACCGCCATTGAAGATCGCCTGCAGGATGGCGTTCCCGACACCATTGCTTTGTTGGCCGAGGCTGGTATCAAGCTGTGGGTTTTGACTGGCGACAAGGTCGAGACGGCCATCAACATCGGTTTCTCATGCAACCTGCTGAACAACGATATGGAACTGTTGCATCTCAGAGTGGATGAGGACGAGTCTGGCAACACCACCGATGACGACTATATGGAGCGCATCGAGGCCCAGCTGGACAAGGGTCTTGCGGCCTTTGGCCTGACAGGCAGCGACGAAGACCTGACGGCTGCGCGTGCCAACCACGAGCCGCCAGCCCCTACGCACGCGGTCGTTATTGACGGCTTCACGCTGCGCTGGGCCTTGAGCGACGAGCTGAGCCAGAAGTTCCTGCTGCTGTGCAAGCAGTGCAAGTCCGTTCTGTGCTGTCGTGTGAGCCCTGCGCAGAAGGCCGCCGTGTGCGCCCTGGTCAAGAACGGCCTGGACGTCATGACTCTGTCGATTGGTGACGGTGCCAACGACGTGGCCATGATCCAGGAGGCCGATGTTGGTGTCGGTATCGCTGGTCTGGAGGGTCGGCAAGCTGCCATGTCCTCTGACTACGCGATTGGCCAGTTCCGCTTTTTGAAGCGGCTTGTCCTCGTGCACGGCCGCTGGTCGTACCGCCGCATGGGTGAGAGTATCGCCAACTTCTTTTACAAGAACATCATCTGGGTGTTTTCGATTTTCTGGTTCCAGATTTTCTGCAACTACGACATGACCTACATTTTCGACTACACATACATTCTGATGTTCAACTTGTTCTTCACCTCGGTGCCTGTCATCCTCATGGGTGTTCTGGACCAGGACGTCCCCGACACGGTATCGCTCGCCGTCCCGCAACTGTATCGTCGTGGTATTGAGCGCCTGGAGTGGACGCAGCAGAAATTCTGGTATGCACATCTTTGTTGTCTTCCGTCTATCCCATTATTCTAGCTCGCTTGATCCCCCCCCCACCCCAAATTCCTTCTCCCCTGGTAGGACACCCTGTCTCCCTTTTTTGCTTGCTAACCATGTGTTTCTTGTCACTTTCTAGGCTGTACATGGCTGATGGTCTCTACCAATCTCTCATGTGTTTCTTCATTCCCTACCTGACCATGGTCCGGACGCCCTTTGCCTCCTTGAATGGTTTGGATGTGGCTGATCGTCTTCGCTTGGGCGCCTACATTGTGCATCCGACGGTCCTAACCATCAACCTGTACATGCTCATCAACACCTACCGGTGGGATTGGTTGATGGTGCTCGTTGTCGCTCTCAGTTTCCTGTTCGTCTTCTTCTGGACTGGTGTTTACACGTCGACGACGTACTCTCAGTACTTTTACGGCACTGGGGCGGCCATCTACGGCGAGGCGAGCTTCTGGGCGGTGTACTTTATCGTGCCCGTTTTGTGCATCTTCCCCCGCTACGGAATCAAGGCGCTGCAGAAGGTGTACTTCCCGTACGATGTCGACATCATCCGGGAGCAGGCCCAGCAGGGCAAGTTTAAAGACTATGACAGGGACGGCCAGCTCGTCAAGAGAGAGACCGGCCCTGACGTTGAGAAGCTGGTGGACGGCACCAACTCGGCGGGCGGGTCCTCCTCGGAAGGCTCCCGCAAGGGCAAGAAGCACAACTCGCAGCACATGCAGTTTGCCAGTGTCGACGAAGACCGGCGGCCCATCTACCCGCCGTCCGTTGCCACACACAATACGCGTACGCAAAACGGTAGTGACGGCACCAACTATAGTGGTGGTGACCACGATCGCCAGTACTCTGTTGACGAAATGAACATAGGTTTGGCGGTGTCCTCCACTGACTACACTGCCACGGCGTCGGGCCGGGGCCGCCCATCGATTGACCGGGCCCGGCCGTCGTACGACCGTATGCGTGCGTCAATGGACCGCGTCCGGGCTAGCTACGAAGCCAGCAGCGACTTCACGACGGCCGCGCGCTTGTCACGGCTGGAGTCCTCCCACTCAGCTGGTCGCAACCTCGACGAGGCTTCTGGCCAACATGGTCATGACAGCGCTGCCAGCCGGTTTATCCACGGGCGCCTTCGCGGCCTCTCGATGATTTCTAATAAGAACAAGGCCACGTAGAAGCACCGTTACTTTTCTGTGTTGTGTCGTCGACGACCGGCGTTGTCTTCTCGGAGTTTCACGCTTTTATTCCCACGTCTGACTTTTCTTAATCAATCTTGTCACTTTTTGTTTATTGTTTTCATGGCGTTGTATGAATAGATCCTTTCCTGGGGCCTTAAAAAGGGAGCACTTTTGGTAGTCTCTTGATGTTTTTCATTTTATTGTTGTTTAGTCTCCTGCCACTTACATTATTGTTTCTTTCTGCTTTGTCCTTCCCCATTTTTCATAGCTGCATTTTGCATACCCCCTTTTTCATGTCTCAATTTGTCATTTGCTTATTTTCTTCATTCTGTTTCTTCGTCTGCTTCACGCGTCATCGCTTTTGTATACCGTTTCTGTGATATTACTGTTTTTCTGTCTCACTGTCGTCCGTCTTTGGTCTATCATTGTGTCTCTCGACTAGATCACTTTCCTTTGCATACATCGCAGCTCACATACACTCCCCAGCCATCCTCCTATTTGAATGTGCTCAAGCATTCATGATCTGCACGACTAATCTACGAAACCAGGTGAAAGCAAAGAAACTCGTGCCGCGGCCGTCGGTTTTTGGACAAAAGAAGACTAGAATAAGTTAATGGCTATTTTCACTTATAACCGACTGTTGTGTGTCTTCTGTGTCTCTTGATATCTCTTTGTGCTCCATGGTGGTTCTCTGTCCCTCTCTGTCTGTTTTTAACGGTTCACCCGTCCTTTCTTTCAATATCTTCATACCGCACCGGCGTTCGCGAACATGTTCTGTTCTTTTCTATTTTCTGTTTCTTTTGTTTCTTTGCATGCCCGTTTTTTGACTTGGCCGTCCAAGGGAACAGCCGTCTTTCATGCACGTGTGCTTTTCTATTGTATGTAGCGGTTCTTGGTCGTACACGCAAGTTGCAGACTTATAAAAAATCACAACGTATTAAAATCAATCTACATGCATGCTCGTAGCCCCGCTTCTGCTTCTCTATGTAACCCAGGTCCTTTTGCGCCCTACATCCCCGCTCACGCAACCCAACACCTATGCCCGCCGTTGCCGCCGTTGCCGCTCCCACTCTGCCCGCTCCTCATCGTCACTGCCACTAAACTCGGCGTCGTCATCGTATGCGGTGGCAGCCGGCGGCGGGACCGGTGGTGCCGCCGACGACGGTATGGCTGGTGCGGCACCGCTTGGGCGGCCCGGTGGTGGTGGCGGCGGCGGCGGTGCAGACGAGGGCTTGCTGCTGCTGTTGCTGTTGGAACTGTCGTCGACAAAATCGCTGGCGTTGAGCAGCATGTACTCTTGCGTCTGGATCAATTGGCGCATCTGCGGGTAGCGCGGGTCGACGAGCTGTGTGGCGGTGAGGCCGGCCTTGTTCTTGATGCGCGGGTTGGAGCCGGCCTCGAGCATCATGCCGACGAGAGCCTGGGCAAAGGGCTGCTGGGCGGCGGGCTCGGCGTTGGACCAGCGGATGGCGGTGTGGAGCGGGGTGTCGCCGTCGCGGCGGGAGATGGGGTCGCACTCGAAGCCGGGCTGGTCGAGGAGGGCATCGATGATTTCGTCTTACACAGTTAGCAGGGTGAGAGCGAAGCGAAGCGGACGCATGCGGACCACAACGTACAGTTTCCTTGCGAGGCGGCCTCGTGGTAGAGGTGGTTGCCGAGGACGGTGACGGTCTCGTTGAGCAGGCGGGCGGCCTCGGTCTCGGAGCGGCCCTTGAGCACCTCGGCGAGCAGGTCGGGGTTGTTGCGGCGGCAAGCCTCAATAAGCTGCTCCTGGACGGTGGCGCCCTGTGTGTGTGTTAGCGAAAGGCTGTGGAGAGGGGGCGGAGGCGTAGAGAGTCGAGGTCAAATGCGTACTTCGTGCTCTTCGTCGGCCATTTTTGTTTTCTGTGAAGAAGATGCTAGGCGTGTTTGGGGGAAAGGCAGGAAAGAGTTGGTTTCGAGCTTGGTGTGGTATCCGACAAGGTATGTGAGTTGTGTATGGCCCCTATTTCGATATGTCGCGGAGTGTGCGCGTCCAAGGTGCCTGTGTTTCGTTGAAGAGACGTCGAGATAGGTAGGGCAAAGATGAGACGGGCTGAATTGGACGCAGAGAAGGCTGTCGTTTCAGGGCTGAGCGCTAGGAAAGGGCAGAAACACGAGACACAGCAACGTGAGTGGAAAGAACGGAGGAGAGCTTTCTATGGCGGTGGTAATCTGGTGTGTCCCTTCTGCAGCGCGCATGTAGGCGGGGAAGGAGAAGAGGGGCAGAAATGTGAGACTGGCGAAGGCGGTTGTAACGGCTCCCATTGGAAAAAGGAAGGGGGCGCGTCCAGCCAAGGCAGGCACATTAATGGGATTATGGGGCGCCTCGCCAGGGGCGCGCCCTTGCCTTGCCGTTGGGGTCCTTTGGACGGGGTGGCTTAGTGTTCGTCACTGCAATGGAGAAAGCGTGTTAGTTGCGGAAGCTGCGGACGTAACTATCTTACGTTTTATCAGGCAGGAACAAACGAACATCCACCTATTCCTTTTTTCTCCAGCTAACATACAATGTTTTCAAGTCACTTATTATCTGGTCTTTTTGCGTAGGTTTTCCGAGAGGAAAAGAAGATTTGGTTCTTGACGCTGAGCGATCTTACTCTAGGACAGCAAAGATGACAAAATCACAGTCGCATGTGTCAAGACATTCGCATATAATAGATGCAGGACGACGCGATATAGCAGTGAGCAGCAATGAAAGGATGAGATTAAATGGATAAAAAATCGTTAATGGAACCTTTTGGTCCTCACATGAGAATCACAAAAAAACAAAAATGAAAAAGAAAACCAACCGACCGCGAGATGACTTTGGCCGTCATATGTTCAGACTTTCCCCTTAGCAGTGCGAAGCTCTCATAAACCGAGATGCCATCCAGCCAAGGCGAAAGAGTTCCCTGCAGTAAAAGCCCCTTCTTGTCCCGTCCAGCTCGTGGAATGAAAAGAAACACGTTCCACCCCTCCCAAAAAAATGTCATGAAATGCAGCATACAAGGAGATCCCACGCAAGAAAGGGACATAAACCAAAGACCCAGCAGAAGAAATGAAAGCTAGGAAAGGTGAGACCTGACAAAAAAGGCATTTCACCTGCGCAGGACGAGCGAAGAGAAAGCAAAGGGCAATCCATCTACCATCTAGCTCACACGCCGCCGCTTCACGGCCGGATCCGGGCTGCTTCCTCTGCTGAGATCGGTTCGCTGGATCTCTTCTGTCAAAGCCGGACTAGGGGACTTGCCAAAGAGGCCGTGGCCGCCGTCATCGTCGCCATCAGCGCCGTGTCCGTTGTCGGCACTGTTGCTGGGGTTGATGGTGAAGCTGAAGTCGTCCGCAAGAGGGGCAATGCCGCCAGCACCACCAGACACTGGTGCTGCAGAGCCTGCCGTGCCGGCGCCCGCGTTGCCGCCACCCACGAGATCGTCCGTCGCGAAGTTGAAGTCGTCACCAAAGGCGTTTGAGTCAAGGTACTGGCCGAGATCAAAGTATCCCGGGCTCTGCATGCCCGGGTTCGTGCCGCCAACGGAGATGGCGTCCTCGTCAATGCCCGGAACACGCCCCGACGGGCTCAGGGGACCCAGCATCTGCGTCAGGTCGCTGATCTTGGCATTTTGCTCGTCCTGCAGCCGTTGGAGCGCCTCGATCTCGGACTGCGTGTTCGAGATGTCCTGCAGCGACGGCGGCGGCACGGTCTGCACATTGCCGAGAATTGGCGACAGCGATGTGCTGGCGCCATCCGCTGCTGAAAGCATACCCGGCACGTTGTTGGAAGCGCTGCCAGCATTGGTCGCCGGGATCGTCATCGGGACCTGGAGGGACAGGGGCACGCCGCCAGGGCCGGTCATAGGACTCTTCTGGGCCAGGTTCGCGACATTGGGCTGCTGAGGCTGTTGCTGGCCCATATTGCCATTGTTGTTGCCCTGCCCCGACATGAGGCCAATCACCCGGTCCCGTTGATCTGTGCTCATGTTGGCCGGCGTGCCGGCCGCCGCTTCGAGCAGGTCAATCGCAGAACCGGACGCTGGCGTGTTGGCGTTGGTGTCGTTGATGATCCGCATCATGCCTTCCTGCGGGTTGGCTTGCAGCTCGTGCTGCAAATAGGTGTTTTCGCTCGGCGAATCAAAAAGTTCTGTAACCGAGCCCATGGCCGGCTGGTGTCCGGCTTGGCCTACGCTTGTATGACCGTAGCTCGCGCCCACATGTTGCTGCCCGGGTGAAAGGACGGACGACGAGCGTGCGCTGCTCCCGCGGGCACCCGCGCCGCCGCTATTACCGGACGCTTGCGGAGTGGATGCGGTGGTCGAGGAGGCGCTGGGCGCCGGGATCGGGGGCAACAGCCTCTGCTGTCGCTTCATCGGGGGCGTGCTCAGATTGGTTGCCTGAGGCGTCGTTCGCCGTCGGTCAAAATCGTCGGTGAGATCCACGACACTGCCGGTGGGCATCTGGCCATTCGGCAAGATGCTTGCCAGCAGCTCGGTAACGCCCTGGACACCGCCCTGCTCCTCGAGCGACTTGCGGAAGACGTTGGCCAAGAAGTTGAGAATGGCGTTGATCGAGTTTTCGTGGCGCTCGTGCATGTTCTGGAAGAGGCGGGCCTGTTGTTGAAGTTGCGCATTGTCGTACTGCAGTCTCTGCATCACTTTCGAAATCTGGGTCTGCCGCGTCTGCAGCGTGTTGAGCTCGTCCTTGATAATTTGGAAGTCCTTCTTCTGGAGCGGCGCCAACTCGCCGCTGGCGTGACCGTTGGCGTCCAGAGCAACGGCACCACTCGCACCAGTTGCTCCGCCACCACTGGCCCCCAAGAGGTTGCTACCGCCGGCACCGAGCCCCGCGCCGGGCGCCCCGTAGCCGCGTCCTTGCTGGTTGCCCATCCCTTGAATGCTGGCATGGTGCGCCATCTGCGACGGTTCGTCAATGGCCACTTCCTCGTCACTGTCACCGTCACCGTCGTCTTTCTTGCCGCGCTTCGCCTTGCTCCCGCTTTTCGGCTTGTTGATAAGCCACAGTAGATTCGGGTGGCCGCGCCGGAAGTACGGGTTGTAGTACTCGCTGGGGCTCTTGTTCTTCCGCTCGCTCGCCTTCATGGAATTGTCTGACAGGCCGACTCGCTTGTGGAAGCCGTACATGTTAAGCTGGCGGACGAACGACGCATAATTGTTGTGTTTGAAGAGTTCCGGGATGAGTGTCTTTGCAAATTCGTCCTCGTCCAGCACGATGAACGAGTCGCCGTTTTCGGACCAGCGGATCAGCTCCGTATTCTTGGCCTCTTCGAGAAAACTGCTCAGCTTCTGCACAAACGGCGGGATCTGCTTCCGCTTCGCTTGCGAGTCCTTCTTGATACGCTGCGCGCGCTCTTCCAAGACTTCGATGCTCTCGTTCTCGCCGGGCAGGCCCGTGCCTCCATTGCCATTGTTGTTGTTGCTGCTGCTGTTGACGGCAGCGAGATGGCCACCCACACTGTGGTTGAGGCTGGTACTCAGCGCGCCCGCGTCGTCGCCAAAGGCAGACCAGTCCGTGTTCGGATCAAACGCCGGCCGGGCCACAGATGGAACCAGGGCGCGATTGGGTGGCCGGCGAGCAATGGCCGTGGATGTCGGCTGCGGTTGGACCTGGCCTACTTGCTGCACGGCGGGCTGAGGCTGGATATGAAGTTGCTGTGGCTGGGCAGCCTGCAGCGGTAGCTGTTGCGGTTGCTGCTGCTGCTGCTGCTGCTGCTGTTGTTGTTGTTGCTGTTGTTGTTGCTGTTGTTGTTGCTGTTGTTGTTGCTGCTGTTGGCGAAGCTGTTGCTGGAAGAACTGGCCCTGATTGCCCATCATATATGAGTTTGCATTTTGAGCGAGATTGGGGAAACCATCAGGCAGCCCGCCAGACCATTGTAGCAGCTGGTCTTGCTGCGTCGCCGGGTTGAAGCCAGGCTGCCCGTTGCCGGCAACGGGGAAGACGGGCGGATCGCCGGGCGCGGCGCGCTTACGAGGATTCGGCGACATGGCTGCTGGCTATGGGGAGCTGTCGTAACAGAAGTGGAGGAGTGTCCAAGACGTGCAAGCCGTGCAAGGCGCGGAAGTCGTAAGCTTCGAGGGCTGCTGACCGCCTCTGGCTGCTGAAGTCGAGGGATGCACGTCAAGCGACGAACAGGTCGCGATGTGTCGTTATGAGGTCGTCGGACGGGAAGCGTGTGCACCGTAACAGCGTCACAAGATGAATTGAAAGGAAACAGTCGCCGAATGCAACCCGGTGAGATAACCAAGCTGTCAAGGGGCCGTCGTTCGTCCGGAGGCGCGGTC
Source organism: Sporothrix brasiliensis 5110 (assembly GCF_000820605.1). NCBI lineage: Eukaryota > Fungi > Ascomycota > Sordariomycetes > Ophiostomatales > Ophiostomataceae > Sporothrix > Sporothrix brasiliensis. The sequence continues at coordinate 997,797 of NW_024467137.1, read as the reverse complement.
GTCGGTTGGCGCGGTCGCAGATATGCACTCGAAATAATATACTATGAGGATTGAGATCACTTGTGCCGTTCCACGCAAGGATCGGCCGTCACAGTGTTCGTGGGAGACAATGATCGTCTAGTTGCTGGCCGTCTGTCGCAGTCCGTTTGATCGCGATCGAGGGCCTTTCGGGCGCAATCGCTGGCCATCTCTGTTGGGCGCAGCGAATCCGAGGCGGCCGCACGAGGACGTAAATATATTGCACGTACAGGTCGGAAGGGAGGGGGATGGCGGGTCGTCGTATGTCGTGTTGTTGTATCGTGGCTGTTTGCTGTTTTCCTCTTTGATTTTTTTTTTGTCTCTCTTTCGTTTTTCTGTAGCCCGCTAGGGCGTGAGGCTCTATGTCGCTGGCGCATGCAATTGGCGTGCTAAGACACAAAAGCGGGCAGGGCGGCACGCTGACGGCCTTGCTTTCCACTGCGGAGTTGCGCCAGGCCATCCACTGTTGCTCCGTCCGCTACGGCGGCCTGTTCGGGTTACCTACAACTGTAGCGGTCAGAGAACAACATGCTCTTATTCAGTGTCACCGGCCAATCAGAGCGCGCGGTGACAAGCCTGCACATTGGAAAACTTATGCTCCGTATTTTCTGCTGGGCAGCTCTTTCCTCGTGCAGTTTCGCGCTGATACCGTCGTCCGCCCTTTCTGCCTAACTCATTATGCATGTTGCCAACTTTGACAAATTACCTGATCGATCCTTCCGCTGCAGTGGCAGGCGAGCAAGACGGCAGCATGGGAAGTCACGCTCGGCCAACGTGGTCACTATGCTCCTAGGGGAAAAAAAACCGGGACCGGTTAAAGACCCGGGCAGCGATTGCAGTGTTCGGGTCCTGCCGTGGCTCGGAGACGTGCTGTATGGGGCCAACACTCCACTGTAAATCCGTCGGTCACAGCGTCTTTACATTCGACCGAACCCGGTTCCTTTTACGCCCTTGACGCAAATTACGTCTCATTGTCTTGACAGCCTTACCGTAAGACTCTGCGCAATCCTGTAGGCAAACACGTGGCAGGTTGGAAACTTCGAGCACCTTCTAGAATGTAATTTTAACATGCAAATGGGTATTGTTTTTGTACACTATCTTGTAGCCTGCTCCATCTCATGACACGAGATCACATCACCTGGCCCCTCGTCCAGATACTGTTGCTGCCTGTGACAATTTCGCATGTCGTGTCTGGTCCCGATGGCCCCCGGCACGACCGCTGTCCCGCCGCGAGCTGCTCCTCTCCTCTTTGAGCGCGTGCGCCTTCTCGCGCGGGTCGATCACAATCAGCTCCTCCTCGGCCTTCTTTCGGTAGCTCAGGTCCTTGCCCAGCTTGTCGGCCGCGCAGTTGAGCGTGTGGGACATCCAGTCCTCGCCGTCGCTATCACTAACCTGGCCGTCCTCGCCGTTCTTATCCCAGGGCCGACAGCTCTGGCAGTTGGCAATAAAGTGCAGGTCACACACCGTGCCGTCACCCTCGCCCTCGCCCACGTCTGGTCCTGCTGTCGCCGATTGTTCTGGGGGAGGCAATGCGGCCTTGCCGTTTGCTTCCTGTCCTAGCTTGGAGGTGAATTCGTCCAGGGAGCGCAGCGTCTTCTTGTCATGGCTCGACAATCCATTTTTGCGGTCAAACTTCTTGCCGCGCCTCGCATCTGATGGGATTAGACTGTCTAGGGCCGATTTCTTATCCTCCTTTGTGTTTTCTGGCTCCACCGCAACGGTTCGCCGCATCGAGGCCTTGAGAGCAGCAATTTCGGCATTCGTCTTCTCCAGCGCCGTCATCTCTGGTTGTTTCCGCCGCGGTGCAGAGTCCGGGTCGGTTTCGGAGTCGGACACGTGCTTGTCCTTGCCTCTCTTTGAAGACTTTGTTAAGCGCTCTGGAGATGATTTTCCAGAGAGCGTTCGTGAAGGTAATGTTGTCTTGTGGTGGTGTGTGCTTTCTGTGCGTTCCAGCTTTGCATCCTTGTCCTCGGCCTCGTCCTCGTCGTCCTTGTCGAGCTTCGCCCTTTTGCTCTTCCCTCGTGACGACGCCGCCGAATCGCCTTCCAGATCATCCTCGACGTCGTCCCCGAAGCTCAAGAGGTTCTTGTTGACACCCTTTTTGCGCTTTGTCTTTTTCTTCTCGTCCGTTCCTCGTGGCGCGCTTACTGCGCTGTGTCGTGCGTCCCGCTCCGTCTTGCGCATGTCCGAGAACGGGTTGGTCAGGATCTCCGTCCGCGTAATCCGTGTTGGGTACAGCGGCCGCTCACTGCCCTCCTGCACATCGCCTTGGCCGATCTTTGTGAGGTTGTAAATTGTCGGCCCTGCCACGCGGCCAAACACTGTGTTCTTGCCGTTGAGCTCGTCCGTCTTGTCCAGTGTGAAGAAGAACTGGCTACCGTTGGTGTCCGGCTTGCCTTCGTTGGCCATACCCAATAGTCCGCGCCGGTTGAACTTGAGCCGCGTATGGAACTCATCCTTGAAGCCGATGCCGTGCGGTCCTGCGTTGGCGCCGCGGCGCTCGTCCATGGGCCACACGTCCAGGTCGCCCGACAGCGCGCCACCGTCAAAAATCGACTCGCCGCCATTGCCGGTGCCGGTCGGGTCGCCGCCCTGGACAATGAAGCCGGGCACGAGGCGGTGGAAGATGGTGTTGTCGTAGTAGCCGTCGAGACAGTGCTGCAAGAAGTTGCGGCTTGTCAAGGGCGTCTGCTTGGCAAACAGCTCGATGGCGATCTCGCCGCTGGTCGTGTGCAGAACGAGCGACGCCGTCGGTTGCGGCTCCGTGTCGTAAAACGTCGACATGGCTGTCAAAGTGTTGGGCGCTGCGAAGGTGGACAGAATGTCGCGACTTTCGACGTTCTCCCAAAACGTGTTTCAATAGCTATTCCAGGCACAATTTCGTATAAACTTCACTTTTAGCCACTGGGTGCGGTTACAACGGGCCTAAACTTGTCAAAGCGGCAAAGTCGATCACGTGCACGTGACATCGTCCAACCGAGAGTCCAGCAGGCAGACGGTCAGTCCGTAGCTGCTAAGCTGCTGTGGTGCAATTCTGGGTTAACCCGAACCAGCAAGGAGCTTGGGACGTTTCTTGCCTTGGCCCCTCGCAAGCCACACCTTCACTCCAAAAGTCCCGCACCCCATCTACTCAGCCATTCCTATCGGCCGGCATCAACCACACTCTGCACTGACAGCCGACTGCTAACGATAGCTGTTGCCTCGCTCCTTCCTCAGTCACCTCTTGCTTATTTTCGTCGGACCCGCTGCCAACGCCGCTCGACTCCCTCTCTCGGCCTCTCAGCGACATCCGTCACCAGCTCCTCAGCCTCTTCTTTTCCTCTCCCTTCGTCATTCCGTGGTTTGGCCTCCCGCCAACCGACACCCACGACTGCCAGCACCATGGACCCTCGCGTTTCCTCCTCGTTCAACATCAACCCGCACATCACCTACAACACCGTTGGCGGTGCCAATGGCCCTTTGGTTATTCTCGACAATGTCCGTCTTTGTTCTTCCTCTTATTCATGCCTCATTTCGAGTGCTGCCTCGACATGGACATTTGGCTGACTTGTGAACTGTCTAGGTCAAAAACCCCCGCTACAACGAGATTGTCAATCTGACGCTGCCCGATGGCTCCGTCCGCGCTGGCCAGGTCCTTGAGGCCAGAGGTATGTTGCTAATTTACGCTGTGACGATGTCTTTCTGGGAGGCTGGGCATATGTGCTAACGGGTCGTTTCTCCCATCCCAGGCAGCCGCGCTGTTGTCCAGGTACGACGATGGCATCGATAGATCTCAGCGAGTTCGATCTTGCAATATCCAGGGTGCATGCTAATGACTGCAGGTGTTTGAGGGTACTACTGGTGTAGATGTGAAGAAGGTACGTTGGCATCAGACGGCATCAAGACTGCTACCCAATTTGTCTTTCTCAATGGCACATGTCCAGCCCTAACGTAGCTTCTCTCGACAGACCAAGGTCGAGTTCACCGGCGAGAGCTTCAAGCTCGGCGTCTCCGAAGACATGCTGGGCCGTATCTTTGACGGTTCTGGCCGCGCCATCGACAAGGGACCCAAGGTGCTAGCCGAAGAGTACCTTGACATCAACGGTAGTCCCATCAACCCCTACTCGCGCGTCTACCCCGAGGAGATGATCTCGACCGGTATCTCGGCCATCGACACCATGAACTCGATTGCCCGTGGCCAGAAGATCCCCATCTTCTCCGCCTCCGGTTTACCACACAACGAGATTGCTGCCCAGATTTGTCGCCAAGCCGGCCTGGTGCAGCGCGAAGGTGTCACCAACAAGGGTGTGCACGACGGACACGAGGAGAACTTCTCCATTGTCTTCGCCGCCATGGGTGTTAACTTGGAGACGGCTCGCTTCTTCACCCGCGATTTTGAGGAGAACGGCAGTTTGGAGCGTGTCACGCTTTTCCTGAACCTTGCCAACGATCCTACGTGCGTTCCATGCCCTTTTGTTTTATTTTTCGTCATACAGGAAGCTAACAAATTAGGATCGAACGTATCATCACACCCCGCCTAGCCCTGACGACCGCCGAGTACTACGCCTACCAGCTCGAGAAACACGTCCTCGTTATTCTGACCGATCTGACGTCCTACTGCGATGCCCTGCGTGAGGTGTCTGCCGCCCGCGAGGAGGTGCCCGGACGTCGTGGTTACCCCGGTTACATGTACACGGATTTGTCCACCATTTACGAACGTGCCGGCCGTGTCGAGGGCCGCAACGGTTCCATTACGCAGATCCCCATTCTGACCATGCCCAACGACGATATTACTCACCCCATCCCCGATCTGACGGGATACATTACCGAGGGCCAGATCTTTGTTGACCGCGCGCTGTACAACCGTGGCATCTATCCGCCCATCAACGTGCTGCCGTCGCTTTCACGTCTGATGAAGTCGGCCATTGGCGAGGGCATGACGCGCAAGGACCACGGTGACGTGTCGAACCAGCTGTACGCCAAGTACGCCATTGGTCGTGACGCGGCGGCCATGAAGGCTGTCGTCGGTGAAGAGGCGCTGTCGGCCGAGGATAAGTTGTCGCTCGAGTTCCTGGACAAGTTTGAGCGCCAGTTCATCAGCCAGGGCCAGTACGAGTCGCGCACAATCTATGAGTCGCTGGATCTAGCGTGGAGCCTGCTGCGGATCTACCGCAAGGACATGCTGAACCGTATCCCGGCCAAGGTTATCAACGAGTACTACCAGAGAACGGCGGAGCGCAAGGGCAAGGCAAAGGCGGACAACAAGCCGGCGCCGGAGGAGGAGAACCTCATTGACGCATAAGCGCATTCGAGCACTTGTGTTTTGTATTTTCTACCACCCGCCTCCCAACAACCATATATAATACGGTGCGCGTGCTCTGATGGAGAAAGGCGGGTGAGGAGGGAATGAAGCCCACTCACTCTGCTGGGTGTCGTCTCTCGTAGTTCGGTCTCTTTGTTGCATTTACCCTTTATCATTTATTCACTGCCCTGGTTTTGACGCTCGCTTGCTCTTCGTTGGTGTCTCGATATCGGTGATGTTCTTGGAGGAGGAATCGGGGATGTATATGCCGGTTAAGAGTATATTTGCATGTGCTTCTGGCCAGTGTCTACTTTCCTCATACGATGCAGAGAGACAGGCAGGATGCCATTGTTTATGTTCATTTTTGTATAGGCTGTTTTCAACGTCCATATTGCTCCATGCTCGCACAGATTAGACTATTTCATATGACATACATTACTCACCTTTTTTTTCTTTTTTTAGCTGAGGTCGCGCTATGCTCAGGGCATCGTTTTGCCACTTGGAATCAGAATATCGAGTACTACAACTTTGCATGTTGGCAAGGCTGAGCGTGAAAGCGAAGCCCCGTCAAATCAGATTGGACCTGCACCTTTTATGGGGCGTTGCCGCTGTTCATATAACATTAAGATCAATATGACAAAACTGAGCAACGAAAGACACGACGAGGGAGACGGCGGGATAGACAGATAAACCTCGAACACCGGTCTGAGCAGAAAAATGCTCAGAACAAAAGATGTGCGGATTGAGTGACGGCCCCACCGGGAAAAAGTAATGATTGACCCTGGCTTTCGGACTCCAGCGATGACCTCACGATGGATTCGAAGAACCCAAGTTCAGAGAACTCCCAAGCTGTTCGTCTCGGCTAGCACTAGGTCAAAAGAAAGTAGTAGCGACAATGTAAAGGATTCAAAATATCATTGTGGATAAGAAGGTAAGATACAAATCAGCAAGGCACGTCCAGTTGGCGTCGGAAGGCTGCGAACAGCCAATGTCTTACTTGGATGAATAATGCACTTGTTGGTGACCCAGCAACATTTGCGACCTTCTCTGACTGTTTACGCGACAATCCTTGGCTCATCACACCGCCAAACCAACAGAAATACTCGCACATCGCATGAGACGTGTGACAATCCCACAAACCAAAGAACCGCCGTGCCTGTGCAGGTGGCGAAAGGGGTACCATTTCGGAGCTAATCAAGGGCCAATACGAGAAATATATATATATATTTAATGACGATAAGCAAGCTTGGGAGCTACTAGCTACGGCATATAAAGGACCGTGAGGGGAAAACGGACGGCGAGATCGTGGAGCGCATGTTCGTACATTCGACAACTGTACCTACGGTTGCTTGTGTTTCCGAACCGGGAAAAGATACAACGTACTTCTGTGGGCGTGAAGTACCTGAAATGGTGCAACTGCGCATTGTGACTGGTGCGTGACTCGTGTTACTTCGTTGATATGTGGCTGGCGCCTTCCAACAACAAGGTATCAGCTTGTGGAGGTGAGAAGGAATGGACTAGAGGGAAGGAACGTCGCGGACGCTTCTGCACGCTGACGCAAGTGGAGTTTGCGTTTTAAAACTGGAGACACGGCTTGAAGTGTGCCGGAAGAAAACGAGCGAACGAACGAAAGCGGCGAAAATCGCAATAGGAGCGAAGAAAAAGTAAGGAAAACGAGGCGCAAAAGTGGAAGATGAAAATTGAAGAGGCTGGACTTAAGAGGAATCAGAGGCACATCCTAGAAATGGAAGACCAGCTTAACTATCCCACAGCTGTGCCTCCGTCGTGCCTTCCTCATGTGAGACCAATTGGCCCGTTTGCGGTTGTTTGGCATTGCAGGAAGCCGCGATAGGCCTGAACCAGGCTGTATTATATTATCAGCTTATCAGCGACGGTATTATTATGGGAAACACACGAGACACAACGTTTTGAGAGCTGCGCGTTGGCCCTTCCAACAGGATATGACGCCCCGGTAAAGAACCTTAGGCATTTCACGGAAGAAAAGACGCAAAAGAGGAGCAACGAGCAAGACCTGGTCTTGGCCTGTTCATCTCGCTGCCCTTTTTACTCTTGGCGTTTCGCCCTCACGCTCATACTTCTGCTCGCTATTTCCTCTCCTTCTGATTTTGTCTGGCGAGGTCCCATTGGACTAGGTCGCTTCTGGCTTAGCGGCGCAGCTATCCTACAAGGCCGATTAGTCTTGTCACACTTTTCTGTTGATGCACTCTGGTCTAGTCATGTTTGCGCGGTCGCCCTTTCCACAATCCCTACCATTCCCGCATCTCCAGAGGATTTTGGTGTCGCAAAACCACCTGTTATTCCCTCTTTGGTACAAGCTGCAATATGCGGCGCAGGTCTGATACCTGCCACCTGCACTGTCCGTACCTGCCTCCGGTATCTTAGCTCGTCTTGCTCCCTACCACAATGGGTCGCATGTGTGTGCCACTGCAGAAAACAGAAACGGAAAGTAGCTCCTTTCTTGCTCCCTTGTTGCTGTTGCCCTTTTCTTGGCGGCTTGTTGCTGCACTCTGACTATCGCGAGCTGTCGTGGTTGCCCCCGTAATGCCCACACAAAGCATTCCCTCCCCACCCGGCAGCTCGGCCTGAAATGCCTTAACCTTTTCTATCGTGTGCCTGTGCCTGTCCTCACCCACCACCCCTTCATTGCCCATCGCTCCTTCCCGTTCCTGTGCCTGTCGCCCCTTCCCAAATTGCCCCCAAAACAAATTAAATCATCGCATACTCCCCCAGTCTCAAACCCTCTTTCCCTTTGTTTCCCTTCTCTTCCCTCTTGTCCTCTCCTGCTGTCCTCCTTCCACCCCGTTTGTAAATATATTCCAATTACTGCATTGAAGCTTTTGACAAGCCGAAATAGTATCACGTCTTCTTTCTTCTTCTTTTTTTTCGGTTTCGTCTTTTCACCACATTTCGTCTCCTTCGCCCTTCACAACAGCAAAAATGCGCAACTCGGTCGTGTTTGTCGCGCTCTCTGCGCTCGGTGCCGTCAATGCCGTCAAGAACTTCACCATTGATCCCTCGGCTGTTCCTCTAACGCTGCGGTGTATGTTTTCCCTCTGTTTCCTCTTACTCGTCCCTCTCTCTGCAGGCCGCTTTTGCGCGCCCTTCGCTATGGCGAAATTGTCACTCCGCCGTGACTTAACGATGACTTTGTTGCCTCGCCTTTTGATCTGCACACAGTAGCTAACATGTTATTTCGCCATCCACCAGCGAACTGGTGTTCTGCACAGGGCAACACGTGCTCGACGCTTTGTGACGGCAACCCCAAGGCCAACAGCTGTGACCCCGTACGTCGCGGCCCAGTCTCCCCCTTGCACCCGGACTGGCGCAGCCCAGCCCGGTCGGCTATGCTTTGTATTCGAGAATTACCAATTGTGCTGACATTCCGATACAGAACTTGTTGACCTTCAACTGTCTGTGCCAGAACGGCACCGCCCCCGGCCTCGAGTACTACACGCAGACTCTGCCTACCGTATGTCTTCTCGCGCTATCCTGGCGTAGCAATGGCTACCCGTCTCGTATTGCGACTCGATCGTTGAATTTGCGTGACTGACTCTTTCCCCCGCCCGTATAGTTCATCTGCCAGGAAGCTTACTCTGAGTGCAACGCAGCCAACGTTGGCAACGCCCAGGCCCAGAAGAACTGCACGACTAGCATTCAGGACCAGTGCGGTTCTCTCAACCCGGACAACTACACTGCTGTTGCTGCAAGCTCCTCTGCCCCGACGACCAGTGCCACAGCTACTGACAAGGGCGCGTCGGCTTCAGCTACTAACACTCCTGCGCCGAGCTCGACCAAGTCCGCGAACGGCGCCATGCCCACGGCCGTTGGCCACCTCGGCAACGGTGCCGCCGCTGTGGCTCTGGGCCTGTTTGCTTACCTCCTGTAAAGGGACAGCCTTGCAACCCCATTCAGAACTCCAAAATTAAAATATCAAAACACAGTGTGGCAGCACAACATGAGGAAACAAATGAAATTGGAGTGACTCTGGCATACCGCGATACACCTACCCCTGGGCTGGGTAGCTGGGCGACGCCACGATGTACTCGTTTCCCTGTCGCATTTTGCCATTTTGATTCTCTCCCAACCTTTCCTCATCTTCTTTATCATTCGACACTTTGATCGACTTGATGTCTTTTATGCACTCTTGTGCTCTATTTCTTTTTTTCAACATTTACGCCCACGTACTCGAAGGGGTGCCGGTCCAACCAAACCCGCAGTGCTTGCACGCGGTATTAATACTACCACCGACGAGGAGACGACGCTGACGAAGACACGGCGGAGGGCTTGTTTGATTTTATAAGCGAAGGGATGGAGGGAACGGTAGAAGGGCAGGGAAGGATGGCGACGATAATTAGCATGATGGATGATGGTGAGGCTCCGTGTCTTGTTTTTTCTCATGACCGGATCTGGCTGAAGGCGTACCGTAAGGCGAAGGCTTTGATAGTGTGCATAGGTTACCCCTATTTGTTTATTTATTTTGATGCGCGTCGCGTGTTTTGATTTTCGGTGCTTTCTTTCCAATCAGCACGGCGCAGGGGGAGAGTTGAAGCAGAGAAGGATGTGTTTTATTCAAGCATTATAGCAAGTCAAACGTACATGAGTACATGTATATGCTTGTCTCGCACGTGTCCCTTGTAGTACGTAAAACAGGCCGACGAGTGAGCTGCGGAAATACCAGAAGAAATACCAGCAATCTGGGAGAAAAAATGAAAATGAAAGAAAAGTATCATGCAGACTTGCCCTTACCCATGGAATGCAGTCGCAGTATGTCGTACATGCAATGCGGCCGCTGCCGTCTTGGCACGGAGACAACCATCGCCTTAGGAGGGATTGAAATCCGTCAATAGAATGTTGTACTTACACAAGCCTTAGCCATACGAGCTGGTACAATGTATTTCCAACTTTTTTTTATCTCCCTTGGACGTTTCTTGGCTGGATTTGTATTTATCTATTTGTTTTGATCCCACGCTGGTGTGTCAGGGATGATCCTGTCAAAAAACTGGGATGTACCGCACGTGTTTTTCTGGAGATGCAAAGTGTCCTCGACAAATAAAAGAGGATCTGGACAACAAGTTGAACAACGATCGACACAACATCCCGAGCCAACAACCAGGTTTTTCGGGCGTTATCCAGTTATCCACTTCTTCTTTTGGTGTTCCATCCATGTTTATCCACGTGCATTCTTTAAGGTTAAATCGACGTCCCACTATCCGATCTCTCAAAGAGACGACGTGGCTTGCCAGATCCAGCTTTATAAGTCTCCCAAGGCAGTTTTTTACCCTTGTCTACATATTATTGCTGCTATTTTGATCTTTATTTTGGTCCATCTTTTGCAATTGTCATGAAGAAAAAGGCAAATTGTCCTCGATACGGCTGGCCAGCCATCTTGGCCAACCAACCTAGAAATAATAATGCCATGGAGAGAATATAGATACTGAGACACTTGTATTCCGTTGGGGAGTCCACCAAGGCAGTGCGTAGGTAGAATTATTACTTTGGTATTATTACATCCATCGTATAAAAGCAATCGAAGTAGGAAGGGACAGAGCAACACAAACCTCATCAAAAGGAACATGAAGGCCCCATTTTCTGGTCCTTTATAGACCTCACACTTGTTTGACGATTAACTCCTTTTGGGAATGCACTATAAAGGATAAAGAGAATGTTGACACCCGATTAAAGATATAAGTACAACAAATCACGAAACAGACAAATGAAAAACAATAGAAACAACAAGATCAAGCAATGCTCATGATACAGGGCAACATATAAACGGAACAGGGGACTGCGTAAAAGGTAAAGAGTGTGCCACTGCACCTCTACCTCGAAGAAACCGGAGGATACACGTAATTTATGTGCTCGCTCAAGACTCCTCCGACTTCACGCCAGTGTTGCCAAACCCACTAAGATCCCAGCCTTGATAGCGCACGGTCGGAGCAGACGAAGCAGATCCCGCAGCAGCGCCGGCGTCAGACTGTGCCGGCTGCGGCGGGGGCTGCTGTTGCTGCTGCTGCTGGTGTTTCTTGCCCAGAGACGGGGCAGCCGGCAAGCTCGCGGCGCCCGACTCTGGCTTGGTGGTGCTTTTGCCGGGACTGGTGGGTGCGACACTCTGCGTCTTGGACGACGCGCCCGACTGGCCCGGACCAGGTGTGCCACCGCCGGACCCTGCGGTTTGTGCAAGAGGGGCGCTGGCGCCAGACATCATGCCCTTCTCCTTGAGGTACTGCAGGGTCTTGACGATGGTCAGATCCTCCTGGTCCTTGTCGTTGAGCACGAGTCGCTGGCGCAGCGTCATACGCCCGCCGTTGCGCTCGCGCTCCTGCAGCGCGGCCTCGCGCACCGCCGGATCGTGCACAAAGCGGCACTTGCCCTTTTTGCCACACGTGCCACCGGTCGAGTAGTACTTGCAGTGCTTTGTGGGATCGGCCTTCTTCGCGGCCGGTGGGATCACGCCTTTGGCCGCGGCCGCCGCTGCTGCTGCAGCCACAGACGCTGCCGTCTCGGTGCGGATGGGTACGGCCTCGGGTGCATCATCGTCCGATCCAAGCTTGGAGTCTAGCGATGCGTCCGAGTCGGCGCCATCGCCATTGCCCTCCACATCGCGCATCTCATCACCCTCATCCTGCTGCTCGCGCTTTCGCTTGATGCTGGACTCGACCTTTTCCAGCTGCTTGCGCAGTCTCTCCGCCTTTTGCTGCTGGCGCTCCAAGGCCGTCAGGCCCGCCACACTTTTGGCACCATGCGACGCAACAGCCGCAGACTCGGCCTTGGCGCCATCCTCTGGTTTGCTGTTGCCTGCATCGTTTCCTGCAAGTTTCGCCTTCACGCGTTCCTTGGTGGGGAAGTTACTTCGCCGCTCAGCGATCCATGCGGCAATGTCGACCGGGCTGTCTTGTTAATAACGTGTATGTGACAAAATAGTAATAGAGACGTAATATAGCAGACAGTAGGCCAAGAAAGGACAAGCACTGTGCCTTTTCTTCACGTGCGGCTTTTCAGCAGCAAACAAAATAGAAAACAGATCAAAGAAAACAAAAACAAGGGGAGGGAGGCCTACTTTGGAGCATCGGGACCGATCAATTCAACCAACTTGGCCTCTTCATCATCTTCTTCTTCGTCTGACTCTTCACCCGGCGTGAGGCCGAGTGTGTTCGTCTTACGCTTCTTCTTCTTGCCAGCCGAGGCAGCATCAGGCTTCTGATGATTGTTGGAGTGCGGATGGGTGGTATGTGGTGCACCGGCGTGACTGGTACTGTTGTGCTTTTTGTACCGCATCTTGTTGTCAGCAAACCCACCGCGGCCACCGCGATGGGAGTTGTTATGAAACCCACCCCGCTGGTGGTGGCGGTTGTTCTGGTTGTTATAGTAAGGATCATAGTGCTGCGGCGGGCCGACAGGGCCACCGTGACCGCCTGGGCCTGTTGGTGGGTAGCTTTGGTACGGGGCACCATTGTAGCCGGACGGACCCGACGGAGGCTGCGGCGGTACTCCTCCTTGCGGGGCCGCATATGGCGGTGGTTGGTAACCCCCGCTGCTCACTGGAGCTGGCGATCCGGCACCCGGGCGGTGCTGTGAACCGCCATTCTCAAAACCAATACGGATGGGCGGACCCATCATATGGGCCTTCGATCCGCCACCCCGAGACTCATGGTGGTAACCACCTCCTCCACGGCCTCGGCCGCTATAATGCCCGCTGTATCCTCCATTCTGTCCGCCAGGCCCGCTCCACTGCTGCGAAGGGGGAGCGCTCGGTTGTTGGTACTGGTGATTGTACGGTGTCTGAGAGGAAGCCGGGCCGCTGGGGGGTCCGTACGGAGGCTGCTGCCCATACGAGCCCTGATGCTGGGCAGGCGACTGGGCCTGAGGGGGCTGCTGAGGGTAGCCCTGCGGCGCGTGCTGCGCATGCTGTGGGTGCTGTGCGTAGTATCCTTGTGGTGGCGGTGCATGGTGCTGGACAGACGGTTCGTGGGACCACTGGTGCTGCTGCTGCGACGGAGGCTGTTGTGACGGTCCGCCATAGGATGCCGGCGCGCTGTGTGGAGTAGAAGCACCATAGTGGCTCTGCTGGCCGTACTGTTGCGGGCCTTGCGATCCATAGCCATACCCCTGCTGAGCATGATGTTCGCTGCCACCTCCTTGTCCTGCATGTCCACCTCCGCGGCCTCCATAGTATCCTCCGCCGCGACCGCCACGAGGCGAGGGACCGCTGTGGGACGGGCCTTGCTGGTAGGTAGAGGGGTATTGGTGTCCGTAGCCTCCGGACGCCTGTGACGACGACGGTGGCGGCGGCGGAGGACCGTATCCGTAGGATGACATCGTCGATGTGCTAGGAGAAGGACAGAGCGGGAGAGGCAAGGAACGAATAGAAGAAAACGCAAACGGAAGAGAGTAGAGAAAACACACAAAAATGGCCGAGGGAGTTCAACACTACGTTGAGATGCGGAGTCTGAATCACATGAATTAGGCGGCTAGCCACATGTGACTCGATGACGCCGGATACGACAAACAAAGTCGACTGTGTGTCTTGCGCAACGCGGTTACCACCCAACGAAATGGGCGGGTCAATGGAATAAGTGTGCAGCTGTGCAGTAGTGAGATCGACAATCGAAGTGGCGGGTGCTGGAAAGGGGTAGCAACTGAAAGAGCCCGAATACTGGCACCAGGACTGCTCTGACACCAAAGACTCGAACGGAATAGAAGCAAAGAGTGTTGATGAGAAGAGGACGATTCGATGATCTCGACGGCCGTCAGGAAAAAGTCAGGAGGGAACAAAGGCAAAAATAACTGGCGAGGCAAAAACGAAGATTCCGGATGTCCACGAAGGGAAGAAAAGTCTTTGGCTGATTATGGGATGAAATAAACTCTAGGGAAGGAAGTTCGTCGACTGAAGATGGGCGAGAGATGGGATCGTGACTGTCGAGGATCCACAAGGAAACGGGCGTTGCTGCGAGATACCCAAATCGCGAGATTGAAGGACGGAAAGTTCCCGACAGGAATTCTGTCGTCTCGAGTCCGTCCCGTTTGTGGCAGAAACGCGTCAAAGGCGGTCAACGACGGATTACATAACGCGGCAGAATTGCGAGGACGTCACCCCAAAATATAGTGCCTTAGCAGCTATAGCTCCACTGTAACTGTTTTTTTGTCGTCCCCCTCCGAAAATGACGATATCCTCGCCTGGTTGCTGAACAACCTTCCCGTTTTCTCGAGCCCAGTGGACAGTTTGGTACAAGTTGGAGCCTCTACGATCTCGGATCGACATACACATAGTTTATCAAGACAAAGGCACCTGCAGCTCCTCAGAACACCTGGCGACATGTTTATTCTCGTGAGTAAACGCCGTGATCTACGCTTTGTATTGACGTTGGAATATGGAACGCCCATGCAGCCGGGAAGAAGGGAGCGCAAGAGGCAGAGAGCGCTTGTACTGACTGGCCTTTTTCAGACAAAAATTGCCGACTTGGTCCGGATAGACCCAAACGACTTCTCCAAAAGGAGTATCCATGCCATCGAGGACAACATCAATGCCAAGTATGCCAACAAGGTGATCCAGAAGATTGGCCTTTGCATCTGCCTCTATGACCTATTATGGACCTCAGAAGGCCTCATCGGTCACGGTGACGGCTTCGTTAACGTCAATGGTAAGTAAAAGCGCCTCTCGTCGACTGCCTTCCGTCCTCTTCTAACGTGCGTGCCCTCAGTCGAATTCCGCCTTGTCGTTTTTCACCCGTTCAAGGGCGAAGTGATGTTTGCCCGCATCAGCAGCTGCAGTCCTAATGGCATTCACTGTATGTCGGATCCATCCATTTGGCTGTGGTCAGCTTGATTCAGCAACAACTAACTCTGCCTCTAGTGCGCACCGACTTTTTCGACGACATCCTTGTCCCCTATGACGAGCTGCCGGACGAGGCAGAATAGTAAGTTTCTCTTCCGTATCAACGAGGGCGCCCGGTCCGATCGACGGACGTATAGAATCGTTGCTCACACCTTCCAACAGCGACATGAACCAGCAGCTGTGGGTGTGGAACATTGACGACACGCGCATGTACTACGACAACCACGAAATGGTGCGGTTCCGCGTCATTGACGAGGAGTGGCACGACCAGACGCCCACGAAGCCTATCGAGCGTGGTGAGGAGCCTGACGAACGCCGCAATCCGCCATATCGCATCCGCGGAAGCATGAAAGACCCCGGTCTCGGCGTGTGCATCTGGTGGGACGAGTGAGCCGGGGCACAAAAGACGATCGACACGACGATGTCCCGAAACCGCCGACCGGACAACGGAGCCACAACGGCTGGCGACCCAGGAAGCCTGGCATCCACACCAGACATGGCCACCAGCCAAGGACCAGATGATGCGCAGAATGTCCAAAAGAAAAAGAAGAAAAAAAGTGAAAGAGCTCCTTTGGGGGCGATCTATATGCGATATTTCTGGCCTTCGACTCTCTGCCCCGGATTTTCCCATGTTGCCCCAAATCCCTGATTTTCCATCCTCTCATTTCCCTATGTACATAGACCATCTTTTCTCTACCCTGTTCTCTTTCAGACAACAGGAGGTCCGTTCTACTATGCCTTGGTGGCTCGGCTGAGCAGCCGCTGCTCCACGTTGTCCAGCACCGAGTAGTGCTCCACGACGGCGAGGTTCTCGACCTCGGCCAGGAACTGCTTGTCCGGGTCCTGGCCAGGAGCACCCATCTGGGGCATCTGGGGCCCCATCTGGCCCATCTGCTGCGCCATTTGGCTGGCGGCTGTACATTGTTAGGAACATGGATGGCACCACGAAGACAAAGGGACGTCAAAAGACAGGAGAGACACAAGAGACACAAGAGACACGAAAGACACATACCGTTCTCGTTTCCGAGGAGGAAGTTGAACACGGACTGCAGGCCGAAAATGCACAAGAAGTACCAGCTGATGCTCGACATCCAGCGCGCGTCCATGTCCCGCGTGGCGACACCAGCCTGAAGCATGCTCTTGAACTTGATAGTCAAGGGAAAGGGGAGTTTCACTATATAGTTAGCAGGTGTACCGTCACAAGGATTTTTTTTAAAAAAATAAAAAGAAAAAATCAAAAGGTCGCATCCAAACACCAAGTCACAAAAATGAACGCACTGATAACGTATCCGCTGAAAAAGGCATTGATCCAGCTCATAATCAGCGTGTTGGGAATGATCATGGCCATGTTGCCCTTCATCATGCCCATCATGCCGTCCATGGCGTTGGGGTCCGTCATCGGGTTCGGCGGCGCCTGGCCGCGGTTCTCGGGCGCCTTGAGGTAGGCGCCGGACTCGTAGGCTGCCACGAGGTGGTCGCGGCGTGTGTTGAAGGAGCGGCCCGACAGCACGTGGTGGTTGGTGCGGACGTTGACGCCGTGCACCATGGAGCGCTGTTCGCGGAGAGCGCGCTGCTCGACCTTTTTGGGCGCCGTGGCCATGAGCACATTGGCGTAGTGGCGCAGGACACCGGTGAGGATCATGACAATGGTAATCGGGAAGAGGATCCAGTACCTAAAGAGTTAGCAGGTGGTCCGGCATCGACACGAAGAGAGTGCTGAAGGTCGAGGAAGAGGGGAGAGCAAAAAGGAGAGGGGATGACGAACAGAAGCTGGGGATCCCGCGGGATCGACTGGACGGGGACCTGCGACATGGTGGGCAACGGGAACTTGGAAAATATCTTGAGTCTAAGCGATGGGCGATGCGCTGGGGTGTGGCGACGGAGGACGGGCAACGTTCGTGACGAGGCTGTTCATATGTCCCGTTTCGCTGGACATTATAAACAGGCAGGAAAAAGGAGCTTTGGCAATTGGGGGACATTGGCGACCGGCAGGCCACTGTGGCTTGCGTTGTGGGAGCCACACGCAGGGGCCGACACGCTAAAGTGGCAGCCGCCAGCGACGGGTACAGCAACCTAATTAGTGGGGCGCGTCAATTGGAGCTGTGCCGTCTGCTCTCTCCGCGACGCATCAAAGTAGCCACATCTCTCCAAATTGCTGCCGACGTGTTCGCGATCGCCATCCACGACATAACATAACGGTAGACGGCATTCTCGACCACCGCGAACCACCAGCACTTCCGTAACTCCCACAGCCGCCATGTCGCAAGAAAAGATCTCCGTCTACAATCTGGCGGGTACGTGCTTTTAGCCTCTTCCCACCGCCAAGGAACCATTGCTAACAACATCCTGCGCAGACCTCAAGAACACGTCCGACGATGCCATTCCCAACTACCTCAACTCTCTGCGATTTGTCCAGTCGCACCGCCTGACCGATGTGCGCCTTGCCCTCGGCTACGGCGCCCTGGCTGTCGCCGTCGCCTGTTTCCTGTGGGACTACAAGCTCGGCTTCGACAGCACCAAGTACTACTCGGCTCTCGCCGTCCTCGTCTACATGGCGCTCAACGTCGCCCTGACCTATTGGTCGCGCTACGTCGAGGGCGCCACCGTCTATGTCGGCACGTCGCCCAGTGGCGAAACCGTACGTCTCTTATCCTTTTTGGCCTCGCTTCGCTCGCTTGGGAAATGTGATTGCGCTTGCGATTGCGAATGCTCGTGCTAATGCTGCCTCCAGATTACCATTGCCACGTCCGTCGAAAAGTACACACCCGTCTACAATGTCGACATCACCATCACGTCCAAGTCCAAGGCTGTGGCCCAAAAGATCGCCGTCTCCCGCCCATTTTCCGAGTGGTTCGACAGCGCCGGCAGCTTCATTGCCGCTCCTTTCCAGGCCGTCCTTGCGACCGCTGTCCCGGCCATTGGCCAGGCCGACCCGAGACGCGTGGCCAGCGTTGCCCCTGCTACGGAAGCGTCGGCAGCACCAGCACCAGCACCAGCAACTTCGTCACAAGCCGCCTACAGTCCGGCCGTGCTGGAAATGTTGGCAGCCGGAGCAGCTGCCGACGCAAGCGAGAGCGACTCTGGCGTTGCGACGGCCACAGGGACGGCTGGCAAGAAGAGTGGTAAGCGCAGAAAGGCAGCGCCCAAGGCGGCATGAGGATGTGAAAGCGAGGGAGGTGTTGCTAGGATAGTAGCAGGTCATGTCTTTTCTTGTAAACAACATCCTGTGACGGGTTCACAAGTATGTTTATGTCCGATCACATCTCCAGATTTTTTGTTAGGCTTCATCAAAGCGTAGTCCAAATTTCAATAGTCACAAAACACCGCGACTTATATCTTCCTTTTTTTATATCTACTAGGCGGTTATTTATTGCTTTTACCTAAATGCTATTGGATGATGTAACCTGTCAGGTATTTAGTTTTATTATTTGAAAAAGGTAAGAATTTTCTACAAAAAAAAGTAAATTTAAACTCTACCACACCCAACTCCTTTTAGATGCAAAAAAGATAACAAAGAAGGGTAAAAACATGCCCAAAAGTATCTACATACATCGCTTAGACTGCCACCTTGGCCCAGTTTTCACGAGCCTTTTGGGCAACCTCACGGATCTCACGAACCCGGTCACCACAGGCAGCCGCCAAGGCCCGTGCCAGCCGTGGTTCGTACGGCAGCAGCAGACCCTCTTCGTAGTGTGCCGGCAACTGTGACACCAGCAAAAGAGCCTCCTTGCGAGAAGCAGGGGTTGGTGGCGGTGCCGATGCAGAAGACGACGTGGAGGACGCTGGGCCGGCGGATGAAAAGACACGGATGGATGCGTCAACAACTGTCTTGAGGTGGCTGCGGACGGCATCGGCACGGTTGGCCGTCACAATGGACGACAGTACACGCAGCGCAACGGCAACGTCGCCCCACTGCGGCACGAGCGTCGTGGCCGCGGCGACGAGCACGCGGACCAGGGATTCGCTGCCGCTACTCGTGGCGACGTCGTCCTCGTACACCGAGAAGGGCATGCCACGGACGAGTGCCATAATGGCAATGGTGTGCACAGTGCTGGCACGACGGGCGGCTACGGCTGCCTCCTCGGTCTCGACGGTAGCCTTGCGTGGGGGAAACGCCAGTGGCAGCAGCGCCTTGACGGTTTGACCGTACACCCACTGCTTGTAGATGGACTTGACGACGGCGTGGTCGTCGGTGGAGAGGGTGCGGTCGGACACGAGCAGGCCACCCACAATGCGGGCCATTTGCTGTGCCGCCTTTGTATCGTTTCCATTGCTGGTTTCTTCGGCATGGCGAGCCGGCGCAAAGGCCAATAACTTGGCGAGCGCCTTGGAATCCTTGTCGAGGCGTGCAAAGGCGCCGGCGGCAAGAGCGACGAGGCGTGCGAAGCGGTGGGGTGTGAGAGACGCACCGCCATCCAGCTTAGCTTTGACCGCATCCACCGTCGCCTGCCATGCGGCATGGTTGCCTGGGTACTGGACCTTGCTGGCACCGACGCTGGCGGCCGCCGAGTACTTGTTGGTGACGACGGTGGCAATCGTGTTGCGGACCAGGCGGGTGCGCGAGGGCAACTTGTCAAGTGAATCAAAGTCGTCCAGGAGGTTCAGGGGAGATATGTTCAGGTCGGCCTGCGTTTTTATTAGTTGATGGTCCCTCATCCGGGGCTTTTCCCTCTCCATTTTTTCTGAGTGACTTACCAAAGATGCCATCGTCGATGGCCAGAGGCCTTTGAGAATACCCAAGGACAGGACATCGGCTCGTGCGCCTTGTGCCTCGTTGTAGAACGAATGTTGACCTTTGCAGTCGGACTGGAAGAGAGTAAAGGCAGCCTCATGCAGCTTTGCTTCCTTCTGCTGCTCTTCACTCAGGTCGCGGACAACAAACGTCGCAAACGCAGCCAACTGGTGCAAGTACTCGTCCTGGTCGTCGAGGGTAAGCGACGAGGCGACTGAATGCTCAAAGTCGGTGCTCAAGTTGAGCTGCTGGTCCGCACCGACAGCCGTTGCTCTCAGGTACAACCGGCGTACGATGGACGTCGCCTCGCTGACGTATGCTTGGAACTGCTGTTGCAGCGTCTCAGATTCTGCCGTAGATTGTGTTGTTTGCTCAGCAGACGAGGCGATTGGCGGCTGCTTTGCCTTTTCGGGACCGACACCGCGCTTCGAGAAGGCGTCGCGCAAATTCAGGGCGGCGCCGTAGACGCCGGACAGAACAGCGTTGGTCGCCTGGAAAGACGCCTTGGCATCCAAAAGACGCTCCAGGGTCGTGAAGAGCGCCTGTGTCAGCGTCAAAAAGTGGAAAAGCGCCTTGCTGCTCCTCTCGAGGCCTTCAGCAGCAGACGGGATGGTCGAGCAGCCAATATATGCAACGCGGGAGAGGGTGTCACGCAGAGACGAGAGTGACTCGGCCGAAGAGGAGAGGGCAATGAGCGAGTAGGAGGCAATCGGGCCGCTGGGGCTGCCGGCGATGGATGACACGGTCCGCTCGACGAGGAAAGTAAACCCTTCAGGGTACACGGCAGTTGCTGTCTGGAGCGCCGTCATGGCCTCATGGGCAATCGTGAGGAACTCGGTCTGCGACAGGCCCTCGTCGGCGGCGCCCGACTGCGAGGCGGAAGAGTAGGGGACCAGAATCCGCGGCGCGAGCGCTTCGAAAATACGCTCACACTGTGTGTGTGTGCACAGCAGTGGCCGGGATGCCGTGGTAGACGAGGAGGGAGTAGAAGAAGACGAAGGTGATGCAGGGCGAGGACCGCGCTGGGCAATCAGAGCAGCCAGGCCGCGAATCACTTCGGTCAAGACAACGGGCTCCTGTGATGTTGGTTCTGCCGCTGTGTCCTTGAGAGTGTTGTTCCACAGGCGCAGATAGACGCTTTCCAGCAGACCGACAAGGGCATCGTCGTGGGTTTGGAACTCAGTCTCTGTTGCTGTGGGGGAGGCAGCAGTCGTCGGGGCCTCCGCATCAGTAGCGACTATGAGACTATGGCGCGTCCGCAGGACGAGATTGAGAACACCGACCAAGTCCCGTGTATGATTTGCGGCCTGTGCTTGCTGAAGGTCCTTCTTCACTGTGCCGATGACGGAACTGATCATCAGGTTATACGCGCCAAAGCCGCCCAGCATAGTGCTGGTGAGCAAGCGGCCAGCGGGCGTGGTAAACGTCGAGTTAGACAGGTCGCTGGTGCAGTCGGCAAGGACAAGGTCGACAAAGTCTTTCAAAAATGCGGCATCTTCCGCAGGAGCCTTACCGCTGACGCTGCTGCGGCCGCGGCATAGCCTCGTGGAGATGGCCTGGATCACTTGCAGCGTGCCGTCGATCGTCTCGGGAACGTCGCCATGACGCACCTCGTACTTGAGCGAGTTCCAGATGCGGCTTGTGTGCGGCACCACCGTCTGCGCCGGGTTCGGAAACGCCGCAATACAGGCATGGATTGTGCTGAGGATGTCCACCTTCACAGAGACCGTCAGGGCGTCGCCCTGGTCCATCTTCTGGAGCAGAAAATCAAAAACGGGCGCCGCTGCAAGCGAGCTGGCTGAAAATACACTGCGCAGGGCCGTCTTGAGGTCGTCGACAGTCGTGCCGGCGGCTGTGGCGGACGAACGCATCGAGATGGGGAAGTAGTCTGACGCGACCTTGAACACCTCCTCGACAACATTGGGTGCTAGAGCCGGCGGGCCGTAGTGATCAAGTACATGCCGTAGGATGGCAAACCACCGCAGCAGATTGTCCGGGTCACGCTCATGGCGGCACAGCTGCAAGAGGTCGATGAGGAACTGGCCGCTGGCGCCGTTGGTTTCGCTGAGGCTCTTGAGAGCGGCATCGTTGCGCACCAGGAGTGCGATCAGGTCGTAGACGGCACGGCGTGTTGCCGGCACTTGTAAACGGAAGTCCTCGCCGAGCTTGTTGAGGTGCGACAGAACGGCGTTGGCCATTGGCGGCCGAAACTGCGTCATTGTGCAGAGGCAGCGCAGGGCCGTCGAGGCGTCGAGGACACCGGCCTTGTGGTCAATGGCAAACAAGGCACCAAAGAATGCAATGAGGTGTTCGACTAGGGGAAGGACGGCGCGTCAGAAGAGTACAATGACAATAAAAGGCAAGTATGAAACAGACGCATGGAACCTCCGCAAACGTACCCTGTTCGACACGAAGGACGTCCTTATCCAGCACCTCCAATGTGGAGGCAAGGAAACCGAGAGCTGTACAACGTCAGCATCTATACTCGACGGAAGCCAGAGGATAGTTCTGTATGCCACCTACCCTTGGCACGCACAATCACATCGCTGTCGGCATCATTATCACCATTCGGCATCCACTGGTTGATGGACTGCGCCCAGCCGAGGACGGCGGCGCTCTTGCGCGGTGCGCTCTTGATTGCTGGCCACACGTCAGCAATTAATTTTTAAAAAAAAACCCTCTCGTACACCAATCACTCACCCTCAGCGGCTTGGCCGGCCAGCCGCTGCTGCTCGTCCTCCGCATCGGCCAGCACGTAGCTGGTGGCCAGCGAGGCGAAGTCGGCCATTGTGACGGAGAGACAGGGTATCGTTGTTGGGCGAGCGTGACGGTGCCGAGATTGAATGGAGTCCCTTTGTGATTCTTCCAGTCCCAAGACGCTGTGGACGCGGCTGCTCGCGTGGTATTCTGGGCAGTCAAGCGTGTGCGGCGAGGTCGTAGCCTTTGCTTACGAGATGACGAGATTTTGCATATTGACAATCAACAGGGCCGGGGTTCGCTGGGAACTCTATATGTACCTTTTAGCGGCGACCATGCACGAATGGTACCTTAATGATGTCTGATAGACGATAAGGTCAGTGGGGGAGGGGCAGCAAAAGCTTTAAAAGCAGCCGGAGAAAAAAATTGGCAGGTGCAATCCGCTACAAACTCCGTAGTCGGGCCCGGCAGACGGTCATTCTTGCTCATTGTTGTTGACCACACTATCTTGGCGGCGCAAAGTGAAGCGAGGAAGGTGCGGCCAGGGCTGGCGCGGGCTCAGACGGGAAGGCACCACTGGAGTGTAAAATTTTAGGCCTATTTGTCCCGCGTCGTTATTAAATTTTTTTTTTGAGCGCCCTGTAGCTCTTTCTTCCCGCTGCTGTAGGAAAACGAAAGGGAACAAGACGACGAGATATACAATGCGTTCGGCATGCTCTCGGACTCTGAACCCGCCTTTCTCGCCTTTCTCGCTTCTGTTGCTGCCGCCATTGTCGCCGTCGCTGCTGGCTAGACTGCCGCTGTAGACTTTCTGTCGCAAAACCGTTTCGTCGCTGTCATCGTCCCGACTCTGCAAATTCTCTCCAATTCCGACTCCAAAAAGCCTCACGTTTTGCATGTGAGTGGCATGGCTTGCACGACACCGTACAGCCGTCTTTCCTGGCTGGC